>NC_041390.1:172325592-172354439 GCF_002162155.2 Triticum dicoccoides | reverse complement strand
GGGCCACGAACTATCCACGTGCGGGCACGTAGCCGGAAGGCACGACAACGGAAGCAAAGCGATGATTAACAGCAATAACCCAAACACGCCCCTGCGGGGCTCCACGCTACTGTCTTTTTATGCAGGAAAAAGGAAAAGAAAGAACAAATCAGGCATAGCTCGCCTCACACCGGCCTACAGGGAAGACTCGAGCTGCCTCCGGGGCTCAGGCAGACTCCCTCTCGCGCTTCACCGAGGCGCGACGGCGGGCAGACGCGCTACCACCTCCCAAGCAGGTACGACGGCGTGGAGGCTGACCGCGGCCACCGCTAGAAGAGTCGCCGCATGAAGAAGAACCGGTGAAGCTTGGGGGAACCCTGAGCGCCACCAATCACGCGAGCACTGTCCTCTCCATCATCGCCGGGGCTGGGTCCCCGGCCGCGGTCGTCGTCCTCAGGGCAGCACCCTGCGCGGCGACCATCTTCCCCAAACACCCTCATGTAGAGGGTGGCATCGCCGTCAAACTTGGAGTGCAGGGTGCACCGACGGCTCAGGCCACGCGCGCGGGCAAACGTCTGCCAACCGCGGGTCAAGGCCAGGCTCTCGGCCGCGGAGACCTCCAGTGAAGCCCATGAGGCCCGGCTGCAGCAGCCGTCTGCCTGAAGCCAGAGGCCGCCTGGGGCGCCGGCCGGGAGCTCGCCGAGGAGGAAGCGAGGAAGTTGAAGCCGGGTGCTAGTCGGCTCAGCCGACCACACAACAAACTCCGACAGCACCTCTGCAGCACGAAAGCGCGGCCTAGGGGAACGCGCGACCGAAGCACGCCCCCCGGTCGCAGCAGTCCACCCGTCACCATGCTGGAAATCATCTCCACGGCCGCGGGGAGCTGCCGTGGAGGCCACAGAATGTTTACGAGGGTGCCCTCGGCCGCGCTTGGGCTGGGGAGAGGCAGGCTCAACCTGGCGAGCCTTCCCCTTCTCTGCGGCCGAGAACCTCCTCGATGGAGCCATGAAGAAGAAGGAGAAGCAAGGGGGGATGAACTGGAAGGGCGCGCGCCGCTCCGTACTTATAGCCGGCGAGGGCCAACCGTCGGCCCCCACAATCGCAGGTAATCCTGACCTGCTTTGCATGCAGGGACTTGTCCAATCCATGCAGTTGCCGAGGCATTGTGGGGAAGTGGAGACGCCCACGTCCAATCAAAGCCACACGGCGCCCAAGGCCGCAGGCTGTTAGGGCCCGCGGCGCTTCACTCTTGCCCTTTCGCCTCCCTGCACGGCCAAGTCTGGGCGTGCCTTGGGCCCGGGGGCTATTGTCGGCGTTCTGGGAACGGGGGTCCCCAGACTTGCCTACCTGCGGCCTACGGCGTGGCTCGAGGAGGGGCCCAGCACGGCCCATCTTCATCAACACAGACCCAAGACCCTCGCGAGGGGCCAAGCCTCGTGGGGCGGATGACACGGAGCTTCCTCAGGCACGGCCTCATCAGGCTGGCTCGCGAGGAGGCGGAGAGATCAAGGCGGGGTACCTCACGAGGTGCCCGTGACGCAAGCCATGACGACCAAGGGCACCCATTTTGGTGCAACGAGACCAAGACCAGTCCAACGGCAGGGAGGAAGTCATTGTGGAGCCCAAGCCAGCGTCACCACCAGAGCCTTTGGCAGGCGAGGACCAACTTTAGTCAGGACAAGTGTACCAGATGTTCCCCTTCAAAATGGCCAATTGTTGGCGCCCTTCCCGCTCAATATTTGGGAAGAGGCCCAGGGCCTTTGCCTATAAATAGGACTAGCCACCCCCAGGGTAGGGGGGCAATCAAGAAGGGAGAATCTAGAAGCCAAGAGAGAAACTAGCTAGGATCGGATCGAGTAGCATCACACAGAGAGAGAGAGAGAGAGAAGGGCGACTGAACTCCTCCTAGCAGTTCATCCCCCCAGCCAAGAACAGACCCTCGCGAGGCTGTTCTTCCTTGTATTGCTCATCATCATCAGCCCAAGAGGCAATCCACCACACCACACACTAGAGTAGGGTATTACACCACAACGGTGGCCCGAACCAGTATAAACCCTGTGTCTCTTGTGCTGTTCTTTCCATAGGTTAGATCTTAGCGAGGTGGAGGGGTGCAGGTAGGTAGAAGGCGAAATCTCCGCGTGCACCCCAGTGTTCGAACCTCAAGGGTCTGCCGGAACCCGAAATCTGACAATGTGTTTCCTCCAGCCAATGACAATTTTACACGTGGAAAATCCTCATTGGTCCGTGCTGTTAACGGGTTATCGGATCCAAAATCGGACCCGAGAGCTTAACGGCGACCCGTTACGGTGGATGCCACGTGTCGGTCACCCTTGATGAAAGCACTTCTATGATGCGCGATTTATCGTCATGGAAGTGGACACTTCCGTGATGATAATTTTGGTAATGTCATGGAACACTTCTACGACAACACAGGTATGAATATCTTGATTCTGTCATAAAATTGTCATGGATGTACATGCATGATAGAAAACGTGACCTACTGTGACAAACACGTATCTTCACGGAAGTGTATTTTTTGTAGTGCTACCTGGCGCGCCAAATGTCGGATTCGAGGTTCCGTGGACCCTTGAGAGGTTCGAACACTGGGGTGCGCCCGAAGAACTCGTCCCCCTCAACCTGCCTGCTCGCTAATTCCCAAGGCCTAGCTCGACGAATCCAACGGACTAAAGACACGGCAGTTTACCCAGGTTTGGGCCACCTTGCGGTGTACCCTACTCCTGCTTTGTGGTGGATTGGCCTCGAGGCGCTGAGGATGAACTAGTACAGTGGAGAACAACCTCAGGACGAGAGGTGTTCTTGGCGCTCGTTGAGCTGGGGCTGTGAGGATGACTTGAATGATCCGTCCGTCTCCACGGTGGTGGCTAAGTCCTATTTATAGTGGCCTTGGTCCTCTTCCCAAATGTAAGGTGGGAAGGGATCCCACAATGGCCAAATTCGAAGGGAGACAACTACTACATGCTATGCTGACAAAAGTAGTCTTCGCCTGCCAAAAGCTCCTGGTCGTGACGCCGCGGTGGGCTCCGCGATGACCTTCGTCCTGTCGTCCTAGCGGTCTTGGTCTTGTTGCACCGAAACAGAAGCCTTTTCTTGATTCCTCGAGACCCCGCGCCTACACTTTCCTCCTTAGCACCAAAGAGGAAACTGGTACACTACGCCCACTGGCGCCCGCTTGGCCTTGGTAGTCATGGCTCACGTCATATGAACCTCGCGAGGTGCACCTTGCATTGATATCTCTGCTCCTCGCGAGTAAGCCTGGTGAGGCTGCCCAGCTACGTCTTGAGCTTGCGTTGGCTTTCCCCGAAGAGGAAGGGATGACGCAGCAGAGTAGCGTAAGTATTTCCCTAAGTTTTTGAGAACCAAGGTATCAATCCAGTAGGAGGCCACGCTCAAGTCCCTTGTACCTGCACAAAATGATAGCTACTCACAACCAACGCGATTAGGGGTTGTCAAGCCCTTCACGGTCACTTACGAGAGTGAGATCTGATAGATATAATATTTTTGGTATTTTTGATATAAAGATGCAAAGTAAAAAGTAAAGGCAAAATAAAAAGCAAAGCGATATTAAAGTGATGGAGATTGATATGATGAGAATAGACCCGGGGGCCATAGGTTTCAGTAGTGGCTTCTCTCAAGAGCATAAGTATTCTACGGTGGGTGAACAAATTACTGTTGAGCAATTGACAGAATTGAGCATAGTTATGAGAATATCTAGGCATGATCATGTATATAGGCATCACGTCTGTGACCAGTAGACCAAAACGATTCTGCATCTAATACTATTACTCCACTCATCGACCGCTATCCGGCATGCATCTAGAGTATTAAGTTAAAAACAGAGTAACGCCTTAAGCAAGATGACATGATGTAGAGAGATAAATTCATCAATATGAAATAAACCCCATCTTGTTATCCTCGATGGCAATGATGCAATACGTGCCTTGCTGCCCCTTCTGTCACTGGGCAAGGACACTGCAAGATCGAACCCAAAGCTAAGCACTTCTCCCATCGCAAGAACTACCAATCTAGTTGGCCAAACCAAACGGATAATTCGAAGAGACTTGCAAAGATAACCAATCATACATAAAAGAATTCAGAGAAGAATCAAATATTATTCATAGATAGACTTGATCATAAACCCACAATTCATCGGTCCCAACAAACACACCGCAAAAAGAAGATTACATCGAATAGATCTCCACAAGAAAGGGGGAGAACTTTGTATTGAGATTCAAAGAGAGAGAAGAAGCCATCTAGCTACTAACTATGGACCCCGAAAGTCTGAGGTAAACTACTCACACATCATCGGAGGGGCTAGGATGATGTAGAAGCCCTCCGTGATGACAGCCCTCTTCCGGCGGAGCTTCGGAACAGGCCCCAAGATGGGATCTCGTGGATACAGAAAGTTGAGGCGGTGGAATTAGGTTTTTGGCTCATGTTCTGATCGTTTGGGGGTACGTGTGTATATATAGGAGGAAGAAGTACGCCGGAGGAGCAACGAGGGGCCCACAAGGCAGGGGGCGCGCCCTAGGGGGGCGCGCCCCCCAACCTCGTGACCGCCTCTTTTGTTCTTTGGAGCAGGGTCCAAGTCTCCTGGATCATGTTCGGTGAGAAAATCATGTTCCCGAAGATTTTATTCCGTTTGGACTCCGTTTGATATTCCGTTTCTTCGAAACACTAAAATAGGCAAAAAATAGGAATTCTGGGCTGGGCCTCCGGTTAATAGGTTAGTCCCAAAAATAATATAAAAGTGGAAAATAAAGCCCAATATAGTCCAAAACTATAGATAATATAGCATGGAGCAATAAAAAATTATAGATACGTTGGAGAATTATCAGGCATCCCCAAGCTTAATTCCTGCTCGTCCTCGAGTAGGTAAATGATAAAAAGGGAATTTTTGATGCGGAGTGCTACTTGGCATAATTTCAATGCAAATCTTCTTAATTGTGGTATGAATATTCAGATTCGAAAGAATCAAGACAAAAGTTTATATTGACATAAAAAATAATAATGCTTCAAGCATACTACAAAGCAATTATGTCTTCTCAAAATAACATGGCCAAAGAAAGTTATCCCTTCAAAATCATATAGTCTGGCTATGCTCTATCTTCACCACACAAAGTATTTAAATCATGCACAACCCCGATGACAAGCCAAGCAATTGTTTCATACTCTAACTTTTTCAAAACTTTTTCAATCTTCACGCAATATATGAGCGTGAGCCATTGATATAGCACTATAGGTGGAATAGAATGGTGGTTGTGGAGAAGACAAAAAGGAGAATATAGTCTCACATCAACTAGGCGTATCAACGGGCTATGGAGATGCCCATCAATAGATATCAATGTGAGTGAGTAGGGATTGCCATGCAACGGATGCACTAGAGCTATAAGTATATGAAAGCTCAAAAAGAAACTAAGTGGGTGTGCATCCAGCTTGCTTGCTCATGAAGACCTAGGGCAATTTGAGGAAGCCCATCATTGGAATATACAAGCCAAGTTCTATAATGTAAAATTCCCACTAGTATATGAAAGTGATAACATGAGAGACTCTCTACTATGAAGATCATGGTGCTACTTTGAAGCACAAGTGTGGTAAGAGGATAGTAACATTGTCCCTTCTCTCTTTTTCTCTCATTTTTGTTTATATATTTTTTTTTATTTGGGCCTTTTCTCTTTTTTTATTTATGGCCTCTTTTTATTTGGGCTTCTTTGGCCTCTTTTATTTATTTTTCGTCCGGAGTCTCATCCCGACTTGTGGGGGAGTCATAGTCTCCATCATTCTTTCCTCACTGGGACAATTCTCTAATAATGATGATCATCGCACTTTTATTTTTCTTACAACTCAACAATTACAACTCGATACTTAGAACAAAATATGACTCTATGTGAATGCATCCGGCGGTGTACCGGGATATGCAATATGACAATGATGAATGTGTCATGATGAACTAGATGGTGGAAAGTTGCATGGCAATATATCTCAGAATGGCTATGGAAATGCCATAATAGGTAGGTATGGTGGCTGTTTTGAGGAAGGTGTATGGTAGGTGTATGATACCGGTGAAAGGTGTGCGGTATTAGAGAGGGTAGCAAAGGCGGAAGGGTGAGAGTGCGTATAATCCATGGACTCAACATTAGTCATAAAGAACTCATATACTTATTGCAAAAATCTAGAAGTTATCAAAGCAAAGTATTACGTGCATGCTCCTAGGGGGATAGATTGGTAGGAAAAGACCATCGCTCGTCCCTGACCGCCACTCATAAGGAAGACAATAAATAAATAAATCATGCTCCGACTTCATCACATAATGGTTCACCATACATGCATGCTACGGGAATCACAAACTTTAACACAAGTATTCTTTAAATTCACAACTACTCAACTAGCATGACTTTAATATTATCACCTCCATATCTCAAAACAATTATCATGCTTCAATCTTTTCTTAGTATTCAACTCACTCAAAAGAAAGTTTCACAAATCTTGAATACCAAGCATATTATTATTAAGCAAATTACCATGCTATTAAGAGACTGTCAAAATAATTTAGGTGAAGCATGAGAGATCAATAGTTTCTTTAAAACAAATCCACCACCGTGCTCTAAAAGATCTAAGTGAAGCACATAGAGCAAAATTATAATGCTCAAAAGGTATAAGTGAAGCACATAGAGCAAAACTACTTAGCTCAAAAGATATAAGTGAAGCACATAGAGCAAAACTACTTAGCTCAAAAGATATAAGTGAAGCACATAGAGCAAAACTACTTAGCTCAAAAGATATAAGTGAAGCACATAGAGTATTCTATAAAATTTTAATTCATGTATGGCTCTCTCAAAAGGTGTGTACAGCAAGGATGATTGTGGCATACTAAGACACAAAGAAACAAATAATACAAGACGCTCCAAGCAAAACACATATCATGTTGGTGAATAAAAATATAGCTCCAAGTAAATTACCGATGGAAGTGGACGAAAGAGGGGATGCCTTCCGGGGCATCCCCAAGCTTTGACTTTTTGGTGTCCTTGGATTATCTTGGGGGTGCCATGGGAATCCCCAAGCTTAGGCTCTTCCACTCCTTGTTCCATAATCCATCACAAGAATTCACCCAAAACTTGAAAACTTCACAACACAAAACTCAAAGAAGAAAACTCGTGAGCTCTGTTAGCGAAAGAAAACAAAAGACCACTTCAAGGTACTGTAATGAACTCATTATTTATTTATATTGGTGTTAAACCTAGTGTATTCCAACTTCTCTATGGATTATAAACTATTTTACTGGCCATAGATTCATCAAAATAAGCAAACAACACACGAAAAACAGAATCTATCAAAAACAGAACAGTCTGTAGTAATCTGTAGCTAGCGCAAGATCTGGAACCCCAAAAATTCTAAAATAAATTTCTGGACGTGAGGAATTTATCTATTAAACATCTGCAAAAAGTATTAACTAAATATAACTCTCCAGATAAAAATTACAGCAGTTCTCGTGAGCGCTAAAGTTTCTGTTTTTTACAGCAAGTTCAACAAGACTTTCCCCAAGTCTTCCCAACGGTTCTACTTGGCACAAACACTAATTAAACACAAAAAACACAACCAAAACAGAGGCTAGATAATTTATTTATTACTAAACAGGAGCAAAAAGCAAGGAATAAGAATAAAATTGGGTTGCCTCCCAACAAGCGCTATCGTTTAACGCCCCTAGCTAGGCATAAAAGCGAGGATAGATCTAGGTATTGCCATCTTTAGTAGGCAATTCTTCAATTAGGCATCTACCATATTTAGGAATTTCTTTCTTTTTATTAATTATCAAACTTTTAGGCACAAGATCGAAAAATTCATTTGTAATAAATGGTTCCTTAATGATAGCAAAAAGATTGGGATGAATACTTATAGATTTAAGATCAGCAGTTTCCTTACTAGATGATTCACCCTTATTTTTAGGAACATACATAAGCTTGGAAATTTTAGTAGGAGGACTAGGAGTATTCTTTACGGAAGAAAAATCGGTTCCCAAATTTGTAATGATACCCTCAAGTTTATCAATTCTAGTAGAATCTAGGTTTATCTTCTCATTAACTACGGGTTCCTTTTCCTTAAGATTTTTCAAAGTAATTCCTACCTTAGATCCATATTGAGTAATTTGATTGTGGATCTTTTTATCTGGATTTTCAATTGATTCAATAGTAGCAATTTTATTTTCAATAATTTCAAGCCTTTGCATAACATGCTCCAAAGTTAACATGGTTCCATTAACCAAAAGAGGTGGTGAGCCAAATAAATTTAGCATAGCATTGTAGGAATCAAAAGTGTGGCTACCCAAGAAGTTCCCTCCGGTAATGGTATCGAGGATATATCTATACCAAGTATTAACACCTACATAAAAATTGCGGAGAAGAACTAAGGTAGATTGCTTCCTGGTAGATCTATTTTGAGCATTGCAAATTCTATACCAAGCATCTTTTAGATTTTCTCCCTCCCTTTGTTTAAAATTTAGAACTTCACTCTTGGGAGACAACGGAGAAGATATGAGACTAGTCATGACGACAAGCAAACAAACTAGCACACGAGCGGAAAGGAGAGGGAGGATAGAGAGAGAGGGCGAATAAAACAGCAAGGGTGAAGTGGGGGAGAGGAAAATGAGAGGCAAATGGCAAATAATGTAATGCGAGAGATAGGGATTGCGATGGGTACTTGGTATGTTGACTTTTTGTGTAGACTCCCCGGCAACGGCACCAGAAATCCTTCTTGCTATGTCTTAAGCTTGCATTGGTTTTCCCCGAAGAGGAAGGGATGATGTAGCAGAGTAGCGTAAGTATTTCCCTCAGTTTTTAAGAACCAAGGTATCAATCCAGTAGGAGGACACGCTCAAGTCCCTCATACCTGCACAAAATGATAGCTACTTGCAACCAACGCGATTAGGGGTTGTCAAGCCATTCACGGTACTTACGAGAGTGAGATCTGATAGATATAATATTTTTGGTATTTTTGATATAAAGATGCAAAGTAAAAAGGTAAAGGCAAAGTAAAAAGGAAAAGCAATATTAAAGTGATGGAGATTGATATGATGAGAATAGACCCGGGGGCCATAGGTTTCACTAGTGGCTTCTCTCAAGAGCATAAGTATTCTATGGTGGGTGAACAAATTACTGTTGAGCAATTGACAGAATTGAGCATAGTTATGAGAATATCTAGGCATGATCATGTATATAGGCATCACGTCCATGACAAGTAGACTGAAACGATTTTGCATCTACTACTATTACTCCACTCATCGACCGTTATCCAGCATGCATCTAGAGTATTAAGTTAAAACAGAGTAACGCCTTAAGCAAGATGACATGATGTAGAGAGATAAATTCATGCAATATGACATAAACCCCATCTTGTTATCCTCGATGGCAACGATGCAATACATGCCTTGCTGCCCCTTCTGTCACTGGGTAAGGACACCGCAAGATCGAACCCAAAGCTAAGCACTTCTCCCATGGCAAGAACTACCAATCTAGTTGGCCAAACCAAACGGATAATTAGAAGAGACTTGCAAAGATAACCAATCATACATAAAAGAATTCAGAGAAGATTCAAATATTATTCATAGATAGACTTGATCATAAACCCACAATTCATCGGTCTCAACAAACACACCGCAAAAAGAAGATTACATTGAATAGATCTCCACAAGAGAGGGGGAGAACTTTGTATTGAGATTCAAAGAGAAAGAAGAAGCCATCTAGCTACTAACTATGGACCTGAAGGTCTGAGGTAAACTACTCACACTTCATCAGAGGGGCTAGGATGATGTAGAAGCCATCCGTGATGACGGCCCTCTTCCAGTGGAGCTTCGGAACAGGCCCCAAGAAGGGATCTCGTGGATACAGAAAGTTGCGGCGGTGGAATTAGGTTTTTGGCTCCTGTTCTGATCGTTTGGGGGTACGTGTGTATATATAGGAGGAAGAAGTATGTCGGAGGAGCAACGAGGGGCCCACGAGGCAGGGGGCGCGCCCTAGGGGGGGGCGCCCCCCACCCTCGTGATCGCCTATTTTGTTCCTTGGAGCAGGGTCCAAGTCTCCTGGATCACGTTCGGTGAGAAAATCACGTTCCCGAAGATTTTATTCCGTTTGGACTCCGTTTGATATTCCGTTTCTTCGAAACACTGAAATAGGCAAAAAAAACAGCAATTCTGGGCTGGGCCTCCAATTAATAGGTTAGTCCCAAAAATAATATAAAAGTGGAAAATAAAGCCCAATATAGTCCAAAACAGTAGATAATATAGCATGGAGCAATCAAAAATTATAGATACGTTGGAGACGTATCATGCCCCCAGGGAGGTCTTGGTGTCGTCCACTTCGCGAGGCTTGGCCCCTCGCGAGGGTGTTGGGTTGTTGTTGTTGAAGCTGGGTCGTACTAGGCTATTGATCAAGCCACGCCATGGGCCGCAGGCACGCAAGTCTGGGTACCCCCGTTCCCAGAACATCGATAGTTTTTCCATCATGGATGGCCCAAAGAATGTCATGCAGCTGCGTCTCCGGCCCGCCCAGGATGAAAAGCCCATTTTCTGTCATGATTTTTTTCATAGAAGTAGGAGCCCACCACATATATGATGATACCGGGTTTTGTCACAGTTATCGTCATAGAAGTGTCATAAGCATGACAGAAAAAATTTCGTTCGGCCCAAAATGTCACGATTTTGTCTTTTTTTGTAGTGTTATAGTGAGCTAATAAGACAAGATACTCCTTATTGTCAGAGATATCGATGACGATAGGCTCCTTGGACATGGAAGAGGGCGAGGCCTCCGCATTGTGGGTGCCCTCGTCGAAGTGGTTAGTTGCCTGAGCTGCTCCGGGCACCAACCTGCTGGCTATCGAGATGAGGTAAGCATGTGCATGCTGAGAAAACACCTCGTAGTCTTCATCGAAGGCACCAAGGGTGGCCTCGAGAAAATGCCATGAACTTTCGTTTAAAGCAGCCAACTGCGTCACGGCATCGGCGCGCGATGCGTCGACGGTGGCCTCGACAGCGAGGTGCTCCTCCAAGATCTGGGGGACGGCACGAATGGCAGCCATCGCGACCTCCTCCACACGTGCAACCGCGATGTGCTTCTCCGCTGCCAAATGCTCCTTGAGATCATGGCTATACTGCATGCACCATGGCTTAGGGTGGCGCTTATTTGGTGGAGAGGTCGGTGATTTGGATGGAAGGTGTCGACGGTGATTAGGCGGCACTGCAATCAAGGAGTGAAGGTTTCAACTGGGGAAGGAAGGCGGAAACAAGGTAAATGTGGCTTTTGGTAAGGGAGACGAGCGGGGAGGTAGATATTTCTGCGGCAGCCAAAAATTTTGAATCACTTCAGCGAAAAAACTAGCGTGCACAGTGTCATCAGACGGTGCTCCAGGATATTTTGTACTGCATCTCACACGGTTGGTGATAATAAACTGTGTGGGATCTACATGATTATCTAGATTTGAGTTACATAATGGGGTCACAACGGCACTGGACGGTGTTTGAATTGCTAGAACTTTTATCTGCAGTGAACATGCAACTATATGTGTGTCGTGATAGAGTTGGAATTATTTAGGGTTCATTTGGACATTTTATACATTAAATTGGTTTTCTAGCCATTTCAGGTGCACAATTCAAAATTAAACTACGTACACATGCTCCGGTGCAACAACATGGGTTGTAAAATCATATATGTGTCCATGGTTTTATGCTTATGTCCCATGCAAGAAATGGGGATGAATTTTGGGGATCGTTTGGACATTTTTATATGTTAACTGAGTTTTCTAGGCATTTATGTTCATAATTCAAAATTGAACTACATGCACATGCTCCAGTCCATAAAAACGGGTTGCAAAATCAAATGTTTGTCCTTGGTTGCAAGCTTAGGTCACATGGAAGAAATGAGAATGAATGTCAAACACCTTGACACTGTCGCTCGGCCACTAACATTGAGATACATGGTTTTAAAATTCTAGTAAATCAAAAACTCGTCTGAGATTCATGAAACTTGACATGATATCACGGAACAGCATCGACATGTCGTGGTAAAAATATTGTCCCATTTGGGGCAGGTTTGGGTATAAGCTTCTCGCAAACCAAAGCTTCTCTCACAACAAGCCTAATGGTTTTGGTAGGGCATGTGCCACCTAGGGGGACGAAACGATATATGTTGCCTGATAACCCACAAGTATAGGGGATCGCAACAGTTTTTGAGGATAGAGTATTCAACCCAAATTTATTGATTCGACACAGGGGGAGCCAAAGAATATTCTTGAGTATTAGCAGCTGAGTTGTCGATTCAACCACACCTGAAAGACTTAATATCTGCAGCAAAATATTTAGTAGCAAGGTAGTATGGAAGTACCGATAATGGTGGCAAAAGTAATAGTAGAAGTATTGTAGCAATTGTAACAGTGGCAACAAAAAAGTAACAAAGAAAAGATCAATATGAAACAAGCTCGTAGGCAATGGATCAATGATGGATAATTATGTCGGATGACATTCATCATGCAACGGTTATAACATAGGGTGACACAGAACTAGCTCCAATTCATCAATATAATGTAGGAATGTATTCCGAATATAGTTATACGTGCTTATGGAAAAGAACTTGCATGACATCTTTTGTCCTACCCTCCCGTGGCAGCGGGGTCCTATTGGAAACTAAGGAATATTTAGGCCTCCTTTTAATAGAGTACCGGACCAAAGCATTAGCACTTAGTGAATACATGAACTCCTCAAACTACAGTCATCACCGGGAGTGGTCCCAACTATTGTGACTCTGGGGTTGCCGGATCATAACACGTAGTAGGTGACTATAACTTGCAATATCAGATCAAGAATACAAATATATTCATGAAAACATAATAGGTTCAGATCTGAAATCATGGCACTCGGGCCCTAGTGACAAGCATTAGGCATAGCAAAGTCATAGCAACATCAATCTTAGAACATAGTGGATACTAGGGATTAAACCCTAACAAAACTAACTCGAATACATGGTAAGTCTCATCCAGCCCATCATGGTCTAGCAAGCCTATGATGGCATTACTCACGCACGGCGGTGAGCGTCATGAAATAGGTGATGGAGGATGGTTGATGATGACGATGGCAATGGATTCCCCTCTCCGGGGACCCGAACGGACTCCAAATCTGCCCTCTCGAGGAAGAACAGGGCTTGGCGGTGGCTCTGTATCGTAAAACGTGATGAATCCTTCTCTCTAATTTTTTTCTCCTTGAAAGTGAATATATGGAGTTGGAGTTGAGGTCGGTGGAGGTCAAGGGGGGCCACAAGGTCGGAGGGCGCGCCCTAGGGGGGTGGGCGCCCCCCATCCTTGTGGCTAGGGTGTGGGCCCCTTGGTGCTGATTCTTTCATCAATATTTTTATTAATTCCAAAAGTTGTCTCTGTGAAGTTTCAGGTCATTCCGAGAACTTTTTATTCTGCACAAAAATAACACCATGGCAATTCTGCTGAAAACAACGTCAGTCCGGGTTAGTTCCATTCAAATCATGCAAGTTAGAGTCCAAAACAAGGGCAAAAGAGTTTGGAAAAGTACATACTATGGAGACGTATCAACTCCCCCAAGCTTAACCCATTGCTTGTCCTCAAGCAATTCAGTTGACAAACTGAAAGTGATAAAGAAAAACTTTTACAAACTTTGCTTGATCTTGTTGCATATATGTAAAGTCAGCATTCAAGTTTTCAGCAAAGATCACGAACTAACCATATTCACAATAACTTTTAGGTCTCGTGATTACTCATATCAATGACATAATCAACTAGCGAGCAATAATAATAAATCTCGGATGACAACACTTTTCTCAAAACAATCATGATATAATATAACAAGATGGTATCTTGCTAGCCCTTTCTGAGACTGCAAAACATAAATGCAGAGCACCCCTGAAGATCAAGGACTGACTAGACATTGTAATTCATGGTAAAAGAGATCCAGTCATACTCAATATCAATTAATAACAATGCATACAAATGACAGTGGTGCTCTCTAACTGGTGCCTTTTATAAGAGGATGATGACTCAGCAATAAAAGTAAATAGATAGGCCCTCCGCAGAGGGAAGCAGGGATTTGTAGAGGTGCCAAAGCTCGAGTTCTGAAATAGAGATAAATAATATTTTGAGTGTCATGCTTTCATTGTCAACATAACAACCAAGAGATCTCGGTATCTTCCATGCTACATACATTATAGGATGTTCCCAAACAGAATGGTAAAGTTTATACTCCCCCACCACCAACAAGCACACTCCACGGCTGGTCCAAAAACAACAGGTACCGTCAACTAACAACAATCTTGGGGGAGTTTTGTTTGCAATTATTTTGATTTGATTTCCTTTGAGCAAGGGACTAGGCATCCTGGTTACCGGCTATTTTCTCGTGAATGATGAGCGGAGTCCACTCATCCTGAGAATAACCCACCTAGCATGGAAGATATCGACAGCTCTAGTTGGTTTGGCACATGCAAATTTACTTGGAATGGTAGGTAAATACCGCATATAGGAAGGTATGGTGGACTCATATGGAACAACTTTGGGGTTTATGGAAGTGGATGCACAAGCAGTAATCCCGCTTAGTACAAGTGGAGGCTAGAAAGAGACTGGGAAGTGACCAACTAGAGAGCGACAATAGTCATAAACATGCATTGAGATTAACCAACATTGAATGCAATCATGAGTAGGATATAAATACCCATGAACATAAATATCATGGAGGCTATGTTGAGTTTGTTTCAACTACATGCGTGAACATGTGCCAAGTCAAGCCACTTGAATCATTCAAAGGAGGATACCATCCTATCATACTACATCACAACCATTTTAATTTCCATGTTGGCATGCAAGGTAAACCATTATAAACTCCTAGCTAATTAAGCATGGCATGAGTAACTATAATCTCTAATTGTCATTGCAAACTTGTCTCATTCATAATAGGCTGAACTAGGAACGATGAACTAATCATATTTACAAAGACAAGATAGGTCAAGTTCATACTAGCTTTTCCTCATCTCAATCATTTCATCATATATCGTCATTATTGACTTTCACTTGCACGACCAAATGGTGTGGATAATAATAATAGTGCACGTGCATCAGAGTAAGCTGGAATCTGCAAACATTTATTCGAATGAGAAGACAAGGTAATATGGGTGTCGGTGTCAAAACCGACGGATCTCGGGTAGGGGATCCCGAACTGTGCGTCTAGGCGGATGGTAACAGGAGGCTGGGGACACGATGTTTAATCAGGTTCGGGCCCTCTTGATGGAGGTAATACCCTACGCCCTACTTGATTGTTCTTGATAATATGAGTAGTACAAGAGTTGATCTACCACGAGATCGAAGAGGCTAAACCCTAGAAGCTAGCCTATGGTACTATTGTTGTTTTTGGTCCTACGGACTAAACCCTCTGGTTTATATAGACAACGGAGGGGGCTAGGGTTACACAAAGTCGGTTGCAAGGAAGGAAATCTACATATCCGTATTGCCAAGCTTGCCTTCCACGCCAAGGAGAGTCCCATCCGGACACGGGACGAAGTCTTCAATCTTGTATCTTCATAGTCCAACAGTTCGGCCAAAGGATATAGTCCGGCTGTCCGAATACCCCCTAATCCAGGACTCCCTTAGTAGCCCCTGAACCAGGCTTCAATGACGATGAGTCCGACGCGTAGATTGTCTTCGACATTGCAAGGCGGGTTCCTCCTCCGAATACTTCATAGAAGATTTTGAACATGAGGATCGTGTGCGGCTCTGCAAAACGAGTTCCACATACCACCATAGAGAGAATAATATTTCCATAAATCTAATCTGTTGACGTACCCCGTAGTGTGACATCACACCACAGCCAGGTCTTTATTCGAATCGTTTTTCATAACCCATCTCAGCGTGTTTCGCGAGGCGGTTTCCTTGGCACGTCTTGTCGAAGCAGAGATCGTGTCCCCTTTATCACGGGATTCTCATCAATACGGACGTGGGTAACCCAACCGTGCCTACGGGTAGGACTCCTAGATCTTAGGCAAGTCCCAAACGGCTACGAGGAGGACGCTTGATATTCACCATCTTTATAAAGTGGACAAGGCTTTTTCTTTTTTCCCTCTCGTGCTCAATCAAATCCTTCCCCCGCTTCAAGTTCTAACACCCAAAACTCAGGTCAGGTGCTTCGGACCTTCAACTATGTCCGGATCCAACCTTCAAGGTCAGTGGATTCCTTCCTCCGTCATGGAGGACGACATCAAGAAGTTGAGAGAGGCTAGATATCTGACCGCCGAAATTTCGCATCGGCTGCCTGCCCGAGGGCAGGTCGTCCCTACTCCGGAACCCAACGAGAGCATCGTGTTCATCTCTCACTTCCTCCGAGGACTAGGCCTCGCTCTGGATCCCTTTGTTAGGGGTCTTATGTTCTATTATGGGCTAGATTTTCACGATCTGGCCCCGGATTCCCTTCTTCACATCTGGACATTTATTGTCATATGTGAGGCCTTCCTTTGCATTACCCCTCACTTTGGCCTGTGGCTCAAGACCTTCGATGTGAAGCCGAAGATGATCGAGGGGCAGCACGCAGCGTGCGGAGGTGCTTTAATAAGCAAAATCATTGACGCTCCATGGCCTGAGGGTTGCTTCCCAGAGGTGTCCGGATTGTGGCAGCGGGAGTGGTTCTACATCACAGCTCCCCGAAGTGCCAATTGGGCAGCTTCCCCCACCTTTCGCTCAGTGCCCCCACCACAACTAATGTCATGGATCAGCAGGGGGCTGAGCTGGGGTCCAGCCAAGGACGTGTGAATACTGCAAAACCATATCCGAGATCTCTTTGAGAGAGATTTCAGTCTGGTTATGGTAGTGCAAGTTATGCTAGTTCGTCAAGTCCAGCCTTGCAAACGTCGGCCCTTTCGCGTGTGGGAATTCAACCCGGAAGGACTGCGAGCTATTCAACATTTCCTCGGCATGACACATGAAGAGATGTACAAATTCTTCTTCGGACCACAAATAATGTGTCCGGACATCACTGAGGATGCAGGTCTGAGCTGCAATCGCCCAGACACCCAAGTAAGTATCCCCGCATCCGAACACACTGTCCATTTATTTATCGCAACGTTGCCCTAAAAAGCCGCTCTTTGACCGGGATTGGATAGCGAAGGCAAAGTTGATCAGGTGTCCGGCCCCCCTCCCTGAGACCTCACCAAATCCCGTGCTAACCAGGATGCTGGAGATCGCGCCTTATCAAGCGCCCTCAGGAGAAGATAAAGGGGGGAACAAGGAGGCTAGCGCCTCCGCGAAGGAGGTTAGCCGAGGAGGAGGAACTGAAACTTCATATCCCCAGGGAAGGAAGAGAACCACCTCTGAGGACCCGGAGACAATGGTCTCCAAATGGGGGAAGAAATCTCCGCCGGAGGGTCCTACCCTGGGGGATACCCTGGCCACACTATGCCCTCAAGGGGATCAGCCCTCCACCGAGCTGTAAGTAAAAGGGTACTTAATAATGAAAATATCTCGCTTTACTTCTGAGGAAAATAATCGAAGCCTTTACCTTGCAGTTCGAATCTCAGCCCTTCTCAGCAGAGCTCGTCTTCAGGGGATCTTCTTCCAGAGATGATGGAGAGTGAAACGCCTCCCCCTGCCACACCGCATCACGAGGCGGGCGACCCCGAGGTGTCGTCGCGGAGGGTTTCTCCTGATCCGACAAGGCCAGAAGGTAATCCTATGGCCACCCGAAGTCCTCAGTATCCGGCTCTTGAAGAGAGCAACCAAAAGAGTTCGGCACCGTCTGGTGTGCGGTCGGACATACTGAGGGATCTGCTAGAGCAAGCGGCTATCTCAGAAGAGCACCGCACGTTAATGGGTACGGTGATTGAAAGGATTTCGTCCGCCGAAAGCGGGTTGCATGAAGCCTTTATGAGTCTACTGACGGGTTTTGAGGTACACGAAATGATGTAGATTGTTGACAGTACCGCACATTTTTAGATGTGCCCTGTGTAGATAGTAGCCCCTGAGACTCTGGTTGTCATCGAAAACAGCGGCAAACACAGGATCATAGTCCCAGGTAGTAACCAGACCGCCTTTATGTGCAGGTGGTTGAAGCTCCGGTGGCTAGCCGGACTGATGGGTTTGCCGAATTAAGGCGGCATCTGAATGCGGCAGATGCTGACATCGTGGTTGTTAACAAGCGGCTTGACGAGGCACAGGGTAGGTGATTTTTTTGGTGATTGTCACATAATAAGAGCAGCATGATGCCAGTATCTTTAATATTTTGTGACTGCAGATGGAGCTGCCACCATGGAGACCCTTCGGGCGGAGCTTGCCCGAGCCAACGAGCAAGCAAGGATTAGCAATGCGGACGCTTTAAAGGCGGCCAAAGAGTTAAGGGCCGAACAGGCCGCGCATTGCGAGAGCAAAGAAAAAATAGCCAAGATGGCTGTAGACTTAAAAGATGCTGTTGACCGTTACCAGCTTCTTGAAGAAGAAAACCGGGCGAAGGCGACGGACCTGGAAAACGCCCGGGTGGCTGCCAAGGAAGCCCGCTCCAAAATTAGAGCGGTGAAGGAGGAGATGCATCAAGCTGCGGATATTGTATCTGGGAAGCCCTTCTTGTTGCGGACTAAGTTCGGGGATCCGAAGTATGCACCTCTAGACCGGCATGGAGTTCTGCAGACGCCTACGTGGATTTGGCTACAAGTGCTGCTGATGCGGCTGAGTACTTCAAGGATCGGAAAGGTCACGAAGTGGAAAAACTGTTTTGGTCACAGTTTCATGCTCCAGCCCGTCCACTGCTGTTGAATGAGCAAATGGCCGAGTGGGCTGAGCTCCATAGATTATCTGCACTTGCCATGAGGTCCGTTGTGAGTTATCTATGGCCGGGAGGGCCAAGGCCGAATAGCTACTTTAGCTTAGTGCAACAATTCCTTGGTGTTGTGCCACGCATTGATGCTGTCAAGAGGTCGGCGTGCACAGAAGGCTCGTGGATGGCCCTTGGCCGTGTCAAAACATACTGGGCGGAGATGGATGCCACCACTGTTGCGGCATAGGGTTCAGCCATAGGCCAAGTGGCTGCCGAGCACTACTTTGAAGAAGTTCTTGAAGGCGCTCGTTCGATAGAGGCTTAGTGCTCGAAGAATATTATGTCTGAGTGACATGTATTCCTATTGTAAAAACAATGTTTTACTGAATTGTAAATGCTATATTATACTTTTGCCAGAAAGTACTATGATGCCTCCTGTGCGGCCATTTATGTATATATGTATATAACCTGAAAGATGGTAGTCATCGGCTTCAGCCCCCACGCATATAATGCGGGGGTGCTCACAGAAGACGCATGTTCACACTTGACCCAACGTCTTGTTCCATTAAGGAGGTGATAGCGCAGCGAACCAGGCAATCGGACTATAATGCTTTAACACTTTCACTTAGCCAGAGGAGTTTGACAATGGGGCTACTATATAGCCCCTGGTGGCTCCACGCTCATCCGAATTTGGGGCGCGTACATGCCTGACCGAGAAACGGCCCTTTGTTAAGGCGGAGGAATCCCGAAGATTCCACTAGGTCATCGAGTGGTTGACCAGTCTCACGCTATATCATGACAGTCAGTTTTCGGCTTTCTCTACTAAGGTGCTCGTCCGGATGAACCAGGGCACAATCACAGTAGTTCTCCTGGTGCCGCCCTAGCCGATAGAGCGGAACGTAAGGCAGCAAAACACAGGAGCCGGGAAAACCCAACATTTGACCAAAGACATGATTCGGAGCTGAAGCATATAAGGCCAAACTCGCGACGCGGAACACTCCCTAAGGTATTCAGTCTTTATCATGTAAACCAGGCTAAACAGTGCCCTTTGTAATAAGCCCCTGGTGTCCAGGTACGTGCAATATTCTGATGTGGCCACATGCCAATACGTAAGCATCCTTCTCAGTTGTACTGAGACTCCGGGGGATGTGTATCAACAAGAGACACTAAAAAAGGTTTACACAGGGTCTTAATCTAAAAAGAATCCTTGGAACGGGTCCCTGCTGCACGTCTGCGCATGTGTCTCCGTTGTGCCGAATCCTGGACGGGTGTAGCACGATGGTCATCTGTAAAAGAGAGGAATTTGGTTGAAAAGTTGTCGTGCAAAAGGTAGGTTATACTAAATAAACCATGTACAGTTCAAGATGAGTAAAGTTGAGCCTAATTGTCACTTGTTTGCATGCGTTGAGCCCCTTGTATTGTTATAGGGGTATAGCCATCAAACCTGTATCAATTATATATAGCTACACCGGACTCGTCTAACCGTGTCTGTGGTCTTAACGACCTATCAGATGCTCTAGTTGGTGAGGCCGTCTAGTGTACAGCTGCCAAGGCAGCCGCACGATCTTCCGCGAGAAAGGAGCGCTCAATATTTCCATTTACTGTAATGATGCCACATGGACCAGGCATCTTAAGCATGAGAGAAGCGTAATGCAGTATTGTGTTAAAGCAAGCGAAAGCTTCGCGTCCGAGTAGTGCTTGATAGCCACTTTGGAACGGAGCGATGTGGAAGGTTAACTTTTCACTGCGGAAGTTATCGGGAAAGCTGAATATAACCTCTAGTAGCAGGGAGCCCGTACAATGGGCTTTTGGGCCTGGTGTTACTCCTTTAAAGGTAGTATTGCTATGGCTATTTTTCGTTGGGTCTATCCCCATTCTGCGGACTGTGTCCTGATATATCAGGTTTAAACTACTGCCGGCGTCCATCGGGATTCGTGTGAAGTGGTATCCGTTGATTATCGGGTCTAACACCAAGGCAGCCCATCCTGCATGCCGGATACTTGCCAAGTAATCCCAATGGTCAAAGGTGATCGGTTTGGACGACCAGTGGCAGAGCTCCGCGGTGATAGGCCCTGGGGCATGTGTCTCTAGGAGTGCCGCTTTGTTTCTCCCCTTCATCACATGTAACACGTTTACTAGTTTGACTTCTGGTGGGAATTTCTTCTGTTCCCCAGTGTTTTGCTTGCGAGGCTCGTCCTCGTCTTCGCTTGGTGTATCCTGCCCCTTGTGTTCGGCGTTGAGTTTGTCGGACTGCTTGAAGACCCAACATTCTCTATGGGTATGATTTGCAGGTTTATCGGGGGTGTTGTGAATCTGACATAGTTTGTCCAGAATCTTGTTTAGGATGGACAGTTCGTCTCTGTTGCCTTTGGAGGGCAGCTTTTGCTGACCTGGCCAAGAGCTTCTGAATCCGGCGTTTACCGCCGTGCTCTTCGGGTTGTCTTATTTATTCCGGCACTTGTTTTTGCTGCGTCGTGGCTTCTCGTTTCCGTCCCTGACTTCGGATGTATTTGGGTCGCTGGTGCTGCATCGGGCTAACCAGCTGTCCTCGCTCGTGCAAAAGCGGGTCATGAGGCTTGTTAATGCTGCCATTGTTCTTGGATTTTCTTGGCCGAGGTGTCTGGCAAGCCATTCGTCTCGAACGCTATGCTTGAAAGCTGCTAAGGCTTCGGCATCCGGACAGTCGACTATTTGGTTCTTTTTAGTGAGAAACATGTTCCAAAGCTTTCGGGCTGACTCTCCGTGTTGTTGAGTTACATGACTTAAATCATCTGCATCCGGTGGTCGGACATAGGTCCCTTGAAAATTTTCCCGAAAAGCGTCTTCGAGCTCTTCCCAGCTTCCAATGGAGCTTTCGGGGAGGCTTTTAAGCTAGTGCCGAGCTGGCCCTTTGAGCTTGAGGGGTAAGTACTTGATGGCATGGAGATCGTCTCCTCGAGCCATGTGGATATGGAGGATGTAGTCCTCAATCCAGACCCCAGGGTCTGTCGTTCCGTCGTACGCCTCTATGTTTACGGGTTTGAATCCCTCTGGAAATTCGTGATCCAGCACCTCATCGGTGAAACATAGGGGGTGTGCGGCACCCCTGTATTTGGGTGTACCGTAGTGTTTGGATTTTTGTTGTGTTACATTACGTGCTGGAGCGCGATTGCTTGGCCCGTAGATGGATATGGTTGCGCCGTCCTTTTGATGCGAGCCCTCACGTGGATCGCGTACTGGCTCGTGTGCGGTGTCGTTTGCCGCTCTATGTTGGCCACGAGGTCGTCTATCCGACTGCATGGCTATTTTGTTTTTTGATTGCGGGGGATCTAAGGCCTCCACATCGAATTCAGGTAGCAGCTTTCGCTTCGGGTAGCTCTTTGTGTGGCGACTACCGCCGTACTTTCCTGCAGTGTTGAGTACTTCACTCCATCTAATTCTGAGTGTGTCTTGTGCATCCCTGAGCCTTTGCTTCTACTTTTTCAGACTCCTCGCAGTGGCAACAAGCCTTTGATGGGTATTCTGTTGCTCTGGGTGCCTGTCCGGTGTGATGTCATTCGGACTGTTATCTTCGCCGGAGTCGGGTTATTCGGTTTGATTCTCCGTGTTGCCGTGGTCGGACGGTGATTCAGCACCGTGTTTACCGTTCGCTGGCTCACCCTGCTCTATTGCTGGGTCTATATGATCGTTGTTTCTGCCGAGGCGGAATTTGGAGCGGCGCTTACGCCGCCGCTTTGACTGCTTCTCGAGGGAATGATCCTTCGCTGTGTCCTTCCGTTCCTCGTCGTCGTTTTCTTTGGGTGTGTCCACCATGTATACATCATATGATGAAGTGGGCGTCCAGTGCCCTGTGGGCAGTGGCTCCTGTTCGTCTCCTGCATCGTCGTCTATACCATCGATGTCTTCGGAGTCGAAGGCGAGCATGTCAGTCAAATCGTCGACAGTGGCTACTAAGTGGGTGGTGGGTGGGCGGCGAATTTCTTCGTCGTCCACATCCCGATCTGGCCGGCCATAGTTCGTCCAGGACTCTCCTGACAAGGAGAGAGACC
Organism: Triticum dicoccoides; assembly: GCF_002162155.2. Taxonomy (NCBI): domain Eukaryota; kingdom Viridiplantae; phylum Streptophyta; class Magnoliopsida; order Poales; family Poaceae; genus Triticum; species Triticum dicoccoides. The sequence continues at coordinate 172,331,627 of NC_041390.1, read as the reverse complement.
TTAATGAGTTCAGTATGTCGCCAAAGGGCAAGTGCTGAAGGATATCCACGGAGGTGAACTCCATGATCGGCGCCCAGTTGGATTCGATAGGCACAGGCGCAGGCGGTTCAGAGTCCGTGGCCGGGGAAGAATCCGGCAGTTCGGCGTCACGGCTCCCGTGAAGGGTAAGGTCGATACTCGGCTCGATCTCCGCTAAGAATACGGCCTCCATGGCGGGGTCTATCCACCCGTCCATGGATGGCGCAATTGGCTCCGAACTGAGGGTCGGAGCGGTTGCCGGTGCGGTCTCCTGAACACTATCCGATGGTAGAGCTAAATCATGATCATCGTGACCGTGTGGTGCACTCGGCAGGGGCTCGAATCCGTCAAAGATCAAGTCTCCCTGGATGTCGGACATGTACTTTAAGCTTCCAAACCTGACTTGGTGGCCAGGGGCGTAACTCTTGATCTGCTCCAGATGGCCAAGCGAGTTGGCCCGCAGTGCGGAGCCGCCAAATACAAAGATCTGTCCGGGGAGAAAAGTCTCACCCTGGACGGCATCGCTATCGATGATCGAAGGAGCCATAAAGCCTAACGATGACGACACAGAGGAACTCTCAATGAAAACACCAATGTCGGTGTCAAAACCGGCGGATCTCGGGTAGGGGGTCCCGAACTGTGCGTCTAGGCGGATGGTAACAGGAGGCCGGGGACACGATGTTTACCCAGGTTTGGGCCCTCTTGATGGAGGTAATACCCTATGTCCTGCTTGATTGTTCTTGATAATATGAGTAGTACAAGAGTTGATCTACCACGAGATCGAAGAGGCTAAACCCTAGAAGCTAGCCTATGGTATGATTGTTGTTGTTGGTTCTATGGACTAAACCCTCCGGCTTATATAGATACCGGAGGGGGCTAGGGTTACACAGAGTCGGTTACAAGGAAGGAAATCTACGTATCTGTATTGCCAAGCTTGCCTTCGACGCCAAGGAGAGTCCCATCCGGACACGGGACGAAGTCTTCAATCTTGTATCTTCATAGTCCAACAGTCCGGCCAAAGGATATATTCCAGCTGTCCGGATACCCCCTAATCCAGGACTCCCTCAATGGGCTCTTGTTAGATCAACAATAATGCATATGAGAGCCACTCAACATTTTCATCGTGGTCTTCTCCTCTCGACCCCCAAAGAAAAGAAAAGAAATTCAAAGAAACACACTGAAATATTTTTGGAGTTTTTCTTTTGCTGAAGAAAGTAAAACCAGAACGAGAAAAACTATTTACACAGGAAAGCTCCCAACAAGGAAAAGAAGAAAGAGAAATCTTTTTGGGTTTTCTTTTAATATTATTACTACTAAGCATGCATAGAAGGTAAACTAACTACAACTAATTTTTTGGTTTTTCTAAGGTTTATCAAACACACAAGGAGAAAGCGGAAAAAGAAAGTAAACTAACATGGATATTACAATGAAAGAGTATGAGCACCGACAACAAGAATGAGTGTGTGAACATGAATATAATATCGTTGAGGAATACGTACTCCCCCAAGCATACGCTTTTGGCCTAAGTTGGTCTATGCCAATGGATCAAAATAGCCCTCTCCGATGTACTACGGAGGATCCTGGCGGTTCCACTGGTTAGCGAGCTCCTGTGGCTCCCAATTTTAAATGGACTCCTGATATGGATCAGGTGATGGCTCTGGCTTAGGAGGTGGTGATTGTGTCCCCTCCCAGTACACATGAATGTTCGTGGGCAAAACGAAGTACCTGCCGGAATGAATATGGAACAAAACAGGTGCAGGCAAGGTAATAATCTGAACAGTATTCTTGCTTAATACTGGGTTATAAATAAGTCTCTTTTCTTCATCATGGCGAATAACGTATGTGCTACAATGTTGTCATAATCTAAATATAAAGTAGGTAGCAATTTCTCCTCTTTTTCATGGTGCCTAATGGGTATCTCAAAGTGTTTAGCAAGGCGGGAGGCGAAAATGCCTCCGAAAAATAGGACCCTTTGCACGGTTCATACTCAACCGTCTAGCAACCATAGCGCCCAAACTGTAAGTTATATCTCTATGTAAAGCGTGGCACAAAATGGCGAGGTCAGGTGCACTAAGGCCTCCACTCTCTCCATGACCAATTAAACATCTCCTAGCAAATAATGAGTAATAGCGTAAAGTAGGAAGATGTATCCTAGATACACTCGCTCCCGACACTCCTCTACCTTCCCCTACGGTAATTTCATGAATAAGGCCTTCCACATCACTAGGACATGGTTCCTCGACGCTACCTTCATAAAGTAATTTACAAACCTCACAGAAGTCATAGAGCGTCATTTCTTTGTACTCATCATATAAGTGAAAGTCTATCATGGGTGGTGATTTCCTAGGATGAAAATGAAAATTTTGCACGAAAGTATTAGTGAGTAGGAGATACTGATTACACCGGTCGAGGAGGAAGTTGGTGATGTTGGCATTCCCAGCCAAATAATAAGAATCATTATAAATCCTGACTACTTGTAAGAATGCATCACATGGCCATTCACACAGGCAAATTTCCGCGGCACGAGGACGGTTATACTTGGGCTTTTCCTTCTCCTCATTTCTTTTTCCTTCGAGCCACGGCTCGAGGAACCTCTCAACAATATCCTCATCATTTTCTCCCTCTGAAAAATTTCTGAAATTTTTAGTGACTCGAAATAAAAGTGAACCAAAGTCAACAAGATTGATAGCAACTACTCCTACAAGTGCCTAGAAGCTATATCATGCATCAAAACTACTTTGGACCATATAAATTTGACATGCAAGCTCAAGAACAGGGTCACCAAGGCAGCAAAAAAATCAATAAATAAAGCACTAGAACAAAAACTAATTGGACCATTGGAGGATTCACATACCGAAGATCAATCCCCCAAAGCAGTTTTGTGAATGGAGCTTTGAGCAAGGAGATCGAAAATGGCAACAAGATGAGCAAGAACACGAGTTTGGGCTATGGAGTGGTTTTTTCTGGAGGAAGAGGAGGAGGATGGGTACTGGAATAAGTGGAGGGGGGCACATGGGGCCCACAAGGTCAGGGGGCACGCCCTCCACCATTGTGGCCAACTGGTGAGGCCCCCTGGTGTGTTCTTTGCACCAGAAATTCTTAAATGTTATATAAAAATCATATCAAATTTTCAAGGCATTTGGAGAACTTTTATTTTCGGGACATTTTTATTGCATGGATAATTCAGAAAACAGACAGAAAATACTATTTTTGCTTTATTTAATCTAAATAACATAAAGTAAAAGATGGGTACACAGAGTTGTGCCTTCTAAATTCATCCATCTCATGCCCATCAAAAGGAATCCATTAACAAGGTTGATCAAGTCTTATTAATAAACTTCTTCTGAGTGACATGAAACCGGAGAACTTTCGAATAACACTAGGTTACCTCAACAGGGATATGCATGTCCCTAACAATAAGAATATCATGTTTCTTTTTGGCAGTAGGAAGAGGAAATTCAAAACCTCCAAAAGTAATAGTTGAAATTTTTCCGATAGAGTTGATACTATGAACTTGAGGTTGTTTCTTCGAAAAGTGTACCGTATCCTCATTACCATTAACATGAAAAGTGACATTGCCATTGTTGTGCTCAATAAAAGCCCCTGCAGTATTTGAAAAGGGTCTACCAAGGATGATCGACATACTGTCATCCTCGGGAATATCAAGAATAACAAAGTCCGTTAAAATAGTAATGTTTGCAACCACCACAGGCACATCCTCACAAATACCGATGGGTATAGCAGTTGATTTATCAGCCATTTGCAAAGAGATTTTAGTAGGAGTCAACCTATTCAAATCAAGTCTATGATACAAAGAGAAAGGCATAATACTAACACCGGCTCCAAGATCACATAAAGCAGTTTTAACATAGTTTCTTTTAATGGAGCATGGTATAGTTGGTACTCCTGGATCTCCAAGTTTCTTTGGTATTCCACCCTTAAAAGTATAATTAGCAAGCATGGTGGAAATCTTAGCTTCAGTTATCTTTCTTTTATTTGTAACAATCTATATCATGTACTTAGCATAAGGGGGCATTTCAAGCATATCAGTCAAACGCATACGCAAAAAGATAGGTCTAATCATTTCAGCAAAGCGTCAAAATCCTCATCATCTTTTTTCTTGGATGGCTTAGGAGGAAAGGGAATGGGTTTCTGAACCCATGGTTCTCTTTCTTTACCATGTTTCCTAGCAACAAAGTCTCTCTTATCATAACGTTGATTCTTTGATTATGGGTTATCAAGATCAACAGCAGGTTCAATCTCTACATCATTATCATTACTAGGTTGAGCATCAACATGAACATCATCACCAACATTAGTGCTAGGTTCATGTTCATTACAAGATTGTGTCTCAGCATCAGAAATAGAAATATCATTGGGATTCTCAGGCGTGTCTATAGCAGGTTCAGTAGCATGCAAAGTCCTATCAGTTTTCTTTTTCTTTTTAGTACGAGGACTAGGTGCATCAGTATTAGTTCTTTGAGAATCCTGCTCAATTCTCTTAGGATGACCCTCAGGGTACAAAGGTTCCTGGGTCATCTTACCACCTCTAGTCATAACCCTAATAGCATTATCACTATTCTTACTATTCAACTCATTAAGCAAATCATCTTGTGCCTTAAGTACTTGTTCTACTTGAGTTGTAACCATGGAAGCATGTTTGGTAAGCTTAATATCATGAACAGTTCTACTCATATAATCACCCAAGTGGTCAAGCATGTAAGCATTACTTTTCAATTGCCTACTAACATAAGAATTGAAATTTTCTTGTTTAACAATAAAATTATCGAACGCATCAAAGCACTGTATAGCAGACTTATTATGAGGAATATCACCTTCATCAAATCTATGAAGAGAGTTTACCTCTACTACCTGTGTCGGGTTATCAAGACCATGTATTTCTTCAATAGGAAGTAAATTTTTAACATCTTCAGCTTTAATACCTTTTTCTTTCATAGATATCTTTGCTCTTGCATATCTTCAAGACTGAGAAATAGAATACCCCTTTTCTTCGGAGTTGGCTTCGGAGTTGGTTCAGGAATTGTCCAATCATTTTCATTACTCAATATATTATTCAATAGCAATCAGCTTGCTCAACAGTTCTTTCCCTAAAAACACAACCAGCACAACTATCCAGGTGGTCTCATGAGGCATTGGTTAGTCCATTATAAAAGATATCAAGTATTTCATTTTTCTTGAGAGGATGATCAGGCAAAGCATTAAGTAATCGGAGAAGCCTCCCCCAAGCTTGTGGGAGACTCTCTTCTTCAATTTGCACAAAATTAAATATTTCCTTTAAAGCAGCTTGTTTCTGATGAGCAGGGAAATGTTTTGCAGAGAAGTAGTAAATCATATCCTGGGGACTACCCACACAACCAGGACCAAGAGAATTAAACCATATCTTAGCATCACCCTTTAATGAGAAAGGAAACAATCTAAGAATATAGTAATAGCGAATTTTTTCCTCATGACCAAATAGGGTGTCTATATCATTCAATTTAGTAAGATGTGCCACACCAGTTTCAGATTCAGAACCATGAAAATGATCATTCAAACAATGTAATTAACTCAGGATTAACAGAGAATTCATAATCCTTATCAGTAACAAAGATAGGTGAAGTAGCAAAAGCAAGGTCATATTTCATTCTAGCATTCAAGGATTTTTCTTTCATTTTAGCTAATAATTTCTTAAGATCTTCTCTATCATTGCAAGCAAATAAGTCTCTAGAAGTTTCTTCATCCATAACATAACCCTCAGGAATGATAGGCAGTTCATATCTAGGGGGAATCATAATCATCAGTTTCAATAATATCATCAGTTTCAGTAATTTCATTCTCCCTAACCCTAGCAAGTTGTTCATCAAGAAATTCACCTAATGGCACAGTATTATCAAGAATAGAAGTAGTATCATCATAAGCATCATGCATAGTAGAAGTGGCATCATCAATAACATGCGACATATCGGAATCAATAGCATGAGTAGGTGTCGCAAGTTACTCAAAATAGAAGGAGAATC
>NC_041390.1:172312011-172325148 GCF_002162155.2 Triticum dicoccoides | reverse complement strand
GAAAAAAATTTGGTTCTTTGATCTTTCAAATTCCTCATAGTGATCAACAGATATAAATCCCATGTGACTCAGAGAATAGAGTTGTGCTCCCCGGCAATGGTGCCAGAAAAAGGTCTAGATAACCCACAAGTATAGGGGATCGAAACCGTTTTCGAGGGTAGAGTATTCAACCCAAATTTATCAATTCGACACAAGGGAGCCAAAGAATATTCTTGAGTATTAGCAGCTGAGTTGTCAATTCAACCACACCTAAAAGACTTCATATCTGCAGCAAAATATTTAGTAGCAAAGTAGTTTGGGAGTAATGGTAATGGTGGCAAAACTAACAGTAGCAATATTCTAGCAATTGTAACAGTGGCAACAGAAAAGTAGCAAAGCAAAGATCAATATGAAACGAGCTCGTAGGCAATGGATCAATGATGGATAATTATGCCGGATGGCATTCATCATGCAACGGTTATAACATAGGGTGACACAGAACTAGCTCCAATTTATCAATATAATGTAGACTTGTATTCCGAATATAGTCGTACGTGCTTATGGAAAAGAACTTTCATGAAATATTTTGTCCTACCCTCCTGTGGCAGTGGAGTCCTATTGGAAACTAAGGGATATTAAGGCCTCCTTTTAATAGAGTATCAGACCAAAGAATTAGCACTTAGTGAATACCTGAACTCCTCAAACTACGATCATCACCAGGAGTGGTCTCGACTATTGTCACTCCGGGGTTGCCGGATCATAACACGTAGTAGGTGACTATAACTTGCAATATCAGATCAAGAACACAAATATATTCATGAAAACATAATAGGTTCAGATCTGAAATCATGGCACTCGGGCCCTAGTGACAAGCATTAGGCATAGCAAAGTCATAGCAACATCAATCTTAGAACATAGTGGATACTAGGGATCAAACCCTAACAAAACTAACCCGGTTACATGGTAAATCTCATCCAACCCATCACGGTCCAGCAAGCCTACGATGGAATTACTCACGCATGGTGGTGAGCATCATAAAATTGGTGATGGAGGATGGTTGATGATGACGATGGTGATGGATTCCCCTCTCCGGAGCCCCGAACGGACTCCAAATCTGCCCTCCCGAGGAAGAACAGGGCTTGGCGGGGGCTCCATATCATAAAACGCGATGAATACTTCTCTCTGATTTTTTTCTCCCTGAAAGTGAATATATGGAGTTGGAGTTGAGGTCGGTGGAGGTCCAGGGGGCCCACGAGGTCGGAGGGCGCGCCCCCACCCTTGTGGCTAGGGTGTGGGGCCCCTAGTGCTGATTCTTTCGGCAATATTTTTTATTAATTCCAAAAGTTATCTCCATGAACTTTCAGGTCATTCTGAGAACTTTTTATTCTGCACAAAAATAACACCATGGCAATTCTGTTGAAAATAGCGTCAGTCCGAGTTAGTTCCATTCAAATCATGCAAGTTAGAGTTCAAAACAAGGGCAAAAGAGTTTGGAAAGTAGATACGACGAAGACATATCATTGCCTCTTCTTACTTTCAAAATTTTCTCGTGTCAACATAGAACAACACGAGCGTTGTGTCAATTTTTAGGATTTTTCGGGGTTCGCTTGGACGTTTTTATACATTAACTCAGTTTTCTATGCATTCATGTGTATAATTCAAATTTGAACTATATGCACATGCTCCAGTGCATATAAATTGGTTCAAAATTGTAATGTGTGTCCTTGGTTACATGCTTAAGTCCCATGCAAGAAATGAGAATGAATTTCAAACACCTTGCCACCGCCGCTCGGCCGCTAACATTGAGATACATGGTTTTTAAATTTTAGTAAATCAAAAACGTGTCTGAAATTTATGAAACTTGACATGCTAGCATGGAACGGCATCAACATGCAGTGGTAAAAATATTGTCCCATTTGGGGCAGGTTGGGGTATATAAGCTTCTCACAAACCAGAGCTTCTCACAACATGGTTATGGTAGGGAATGTTTCATCTTTTTGGATGAAACGATATCCATTTCCTCTTCTTGATTTCAATTTTTTCTAGTGCCAACATAGAACAACATGAGTGTTGTGTTAATTTTAGGAATTTTTCGGGGCTCGTTCGGACATTTTTATACATTAACTGAGTTTTCTATGCATTTATGTGCATAATTCAAATTTGAACTACAGGCACATGCTCTAATGCATATAAATTGGTTGAAAATTCAAATCTATGTCCTTGGTTGCATGCTTAGGTCCCATGTAAGAAATGGGAATGAATGTCAAACACCCTACCACCATCACTCGGCCATGAACATTGAGATACCTGGTTTTTAAATTCTAGTAAATCCAAAACTCGTCTGGAATTCATGAAACTTGGCATGCTATCATGGAGTGGCATCAACATGCCGTGGTAAAATTTTTGTCCCATTTGGGGTAAGTTTGGGTATAACCTTCTCACAAACAAGAGCTTCACACAACAAGCATGATGGTTTCAGTATGGAACGTTTCACCTTTGGGGACGAAACAATATCCGTTGCCTCTTCTTGATTTCAATTTTTCTCTAGTGTCAACATAGAACAACAGGAGTTTTGTGTTAATTTTTGGAATTTTTCGGGGTTCGTTTGGACATTTTTATACATTAACTGGGTTTTCTAGACATTTTATGTGCATAATTCAAATTTGGACTACATGCACATGCTCCAGTGCATATAAATTGGTTGAAAAATCAAATATGTGTCCTTGGGTGCATGCTTAGGTCCCATGCAAGAAATGGAATGAATATCAAATACCAGGGCATTGTTGATTGCCGGCAAAACGTTGAGATACTTTGTTTTTAAATTGTAGTAAATCCAAAACTCGTCTGAAATTCATGAAACTTGGCATGCTATCATGGAGCGGCATCACCATGTCATGGTAAAAAATTTGTCCCATTTGGGGCAGGTTTGGGTATAAACTTCTCACAAACCAGAGCTTCTCACAACAAGCCTGATGGTTTTGGTAGGGAACATGCCACCTTTGGGGACGAAACAGTATCCGTTGCCTCTTATTGCTTTCAAAATTTTCTAGTGTCAACATAGAACAACAGGAGTGTTGTGTTAAATTTTGGAATTTTTCGGGGTTTGTTTGGACATTTTATACATTAACTGGGTTTTCTAGGAATTTTATGTGCACAATTCAAATTTGAACTACATGGACATGCTCTAGTGCATATAAATTGGATGAAAAGTCAAATATGTGTCCTTGGGTGCATGCTTAGTTCCCATGCAAGAAATGGAAGTGAATTTCAAACACCAAGGCAGTGTTGATTGCTCGCAAACATTGAAATACTTTGTTTTTAAATTCTAGTAAATCCAAAACTTGTGTGAAATTCATGAAACTTGGCACGCTACCATGGAATGGCACCCGACATGTTGTGGTATTTTTCGTGTAAATTTTGAGAGAAGACACACTCGAATAACAGCCAACGAAGGCATTTTGAAAAAAATAGTTGCCACTTTAATATCTCAAACATTTGTATAATTCAAATCGTGTGCGTTCTGTTAACCATTCACGTGACGCCGCGTGTCTTGGTTTTAACGGCTATAGGAGGTGTCGTGCGGACAGCTGCTTGACTGAACAGGAGGCGTGCGGCCACAGTTCGGTGCGCAGGCTGACTGAGAGGCATGCAAGCTGTCCTCCAATGCGCGGGCTCACCGGGAAGTGTGCGAGTTGTACGCTACGCAGGCTCACTGGGAAGTGAGCCCTTTGACTTCCATGGCCGCCCGCCTTCGTCTCCATCAATGGCGCCCGAGCCACTGTTTAATACGGGCGGCCTAACCGTTCGCCTCCCATTCCCCTCCCTCCCGCAGACCTCCGCCAACGCCATGGCGTAGAATGATCATCTGCCACTAGTCTTCAAGTTTGGTGAAGTCGACTCCGGACCGGAGGAGATAGAAAATAAGGAGGAATGGGCCCTCATGGGCATGGCCCAGAACGAGCTGGCCACAGCGGTTACTGCCCCCACTCCCGTCCTAGCTCCCATCCCCGCGCCCGCGCCTGCGACCATCCCATAGCATTGACGGGCTGGTCGCCGAGCACTATCGCAGAGCTAGAAGCCACGGGCGCCAGCGAGGTCTCTGCGGACCCGCGCGAGCTCATGTACATGCTAGCGCCAGCGCCCGTGCCCGTGTGCGCCCCTCCACCCACCACGGCGCCGGTCCCCATGAGTTTGGCTACACCCACTGCGCCCATGCCCGTGCTTGTGCCCCCTCTGTAGCATGGGACGCCGCCGTGGACCGTTACCTCTCAGCGGCGCCAGTTGCCGTCCTCCCGCGCCCCGCACGTCAATCGCGCAATGACATGATGTTTGATTTACAAGTGAAGCACATTCTGTGCTGCCTTGAAGACTTCAACAACGGTGTCCCGGAGGACGACAATGACAATGACGGCGCGGCACGCCGCCTCCGCCGCCACCAGAAATAGTGTTTTGGGGGTTTAATAATGTATCTCGAATTCTCGACCATATGAATATAAATTCGAAGTGTGACCAAATGAAAGATGTGGTTTGAACGAACTTGCATTTTTCTCTCTTAATGTACAGACTTATCAAACGATTTTCTTTTGAAAATAATGTTAGTGGTTTTTAAATATAAAACACTCACAAATGTTTTAGTTAGAACACCCGTATGCAAACCGACAACTTCCCCAGGAAGCCAAGGGAAAATGTGCCGAGCAGGATTTGTGCAGCTCTTGATCGCAAACGTTTTAGATAAAACATCCGTATGCAAAGTGAGATATATGGTCTTCCCCCTTAAGTCAAGGGAAAATTCGCAGCGCAGGATTTGTGCACCCCTTCAACGCAAACGGTTGTTTTGGATGACCCGTGTGCAACCACGTAGAAAGAATTGGGTAAGATTTGCATCTGTCATAATGGGTATGTTGCCATTTTTCAAACTGGAAAGATTGACATTTGTTGATCTAGTAACATTGCCATTTGTCAACCTTTTAACATTGTGATTTGTCAAAATATGCAGCTAAAAATCACTAGCACTATCTAATTTTTGCAACTAAAATCACTAGCATTATTCATATGGACACCAATACAAAGTGGCATTGTACTTTTTTTGTCAAATTTGAGACCAGTTTTGATGTAACCTTTATCTGATTACACACGGGAGATTATTAATAATTGGGAGGCAATATCCCAAACAGATTATTTATTCGAACCGTGAGTATTAGACCAACAATGGATACGTGTCATGCTTCGGTTAAGCAATAAAGCGGCAACATTAATCATTCAAATAGAAAAATAATATATGTGCCGCCACGCGACCCGTGTGCTGTACGAGCAGGCGTGAGTTGACGGGAAGCATATGCAAATGTGCCATTGATTACATACAACAAGTCATCAGCACACAACGACAACGAGGATACATGTTGGATTATAGATTATTTCCAACAAAGCATTCTAGTAAATAAAATACTAAAGTTTTTCTCACACAACAAATAAAAAAGCGATGAAATGAACTTCATCTCAACCAATCATCGGCGTTGGAAACGCTTTCTTTGAACCATAACTGATTATCTACGAAGGGCCAGCTATTGTCAATCTCGAAACCAACGCAGGACTGGTCATCCAGGCTGAAGCGGCCTATATCAGAACACATATTGTGATAGCCAGGGTAGGGAACCATAGCAATGTCCGAGGTATATATACATTTGCTTCTCATAAATGGTAGTAATGTTGTGTCAACAGCAGTTGGATCGTCTTTCACCATCATTGGATAGTTTTGTCCAAGGAAGAGCGAATTTTCTCCAAGACTATCAATACTGAACCAGGGAGAAGGTGTTGGCACTAGCACACTATTATCCATCCTGAATACCCTGCAACATATGTTGGAATAGGTCTGGAGAGTGCAACCATGGGAGACAACACCTGCTTTGTTAGTAACATCAGCAGTGCCCTGTATACATACAAGAAGAGGTGATCCATCGGAATAAGTTGCCAGGCGCCACTGAGTATATAGGTCCTACTTGTCCTCGTGCTCGTGATCATCACCATCGTCATCTCCCCCTTGGTTATAAAATTTTTCAAGTATAGGTGGTGGAATGTTCACAGGACCTTGGAAACACAAGAAGGTTAATTAGTAAAGGGAAACTAGCTAACCCGCATGCATGTGGATGAAACAATTATAATTATGATGGAAGACGAACGTACCGAAACCATAAGGATTCCATGCAAAAATAGTGCCACGAGTGATGGCAGCAAACACAAGACCCTCGTATTGAATTGCATCACAGTACTCATCTGTGTACAAAAATTGATTTTTGAGCAATATCCATCGAGGCGTGGAAGTAAGGACGGCAACAAGCTTGTCAAAGATAGCAACAACTTCATAGTTCTTGTAATCCCAAGAGCGGTTGGGAACTTGACAAATTGCTACCTTCCGTAGACGACAGTCACCATGATCGTATTTGAACGTACGTAGATCATCTGTGTGCTCAACCTCAAGGCACTCTGTGATTTCTGGAAGTGGAACCTGGTGACGAGTGTACACATTCACAAGTTCCCATTCGCAGTTATACCCAATATAAAAACTCAATCTCCATTTGTGCCTACCCAAGCCTTACCCTCAGGCGATGGCATCTTAACATCACACGTATCATTATCCAGCGGCATCAACTTGAACAAGGCGACGCTTCCGTCATCCCCACGCCGGTGACCAGCGTCATGGCGAAGAAGATAGGAGAGATCAAACCGCTCCTGAACCCTTAGGTTCTTTGCAATGATGTTATTTGTTGAGTCAAGAATGGACTTGAACGAATCTACCATGCTTGCCGAGATGATGATGTCGCACCGATCAATGATTTCCTCCACCACGTCATCTTTCAGATCGGGGCAAGAATAACGGGGTCGTTTCCGGCCTGTTCCCTCCATGGAGAAGACAATCGAACAATGGCAGAAGGAAGGGTGAAGGCAAATGGAGAGAGGAAGAGCGTGCGACAGCAGTTCCAAATCGAGAGGGAAAGGCGAAGAGGCGGTGGACGATTGCCACAGTACATGAAGAGGGGAGTGGGGAGCGAACGGTTGCCACAGAGGTCACACACTAACGACAAGGACGAGTGAACCACATGCCGTATATTGCACACACCTTGATATGGTTGGCCGTTTCTTTTGTGTTGCCTAATCACAGACAGTTCATCCGAGTGAACCATATGTTGTATATCGCACACACCTTCATCTGGCTACCCGTTTCTTTCGTTCCTCCTCATCGCAAACAGTTAATTGAACTGAACTGTATGCCCTGCATCGCACATGCAACTAAAATTTGAACCGTGTTTGATGCATCCGTCAACGCAAACATTTTGCACCTTTTTTGACGTTCTTTTACACCACTGTTTATGATTATTGCATCGCACATAGTTTCGTCAAAGGGTCTCTGATCGTAGTGTCGCGTTAGCAGCATCCTGTAGTAGTGTAATTGTACCTTCTCTCAATTTGGAAAGTAGCACATCTGAGAAATCCGTTCCCGTGATGCCTCACCAGCTAGAGAGGAAGCTAATGATGATGATCATGAAACTTTAGATCAAGTTACTACCAGAGTGGTACGGTAATCCTGTTTTGGAAGTCATATTACTAGACCATGGTGAACCTACGAACTATGAAGAAGTTATGATGAGCCCAGATTCTGAGAAATGGCTTGAGGCCATGAAATCTGAGATAGGATCCATGCATGAGAACAAAGTATGGACTTTGGTGGACTTGCCCGATGATTGGCAAGCCATTGAGAATAAATGGATCTTCAAGAAGAAGACTGGCGCTGATGGTAATGTCACCGTCTACAAAGCTCGACTTGTCGCGAAAGGTTTTCGACAAGTTCAAGGGGTTGACTACGATGAGACCTTCTCACCCGTAGCGATGCTTAAGTCAGTCCAAATCATGTTAGCAATTGCCGCATTTTATGATTCTGAAATTTGGCAAATGGACGTCAAAATTGCATTCCTTAATGGGTTTCTTAAAGAAGAGTTGTATATGATGCAACCAGAAGGTTTTATTGATCCTAAAGGTGCTAACAAAGTGTGCAAGCTCTAGTGATCCATCTACGGACTGGTGGAAGCATCTCGGAGTTGGAATATACGCTTTGATGAGGTGATCAAGGCATATGGTTTTATACAGACTTATGATGAAGCTTGTGTTTACAAGAAAGTGAGTGGGAGTTCTGTAGCACTTCTGATATTATATATGGATGACATATTGCCGATTCGAAATGATATAGAATTTCCGGATAGCATAAAAGGATACTTGAATAAAGAATTTTTCAATGAAAGACCTCGATGAAGCTGCTTACATATTGAGCATCAAGATCTATACATATAGATCAAGACGCTTTATAAGATTTCCAATGAGTACATACCTTGAAAAGATTTTGAAGGAGTTCAAAATGGATCAGTCAAAGAAGGAGTTCTAGCCTGTATTGTAAGGTGTGAAGTTGAGTAAGACTCAAAGTCCGACCTATTGTATGCCATAGGTTCTATAAAGTATGTCATGTTGTGTACCAGACCTATTGTGTACCTTGACATGAGTTTGGCAAAGGGGGTACAATAGTGATCCAGGAGTAGATCACTAGACAGTGGTCAAAATTATCCTTAGAGGACTAAGGAAATGTTTCTCAATTATGGAGGTGGTAAAGAGTTACGTCGATGCAAGCTTTGACACCGATCCAGATGACTCTGAGTCTCGATCTAGATACATATTGAAGTGGGAGCGATTAGCTATAGTAGCTCCATGCAGAGCATTGTAGACATATAGATTTGCAAAATACATACGGATCTGAATATGACAGACCCGTTGACTAAACCTCTCTCACAAGCAAAACATGATCACACCTTAGTACTCTTTGGATGTTAATCACACTAGTAAGCTTGCACGTGCAACGCACGTCTTGATGGATATTACATTTAGACGTGAGAATCACGTGCATAGAAAAACAATTTGGTAGCAGTAAGAATACTACAAATCAACATATAATATAAATGAGCTTTAAGAAATGCTATAGCTTACGATTATATGCACCGAGCAACAACACAAGTAATTATCTTAGTATTCCTGATAAGCTTATGTGGTTCTCATGGATGTTGCCTTCAGCTTCATTCTTGATGTACTCATGGATGGAAGTGCACCAAAAATTGTGTTATCAGAATCAACGTTCATGCCCTTTATTTGGCACTATACATACTAACATAGTTTTGATCAAAGGAGTCAGCAAGCATCATGACCATCATCGTGCACAGAATTATACATGGCCAAGACATATTAGAGTAATAAATCTGCCATGTTAACTTATTGACATGTCCTAGGTGCTAATAAATAATAATTATGTGACCCAATAAGTTCGCCTCTGCCACTCTTGGGATTACATAAGGCTCAGCCACTAAGAACTTACATGACAATTTCAGGAAAGAATGTAACTACTTGCAATCTAGAAGCAACAGCAAATATATTATATATTGTTGCTTGCATATTATTTCTTGTCCATGGTCATATGCATGAAAGGGTTTCTAGCACATGCTTTAGATATTCTGTAACATGATATTACATAGAAAAAGCATTGGGATTTTCACATGTAACATCAACAATATATACATGCAGTTGCCTCAAACGACCATATGATCTTACAAATGAAAGCACAAAACTAAAAAGGAACATATAAGAAATGTGATTCATATAGTATTTCATTACCAACATGGCACAAAAATGAAAATGAAACAGAATCACAAGTCCAAATCCTCGCACGTTTTTTCATAAGTGCAGCCTTAACTGAAAACTTGAAAGTAAACTAAAATGAGCATGCTTTTATAAAAAAAATAGCAAATATATATGTTACAAGTATGAAGTTTGTAGTTTGTAATTCAGTTCTTTACATCATAAATGTATACATTGTTTTTCATCCTTTGGCAGGGAGTAATAAAAGGCATAGTCCTAAATGTGAACTAAATTTTAAGGAGACATACATTTATTAGCTAGATAATGTTTCAGTGGACCTAGTTCGAGAGGAAGCACCACTATACATTATTCTATTATTCAGCTAAAAATCAAGATATGAATGACATTGAGACCCTCGAGAAGAAACATAAAATGAGTATTTTCAATAGCTAGTCATTATCTCTGTATCTCTGAATTTCTTGTACAATCATTGTGTGCTTGTTCAAAACGGATCCCCTAAACTTCAAATTCTACATTTATTTAATTGGAAAATCTAATTTTATAACATTGTTGGATGCTCTATGGTTTGAGAGTAATTGACTATGGAAGGAAGTGACAGAGCAACATAAAACCGGTAGGATATACACATATGAGTTCTGTGTAATACATGTATTACAAATTGGCCCGTGATTTTTTTCCACTTAAATCAAAAGGACGCAAGAAGCAAACTTTAAATACTTGTGCACCTTGCCTTCATTTGTCAATCAGAAAACCATACAGAGATTGCCCAAATTCAAAATAAATAGGTACAAGCATGCAAGTTTTACCATATCCAGTTTCATGTAAGTGGCTGCGTCATTCAAGCCACCCGTTTTTAAACAAGACTTAAAAAGGTAAATTTCCTTTCAAATTTACTATTGTAACATGTTAAAAAAAGGAGATGAGGAAAAGAGCATGGTAACATAGCCGAGCACTTTCCATATTAACTCAAGTTCATGCTGATAGAAATCTTGGAAATAATCATTTATATATGTAACTTTGTAGTGCTTTATAGCATCCACTGAACTATGTCCTGGACTTGGTCTATATATTAAATCGTTTCAGCTTCTGGATTGTTGTCATAGAACCTATGTTAGGAATACAGTGTACAATATTTCTAATTGCAAAAAATACACGTGTGTGTTAAGGATTCCCGAAAATGGAACCTAACAATATCACAAATACTTATTTCCATCTCTGCAAAAGAAAATTTTGGGAATATATATCTCTGAATCAATGAGCATAGCCCTATATCAGAATTTACAAAAATCTCTTTCAAAGAAATGGTAATGACTAATTTACAACAGTGTGCTGGAGTTTTAAATACAACCAGTTGGGGCAATTTATTGGACAAGTTGCACATGTTCATAGAGATGAACACAAGGAAGCATTGAAGGACCACGGAGGAAGATGGTCATGCAACTGCTCGAGCGATGAATAATTCAGGACTAAGTTGTGACAATCATTTACAGCCTCCACCTCAACAGAAACAATATGTTAATTACATACATACCTTGAGCCAAGTAGAACAATCACGTGCATTACGTGTCCAGAGTTAGGGAACGGCGAGTGGACGAACTGGGTGAACTTACCACTGGTGCCCTGCTTTGACAGTTGGTCTCACATCCTCAGGACGGTGATCGGCAAGAAGTGGATGCAGGTGACCCCGTAGGTGATGCCATCCTGCAGAGTTCTGAACACAGCAACACGCAATAGATTTTTAAATTCAGCAACATGCATATCAGGTGTCCGTCGTGATTGACCTCAAGAATCAGCCGAGGAGGTGGAGCGGGGAGGTCTGCACCCGGGTAGTGCGGCAGCACTCGGACTGGCACGTGTGCCCGTGGCGCAGCAGGGAGCAGGCAGGCGAGGCCCCGGTTGGCGCAGCGGCGTGGGTGGCGACAATGCAGGGATCCATGAGGGCACAGGCTGTTAGCGGAGGAGCCAAGGCGGCGGCCGACAGTGGCGGAGGAACGGGGGCGACGAGGCGCTGGCGGCGGCGCCACGTGGATCGCATCGGGGCCAAGTAGATCGGCCTGCGGCAGCAGACGGGGAAGGCAAGAACTGGGACGCGTGGTTAAATTTTGGTTAGGACTAATTTATGGTGGGATTAGGTGGGAGGTTAGCGCTAATTGGGGTAGAATCACATGGTTGCCAAATGAATCTTTCATCCCTTCGATGGCAGCCAGAGTTTTCGTCCTCTCCTCAAAATTGCTAAACGTACTTTTGCTAAGATTTGGTTGTTAATCTTGACGGTTAGATCCAAATGAGTGAGGTGATCGTGGGGCTATAATTGTTTTGGTTTGTTACATGTATGTTAAACGGAGTGCATTTAGAAAAGATAATGTTTGCTTGTTTAATAGTAGTATAGATATCGACGTGAACTAGATTATTGACTCTAGTAAACTCTTTGGGTGTCGGTCACATAGCGATGTGAACTATGGGTGTTAAATCACATGATGATGTGAACTAGATTATTGACTCTAGTGCAAGTGAGAGACTGAAGGAAATATGCCCTAGAGGCAATAATAAAGTTGTTATTTTATATTTTCTTATTCATGATAAAGGTTTATTATTCATGCTAGAATTGTATTGATCAGAAACCTTAATACATGTTGAATACATAAACAAACACCGTGTCCCTAGTGATCATCTACTAGACTAGCACGTCGATCAAAGATGGTTAAGGTTTCCTAACCATAGACATGAGTTGTCATTTGATAACGGGATCACATCATTAGAAGAATGATGTGATGGACAAGACCCATCCGTTAGCTTAGCATATTGATCGTTCAGTTTATTGCTATTGCTTTCTTCGTGTCAAATACTTATTCATTCGACTATGAGATTATGCAACTCTCGGATACCAGAGGAATACCTTGTGTGCTATCAAACGTCACAATGTAACTAGGTGATTATAAATATGCTCTACAGGTACCTCCGAAGGTGTTTATTGAGTTGGCATAGATCAGATTAGGATTTGTCACTCCGAGTATCAGAGAGATATCTCTAGGCCCTCTAGGTAATGCACGTCATAAGCTTGCAAGCAAACGACTAAGGAGTTAGTCACAAGGTGATGTATTACGAAACGAGTAAAGAGACTTGCCGGTAACGAGATTGAACTAGGTATGAAGATACCGACGATCGAATCTCGGGCAAGTAACATACCGATGAACAGAGGGAATTACATATGTTGTCATAACGGTTCGATCGATAAAGATCTCATAGAATATGTAGGAGCCAATATGGGCATCCAGTTTCCGCTATTGGTTATTGATCGGAGAGGTGTCTCGGTCATGTCTACATAGTTATCGAACCCGTAGGGTCCGCACGCTTAACGTCTGATGTCGTTTTGGTATTATATGAGTTATGTGGTTTGGTGACCGAATGTTGTTCGGAGTCCTGGATGAGATCACGGACATGACGATGAGCTCCGGAATGGTCCGGAGGTAA
>NC_041390.1:172310698-172311746 GCF_002162155.2 Triticum dicoccoides | reverse complement strand
TGGTTTTGGGATGCACCGGAAAGTTATCAGAATACCAGAAGTGGTTCCGGAGGCACCGGGGGAGTATTGGGCCTTAGTGGGCCAAGTGGAAGGGACCACACCAGCCCACATGGGCTGGTGCCCCCCCCCCCTTTAGGGCAGCCACACCTAATACATGGTAAAAGGGGGTGCCACCCCCTCTTACCATATCCCGGAGAAGGGAGGAAGGAAAGAAGGGGGCGCATCTCCCCTTTCCTTCCCCCTTGTGCCATTATTTGGCATGGGGGCACACCAAAGGGAGGAGCCCTAGGGCTACCGCCACACCTGTTGGGGTGCCCTAGGGGCTATGTAACATCCCAAATTTTGCAATTTGGAATGTTATACACTAGATCATCATGCATATCATATTTTCTTGCATTTTGGTTGATCCTAGAAATTTCACGCAACTCAAGGACCCTCGGAGAGAGTTGGAGATTTCGTTATTTTCATATTTGAGAGTTTTCTCGAATTTGAAAAGAGGATCATTTGATTTATTTATTTCATCTTCAATAATTTTTCCGATATCAAAATATAAGAGAGGGAATAATATGACTTTCCCAAAATTGAGGAAAAATGAAGATTTAATAAATAGATCAAGTTTTGGTTTTGCCGGAGTTTTATTTGCATTTTATTTGGATAGGGGAAAATGCGTGTTTTAAAAATTGCACTTTAGGTCCGGAGAAAAGTTCATTTTGTTCGACTCATTTTTAGGAGTCGGGGAAAATTTACTTTAGAATTTTTGGAGTTCGTTTAGTTTTCTTTTTCTTTGTTTTTCTGCGCGCGGAATTATTTAAAAAAAACCCCGTAGGCCAGCCGGGCCAAAGGCCCAGCCAGCCGGCCGCCCCAGCCTCCAGTGCGCTGCGCGCCAGGCACAGGAGCGCAGGCCGCCGCCTCGCCTCTTGCTCTAGCCGAATCCTAGTAGGATTCTTAGCCCCTTTCCTTTGTTTCGTTTTCCTTTTTCCACTCTTTTTCTTGTCCCCTACCCCAAGTCTCCTCTCCCCTCACCAATATAAATACCCCAACACCCCCC
>NC_041390.1:172249648-172310306 GCF_002162155.2 Triticum dicoccoides | reverse complement strand
GCGCCCTACACCGCCACCGCGCCACCCCACACCCGCGCCGCCGCACCGTGCCCACGCCGCCGCCGCACTTTGCCCACGCCGCCGCTGCCCTACGCCGCCGCCGCCCTACGCCGCCGCCGGAGCCCCTCGCCGGAGGTTGCCCGCGTCTCTTTTCCTCGGATCGTTTTCTTCTAATCGTTCCGATTCTTTTCTTCTCTTCTGTTTCGTTTTCTAGATCGGTTTTCGTTTCGGTTTTCTTCTCCGAAACCCTAGATCGGATTCGTTTTCTTTTCCGATTTAGTTGCCTTTGGACCGTTCACCGGACCGTTTGTCCTAACGAACGTGATCACCGGATTCTTCTAGGTTAACGAACGTCCGTTCGTTTAACCGTTCTTCTTTTCTTTCTATCGGATTTATTCCGCGATCGCGATCTCAGATCCGATCTTCTTTCTAGTCTTTCTTCTCGCTCGTTTATCGGAATCAGGTGATTCAAGCGCCTGGAGTTTCGTTTCGAAACCGCCGTTCTGTCTAATCAACTTAAACAAGTTTTTGCCCCGGTAAAATTTGACCTACTTTCAACTTTCTAGAACCGAGTTGTTTTCTTCCGCCATTTGTGTTCCATTTCTTTGTTCGGTTCATTCTTTCTTTGCAACCGGAGTTCTTAAATTGAACTTTCTGGTTCGTTCTCTTGTTCGAGTTTTACCTGTGCATTAGATGAGTACTTATTGTGTGCTTGTTGTTTGTCTACGATAGATCACCCGGATTGCGCCGCCTGTTACTTCGAAACCCTAGGTCTCGCGGATCATCAGCAAGGCAAGTAACACTTTGATCATACCTTTTCTACAACCTATGTTTTATTGCATTAGATCAATCCTCGCACATTGCATGACTAGGATCTAATTACATTGTGGGTTGGGAAGTAGATGAGGTAGTACCTATCACCTGTTTTCTTTATGAAACCTTGGGAGTTACTTCTACGTTTGCTTCTTATGCCATGCTATGCTAGTAGACGTGGATTGGGTGAGTGATATTCCATGACAGATGTGAGTTGATAATTTTAATGGTTTATCTAAGGTGGCAACTTGAACACACATCTGGGTGGATTGAGGCACCTGATGTCTATCAGGACTTGCCTGTTTTTTTTTAACCGCCACCCAGGCTCAAAGGGATCATAAGATCTTTCATGCTAGAAACTTTCGTGTGCAGCCACAAGCCATTATGGGCTCTGGCATAGTTGATTAAGTTGTGCGAACTCTTACAGTGGTAGACTAGCAGATGTAGGGGACGTAGGTGTACCGGTCTACCCGATCGTAAGGTGCTAGCGCCTCTGAAAGACTGTGTCTCGGTCATCCGTTTTCTCAAACACCATGTAGTGCGAGAAATCCAACGGAGGCGATCGAGTCTTGTGGGGAAAAGTGCGCAAACCTCTGCAGAGTGTATAAACTAATCATGATTAGCCGTGTCCCCGGTTATGGACAACTTGAGTATCTAGTATTTGAATATCATGTGAATCTCAACATGTTACTTCTAATTAATGTTGTTGGGTTTTAATTGTTCACTTAATTGGGATCGGAATGCTGTCAACCATTCTCGATGTTTAACAACCACTATGATAGTTAAATAAATTTATTCCTTTGCAATAGGGAAAAACTGGCTTTACGCAAAAACTGTAACCATAGAGCTTTCCACCAGCCATATATGCATATAGTGTAGCTGTTTCATTCCATTACTCTCTATGTGTTACTTTGCCAGCATATTCCATGTGCTGACCCGTTTTCGGGCTGCAACTTTCATGTTGCAGACTTTTCAGATGACGAGTAAGGTGTTTAGGTCATGGTCCTATACTCAGTGATGCCGTTGGAGTTGATGGACCCATTTATCTTCCGAGTCTTCCGCTGTTATCCTTATTAGATGGCCTTAAGCCATGCTTATTGTAATAAGTTCTCTTTTGAGACAACGATGTAATAAGTGTGTGATTGCCACTCTGCTATAAATCCTTCGATGTACTGTGTGGTGTCAGCATTACTCATCCAGGGATGACACCTCAGCACAGAGCACTTGATCCATTCGGGTCGGGTCGCGACAGAGATGGTATCAGAGCACACGCTGACTGTAGGACACGATCACTAAGTTAAAGCCATAGATCACCATTCTCTTCTCATTTTCTAACTCTTCATCTTTTCTACTCTTTTAGGATGACGCACGTGAAGATTAAGTACGCTCAACCGGATGAAGGCACACCATTTGGATTTCACCTGAAGGAAGTCACCAAGTACCTGAATATTGGATTACCAAGCTTCACGGGAACTTTCAACGCCACTCTGCCTGAAGAGGAGCGCTGGAAGATTCAAGCTCACGTTCCGGGAAGGACATTCGCGCCAATCACGAAACCCATAGATAGTGTTTTCAATGCACCAACCTGGAGTCTGGGAAGGAGCATGGCAGCTCATATCACCATAGGACGCATTGGAGAAGTTTATCAAGAAGACCTCAAGGACACTATCTACCAGATTTGCGGACGCCGAGATGAACAATGGGAGTTAGTCAACACCAAGAAGGATAGATCCATTGCATCTTTCATCCAGGAGTTAAACCAGCACATTCGACGCCACGAGAACCAGATGTGCAATGATATGATAGAGTTGAAGAATGCGAAGGCAAGGATCATCGAGCTAGAAGGAGAACTGAAGTCTACACGCAAGGACTACATGGACGAGATCGTAGCTCTAGCAAGACACAATGGCGATCTTAAGCAGGAGATTGAAGAACTCAAGAGGAAGTTAGCATCCCAGGAAGAAGACGAGTACATCGCATGTCCAGACAACTACATCATCATCGACGACACCAATTCGGATCCAAGTGAACCCGACTTTGAAGACGAAGCTGGAGCAGATATCATGGAGTCTTCCACCGGTTCAAATTTCTAGATGACCACTAGATAGTAGTAGTATTCCCCCATGTAAACAGTATAGTCGAGCACTTTTGCGATAGTTAGACCGTTTGTAAGCCTTGTTTGATTGATTGAAGTGATTTTGTGTGCTTTTTGCTCATGTGCATAAGGGTAGTGTTTTCTCTTTAGACCTCACTCTATTCTTATATCTCATCTTTTCTAAACCCTCAGATGCCTTCGAGACGTGACAATGGATTTCCACCGGAGCTCACTCAGTTGATCCAACAGCAGAATCAATTGATGCAGATGTTAGTCCAGAACCAGCAGAACAACAACAACAACCCACCACCACCACCGCCACCTGTTGACCACTTAGCCCGTTTCCTTAGGCTGAATCCGCCGGTGTTTTCCAGTAGCACCGAGCCGATAGTAGCAGACGATTGGCTCCGCAAGATAGGAAGGGAGTTGACCACTGCAGGATGCACGGATGGTGAGAAAGTGAAGTTTGCCGCTCACCAGCTTGACGGACCCGCGGCAGCATGGTGGGAGAATTTCACAGCCACTTACCCAGTTGACACTGTCACATGGGATCAGTTTCAGCAAGCTTTCCGCACTGCCCATGTTTCAGCAGGAGCTATGGCCATAAAGAAGCGTGAGTTTCGCAACTTACGCCAAGGAGGAAGGATAGTTGGCCAGTACGTTGACGACTTCAGCAAGTTAGCACATTATGCCCCAGATGACGTTGTTACGGATGCAGCTAAGCAGGAGAAGTTTTTGGAAGGATTGAATGATGAGCTAAGCATGCAGTTGATGGTAGCCACTTTCAACAACTACCAGGAGTTGGTAGATCGTGCCATCATGATCGAAGGAAAGCAACAGCAGATTGAGAACCGTAAGAGGAAGTATGGACAGGGGAAGTATAACTCTGGAGCTCAGCAGAAGCCCCGTTTTACCCCTAAACCGGGATTTCAGTTTCAGCACACCCATGGAGGAGGTAGCTCGCACAACCATAATGGACACAAGAATGGTAATGGGAATGGAGGAAGCAACGGCCAGAACCGTACCATCCCATCGACCCCAACCAAGAGGGACCTGAGTCAAGTCACCTGTTTCAAGTGTTCTAAGACCGGACATTATGCCAATGAATGTCCCGAAGGCCAGAATGGAAATGGCAATGGAAGCTCTGGGAAGAAACCGAACCCTTTCAATAGGGGACAGGTGAACCACGTTAATGTGGAGGAGGTTGAAGAACAGCCCGATGCAGTAATCGGTAAGTTTTTGGTTAAGTCATTTACCGCACTCGTTCTTTTCGATACTGGTGCATCGCATTCATACATATCAAGGGGATTTGTGGATAAGTATAACCTGCCAACCCAAGCCCTTAGGTCACCCATGTTAGTAAGCTCACCAGGAGTGGAGTTTATGGCTAGACGATGGTGTGATCGGTTACCATTAAGGATTGGTAACTATGTGTTTCCCTCAGACCTAATAATATGGGAATCTCAAGGATTGGATGTGATATTAGGCATGGATTGGTTGTCGATCTATGGAGGAAACATCGATTGCGCTAGTAAGTCAATTTTGCTTACCACACCAGAAGGAAGAAGGATCAAGTATGTATCCCGGCATGTGCCACACAGGACACAAGTAAACTGCCTAACAGGAGTTGTGCAAGAGGAAGTACCAGTGGTAAAGGATTTTCCTGATGTATTTCCTGAGGCATTACCAGGCATGCCACCAGATAGAGACATTGAGTTTTTGATTGAGTTATTACCAGGTACAGGCCCAATATCGAAGCGACCGTACCGGATGCCAGCAAAGGATTTGGTGGAAATTAAGAATCAGATTAAGGAGTTACTGGATAAAGGTTACATTCGCCCAAGTTCTTCGCCTTGGGGATCACCCATACTTCTACTGGAAAAGAAGGATGGATCATCAAGGATGGTTGTAGATTATCGGGGGTTGAATGAAGTAACCATCAAGAATAAGTACCCACTGCCAATGATCAATGATCTGTTTGATCGTTTGCAAGGAGCTAAAGTGTTTTCCAAGATCGATTTGCGATCAGGGTACCACCAATTAAAGATTCGAGAGCAGGACATACCTAAGACAGCATTCACCACGAGATATGGACTGTATGAGTATACCGTTATGTCATTTGGATTGACTAACGCACCTGCCTATTTTATGAACCTGATGAACAAAGTGTTTATGGAGTTTTTGGATAAGTTCGTCGTAGTGTTCATTGATGACATCCTGGTTTATTCAAAGAATGAAGAGGAGCATAAGGAACATTTGCGTTTGGTTTTGGAGAAACTAAGGGAACATCAGTTATATGCCAAATTCAGCAAATGCGAGTTTTGGTTGAAGGAAGTTGGATTTCTTGGACATGCTATATCTGGAGAAGGTATAGCAGTTGACCCCACAAAGGTTGAGACCGTAACCGAATGGGAAGCACCAACAACAGTTGGAGAGATCCGGAGTTTTCTTGGACTCGCAGGATACTACCGGAGATTCATCGAGAACTTTTCAAAGATTGCAAAGCCTATGACGGAGTTGTTGAAGAAGGATACTAAGTTCAAATGGACTAAGGAGTGTGAGGCTAGTTTCCAGGAGTTGAAGAAACGTTTGGTTACCTCACCAGTATTGATTTTGCCAGATCAGACCAAGGATTATGAGGTGTATTGCGACGCTTCACGTCGAGGACTTGGAGCAGTGCTTATGCAGGAAGGGAGAGTTGTTTCGTATGCTTCACGACAACTGAAGCCTCATGAGTTGAATTATGCCACGCATGATTTGGAGTTAGCAGCCGTAGTGCATGCGTTGAAAACATGGAGACATTTCCTCATTGGAAATCATTGTGAGGTGTACACGGATCACAAGAGTTTGAAGTACATTTTCACTCAGAAGGAGTTGAACCTCAGACAGAGGAGATGGTTGGAGCTCATCAAGGATTATGACATGAGATTGCATTACCATCCCGGAGAAGCTAATGTAGTAGCTGACGCATTGAGCCGTAAGAACCATGTCAATATGGTAATGACGGGAGAAGTACCCAAGGAGTTAGCAGAAAACCTTCGTGAGCTATGTTTGGAAATAGTTCCGAGAGGCTATGTAGCAGCATTGGAGATTCAGTCAACATTGATGGATAAGATCAGAGAAGCTCAGAAATCTGACAAAGAGATTGCTGCTATAAAAGAGAAAATGAGTAAAGGAAAAGCAAAGGGATTTCGTGAGGATGAGCACGATACCCTATGGTTTGAGGACCGTGTTTATGTGCCCAATGACCCGGAGATCAGGAAGTTGATTTTGCAAGAGGCACATGATTCACCGTACTCAATTCACCCAGGGAATACCAAGATGTATTTGGATTTGAAGGAAACATTCTGGTGGACCGGAATGAAGAAGGATATTGCAGCATATGTAGCAGTTTGTGACGTATGTCAGAGAGTAAAGGCAGAGCATCAGAAGCCAGCAGGATTGTTACAACCATTGCCGATACCCGAATGGAAGTGGGATAAGATAGGCATGGATTTTATCACAGGACTACCCAGGACGAAAGCAGGCTATGACTCGATATGGGTAGTAGTTGATCGTTTGACGAAGGTAGCACATTTCATTCCAGTTAAGACCACTTACACCAGTGCTAAGTTGGCAAAGATATACATGACTAGGATCATTTGTTTGCATGGAGTTCGGAGGAGTATCGTATCAGATAGAGGAACCCAATTTACCTCAAAGTTTTGGAATCAGTTGCATGAAACTTTAGGAACCAGACTAGAGTTCAGCATAGCCTTTCATCCGCAGACAGATGGACAGACCGAGAGAGTCAATCAGATTTTGGAAGATATGCTGAGAGCTTGTGCACTAGATTATGGATCTAGTTGGGACGATAACTTGCCGTATGCGGATTTTTCTTATAACAACAGTTACCAAACCAGTTTGAAGATGGCACCTTTCGAAGCTTTATACGGAAGGAGGTGCAGGACACCGTTGTCATGGGACGAAGTTGGAGACCGTTAATTCTTTGGACCAGATTTGATTAAGGAGTCTGAACGGAAAGTTAAGTTGATTTGCGATAGGCTCAAGGTAGCCCAGTCCAGGCAGAAGAGCTACGCAGATTCTAAACGCAAGGAGACAGTTTACGAAACCGGAGACAGAGTTTATCTTCGAGTATCCCCACTTCGAGGAGTTAAGCGCTTTGGAGTTAAGGGAAAGTTAGCACCGCGTTTCGTTGGACCATATAAGATTTTGCAACGTATGGGAGAAGTCGCTTATAAGTTGGAATTACCAGAGGGACTGTCAGGAGTTCATGATGTATTCCATATTTCTCAGCTGAAGAGATGTCATGCCGAGATGACAGAGATACCGCTAAGAGACAGTGCCGCTGGAAGCGATCCAGTTGAAGGATGACTTAACGTATGAGGAGAAGCCAGTCAAGATTCTCGATTATGCCAGTAGAGTTACTCGCAGCAAGGTTATCAAGTTTTGCAAAGTTCAGTGGAACCACCACTCAGAGGATGAAGCCACCTGGGAGAGAGAAGAAGATTTGCTCAAAGACCACCCTCACCTATTTTCTAGCCAACCCGAATCTCGAGGGCGAGATTCATCTTAAGGGGGGTAGGTTTGTAACATCCCAAATTTTGCAATTTGGAATGTTATACACTAGATCATCATGCATATCATATTTTCTTGCATTTTGGTTGATCCTAGAAATTTCACGCAACTCAAGGACCCTCGGAGAGAGTTGGAGATTTCGTTATTTTCATATTTGAGAGTTTTCTCGAATTTGAAAAGAGGATCATTTGATTTATTTATTTCATCTTCAATATTTTTTCCGATATCAAAATATAAGAGAGGGAATAATATGACTTTCCCAAAATTGAGGAAAAATGAAGATTTAATAAATAGATCAAGTTTTGGTTTTGCCGGAGTTTTATTTGCATTTTATTTGGATAGGGAAAAATGCGTGTTTTAAAAATTGCATTTTAGGTCCAGAGAAAAGTTCATTTTGTTCGACTCATTTTTAGGAGTCGGGGAAAATTTACTTTAGAATTTTTGGAGTTCGTTTAGTTTTCTTTTTCTGCGCGCGGAATTATTTTAAAAAAAACCCGCAGGCCAGCCGGGCCAAAGGCCCCGCCAGCCGGCCGCCCCAGCCTCCAGTGCGCTGCGCGCCAGGCACAGGAGCGCAGGCCGCCGCCTCGCCTCTTGCTCTAGCCGAATCCTAGTAGGATTCTTAGCCCCCTTTCCTTTGTTTCGTTTTCCTTTTTCCTCTCTTTTTCTTGTCCCCTACCCCAAGTCTCCTCTCCCCTCACCAATATAAATACCCCAACACCCCCTCCCCCTCTAAACCCATCAAATCAAACCCCAAGCCCTCCACCGCACCCCACCCCGCGCCCTACACCGCCACCGTGCCACCCCACACCCGCGCCGCCGCACCGTGCCCACGCCGTCGCAGCACTTTGCCCACGCCGCCGCCGCTGCCCTACGCTGCCGCTGCCCTACGCCACCGCTGGAGCCCCTCGCCGGAGGTTACCCGCGTCTCTTTTCCTCGGATCATTTTCTTCTAATCGTTCCGATTCTTTTCTTCTCTTCTGTTTCGTTTTCTAGATCGGTTTTCGTTTCAGTTTTCTTCTCTGAAACCCTAGATCGGATTCGTTTTCTTTTCCGATTTAGTTGCCTTTGGACCGTTCGCCGGACCGTTCGTCCTAACGAACGTGATCATCGGATTCTTCTAGGTTAACGAACGTACGTTTGTTTAACCGTTCTTCTTTTCTTTCTGTCGGATTTATTCCGCGATCGCGATCTCAGATCCGATCTTCTTTCTAGTCTTTCTTCTCGCTCGTTTATCGGAATCAGGTGATTCAAGCGCTTGGAGTTTCATTTCGAAACCGCCGTTCCGTCTAATCAACTTGAACAAGTTTTTGCCCCAGTAAAATTTGACCTAGTTTCAACTTGCTAGAACCGAGTTGTTTTCTTCCGCCGTTTGTTTTCCGTTTCTTTGTTCGGTTCGTTCTTTCTTTGCAACCGGAGTTCTTAAATTGAACTTTCTGGTTCGTTCTCTTATTCGAGTTTTACCTGTGCATTAGATGAGTACTTATTGTGTGCTTGTTGTTTGTATGCGATAGATCACCCGGATTGCGCCGCCTGTTACTTCGAAACCCTAGGTCTCGCGGATCATCAGCAAGGCAAGTAACACTTTGATCATACCTTTTCTACAACCCATGTTTTATTGCATTAGATCAATCCTTGCACATTGCATGACTAGGATCTAATTAAATTGTGGGTTGGGAAGTAGATGAGGTAGTACCTATGACCTGTTTTCTTTATGAAACCTTGGGAGTTACTTCTACGTTTGCTTATTATGCCATGCTATGCTAGTAGACGTGGATTGGGTGAGTGATATTCCATGACAGATGTGAGTTGATAATTTTAATGGTTTATCTAAGGTGGCAACTTGAACACACATCTGGGTGGATTGAGGCACCTGATGTCTATCAGGACTTGCCTGTTTTTTTTGTTTTTTTTGGACCGCCACCTAGGCTCAAAGGGATCATAAGATCTTTCATACTAGAAACTTCCGTGTGCAGCCACAAGCCATTATGGGCTCTGGCATAGTTGATTAAGTTGTGTGAACTCTTACAGTGGTAGACTAGCAGATGTAGGGGATGTAGGTGTACCGGTCTACCCGATCGTAAGGTGCTAGCGCCTCTGAAAGACTGTGTCTCGGTCATCCATTTTCTCAAACACCATGTAGTGCGAGAAATCCAACGGAGGCGATCGAGTCTTGTGGGGAAAAGTGCGCAAACCTCTGCAGAGTGTATAAACTAATCATGATTAGCCGTGTCCCCGGTTATGGACAACTTGAGTATCTAGTATTTGAATATCATGTGAATCTCAACATGTTACTTCTAATTAATGTTGTTGGATTTTAATTGTTCACTTAATTGGGATCGGAATGCTGTCAACCATTCTCGATGTTTAACAACCACCATGATAGTTACATAAATTTATTCCTTTGCAGTAGGGAAAAACTGGCTTTACGCAAAAACTGTAACCATAGAGCTTTCCACCGGCCATATATGCATATAGTGTAGCTGTTTCATTCCATTACTCTCTATGTGTTACTTTGCCAGCATATTCCATGTGCTGACCCGTTTTCGGGCTGCAACTTTCATGTTGCAGACTTTTCAGACGACGAGTAAGGTGTTTAGGTCGTGGTCCTATACTCAGTGATGCTGTTGGAGTTGATGGACCCATTTATCTTCCGAGTCTTCCGCTGTTATCCTTATTAGATGGCCTTAAGCCATGCTTATTGTAATAAGTTCTCTTTTGAGACAACGATGTAATAAGTGTGTGATTGCCACTCTGCTATAAATCCTTCGATGTACTGTGTGGTGTCAGCATTACTGATCCAGGGATGACACCTGAGCACAGAGCACTTGATCCATCGGGTCGGGTCGCGACAGGCTACCTCCTCCCCTCCCACACCTATATATATGTGGGGAGGGGTGCCACACAAGACACAACTTATTCCATGACGTGTGTCGGCACCCCTCCGCCTCTAGTTTACTCCTCCGTTCTAGATCATCACAGTGCTTAGGCGAAGCCCTGCGGGATTGCTTCACCACCACTGTCACCACGCCATTATGCTGACGGAACTCATCTACTACCTCGCCCCGCTTGCTGGATCAAGATGGCGAGGACGACACCGAGCTGAACGTGTGCAGAACGTGGTGGTGTCGTGCGTTTGGTACTTGATAGGTTGGAGTGTGAAAAAGTTCGACTACATCAACCGCGTTGTTAAACGCTTCTGCTTACGGTCTATGAGGGTACGTAGACACACTCTCCCCCTCATTGTTATGCATCTCATGGATAGATCATTGCGTGTGTGTAGAAAAAAAATTTGCTTTCCATGCAACGATTCCCAACAAGGCGGCCAAGGAGGACGACCTCCTGAGTAGTTCGGCCAACCCGACGGCCACAGATCCAACATCAAATGAGAATAACATGGTTTTGAACGCACGATCTCATCCGCTCACCTCCCACATAGAATATCGCCCTAATAACTCCAGCCCACCCGACATTTGGGATCTGGCCTACGTGCATCAACTCCTAGATGAACCAATCGGGCAGTACTGGGCTAGATTCTTGTCTATCAAAAACAAGATATCGAATTACCTAGACTCTGACATAATTACTCTTTCCAGCGCAGATGCAAGGATAAAGGCGTCTCGAATGCCCTTGCTCGTCCATGCATTCAAACACTCCCAGAATTAGCCGAACTAGTGTCATGATTCTGCGCCATTGAAGATGCCTGGCTTGCCGAGGAAAACACATATTCGTTCTATGAAGATTATCTGAGACATCATGAATCAGTACCTCCGCATGGGCCTCGGAAATGGAACACCCCGGGCGAACGACCTCAGAAGAAGAAGACATCCTCCGCTCACCCCGGGACAACCCTGGACGGCTTTCTGGATAAGCCATGTCCGATCCACGCTATTCTTATCAACTCTTGCCCAACCCACATCCTTCACGGTTGTTGGGTGTTGAGGCAAGTAGCAAAAGGGGGACCCGCCGTCCTGGCAGGTACCTCCCACCATGCTGAACAAACCTCGGACTAGGACGAGGTCTTGATGATCTATGAGACCTTCGCGTCCAACAACCAGCGTAAACAGGCCTTGCGAGAAATCAATTCCATTCGGCAAGTGCTGACCCGGGGTGCGTGGATAGACACGCCAATCACCTTCGATCACATTGATCAGCCGAAGTCAACCCCAAACAGGTGCCCCGCCACTCTTGTCCTCAACCCAATTGTGGGCGGCTGCCGACTTCAGAAGGTCCTTATGGACGGAGGCAACAGCCTAAATTTAATAATACGCAGATACTCTGGATAAGATGCACGTCGATAAATCACACATAGAACAGAGCTGCACCACCTTTAAAGGTATAGTCCCCGCACGAGAGGCACGCTGCAGTGGAAAAATCTCTACTCCTAATGGACGACTTGGTGAATAGTCTGTGCGGTTTATTTTCGCTGGGTTTTTTTCATCATCCTTCCACCTTTGGTTTATTTTCGTCATCCTCCCACCTCCTTTAACTCGCAACCCTCCTGCAAAAAAAGCCGGTGTAAAAAAACCCTACGATCGGTCCCTCGTGCCCACTGCAGATGTTCTCCGCCGCCAACCAGCCTCTCCAGGACGTACGAAATCCTTTGCCGCCGCCCCCATCTCAGATCTCCCTGCCGCCGACCCTTTGCCACCGACTCTTCGTTGCCGCCACCCACGGAGGAAGTCGTTCGTTGCCGCTGCCGCCGTCCGAGGAGAGACGTCACCGCCGCGTCTCCAGGGCAAGGCGGTTTGAATCCCTGTCGCCAAATTTCGGGAGACGTTGTCGCCCCCGTCCGAGGGGAGACGTCGCGCCACCTCCCCTCCATGGTTGCGCTATCCCCCCTCCCCCCGCTTTTTCATGTTACTTCCCCAGCCCATTACAGCACCATGGTGGGATCGAGATCGGGGATGAGGTGGGAAGGGACGAGGAAGAGGCCATGAAACCATCCCCTCTCTGCCCAAGCGCCTTCTGCTGGTCGTCGCCGATATGTCTCATCCATCACCCGGCCGTCGCCCCTTGCGCATGGCCACCGCATTGATTCCATCAATCCTCCCCACTCTTTTTCTCGAGCCTCAACAGATCTGCAAGGGCGGCGGCCCACTGTGGGCATCCATGGCGACCGTGGTGAGTCACTATAGTCCCGTTCCTTGTATTCCTTGTACACCATGCTCCTTGGTTCTTTTGGCCCCCCACATGTAGCTTGTTGCCACACTGGCCAGATCCTACCAAGGTATGCCTGAGGGTCGCTTGGGAGGTGCAGAGTGGTGAATTAGTGCATCGGGTCCCTCAGGAAGGTGTTGCGGTTAGTGGAGAGTTGGAAGGTTTGTTTGTTTCAGGACCATAGCATAGCCTGGCCAACTAATTTAGTGGGGAGGGCAGATATATGTTCCAAATGCACATATAATTTAATAAGCATATATACGTCCCATGTATATGCAACCTACAAAATATATGCATCGAAGTATTCATCTCTGCAATTTTTGGGTTTTTTTCTTTTTTCTTGGTACCTTAGGCTCACATGGGTAGGAATAGGATATAAGGAAAGAGTAGCATGTTGGTTCAGGAATCATAGGCAATTTTAAGCCAGTGATATTTATAGTTGGTTTGAGTGTGGCTTAGTTTTCAGGATTCATTTCTCCATCCAGTCATATTTATCACGTTGGTTTCGGAATCTGCTTTGATGAGTAAAGTCCAGGATTATTTTCTCCATCTTGTTTATTAATTCTGGGCGAATCTTGCATATTTTCTAAAATAAGGCATGTGCAGTCATATGGCTGATTTTGTTTTCCCTAGGAAGGGCACTGTAATTATATCATGCTAAGAACATTGACCCTATTAGTAATTTGGTTTAAGGAGTTTTGCTTCTGTACACCCCCCCTAAATGTTTGCACGAATCTTAAGTTACTAGGAGTACCAGATAACAAGTTCTGGTTCTACAAAGAGCTCCTTCGTATGTGCCTTTTTTCCAATATATAATGTTCATAACATAAAACTCATGTTTGCTGAATTTGATAGGTGAAATGTGGAGTAAGAGGAAACACCAGAACAAGCTGCAATGAATATTTTGCTTCGTGGTGATTGGGCAGATGACTATCAACACCGACGGAGCATCGTCCATCTTGATAGCACACTGCCAAGCTACGTAGGTATGGGAATGTCATGTTGTGTTTTTCTGTGAAGAACACCTTTTTATCTTCATCTTGATAAGTAACTACATTTTGTGTTTTTTGCTCTGTAGTTAAGCATGAGAGATAGAGTAGTTAGTCTAGGGAACTTATGTACGAGCCACTTAGATTCAATTAGTTTTTATGTGATAGTGCATATGGTGTTTTTGCTATGAGTCTGCTGGTCAGCAACTTCCAGTTGGTTTCATCGAGAGGGATAAGGAGGATTTCACCAAGAAATAAAAACAGAGAAAAGGCCATAAGTGTTACTACCAATAGCCTCAAACGAGAAAATGGATACTTTCCATGGTATCTGTGCAATATTTCAAAAGTTTTAGCAAGTGCCTAATCATATAACGTGAATACCAAATTACTATTAATATGAGCAGTGTGCATGCTTTAGAGAAGAGTTTTATGTTAATGCAGAGGTATTGTGACCAACACCCTGAGGAGATTGGCACACTTGCATAAGTGAAGGCTCATTTTTCAGTGGCGAAGAAATGCCGCAAAACTTCGAGAAGGTGCATGTCTACTGTACTTTAAGTATGATAGTGACTGATTCCTATGGGGTTATTTCTGAAACTTTGGCTTGTTTGCTTATTTCCTTACAAGTTGTAACCTAACCTTGAAATGCTTATCAATAGCTGACCATAAATTAATTAAAACTACTGCAAAAACATAAGAAAACTCCTAATATTGTTGCTTGATTTTGCAACTTCCATCTCAACCTATGCTCATCAGAACCACTTCGAGTATGAGAATGTCACATCCCTGGTCCTGTTATGCACTAGGCTAGCTTCATGTGTGCATCATGTCTATATTTCTGAAACTTGAACTGAGGAATTTTGGAAGCCTCAAAAACCCTAAATAAAAGAGGGGCAAAAACCCTAGAAATCTCATTCATTGCTCCAAAAATGCCTTTTTTAAATGTTTGATAATTTTTGGTAAGGGTTCTGGTCCCAACCAAAATATTGAACATTTTTAAGGAATTATATTTGGGACTTTGGATTTAATTCATTAGCTATTTGAATTTGAATTATATTCATATAACTAGAATATAATTTCAAATACCCCTGAAATATTTTATAAGCTTTTGGAAAAGTCCATCTAGCAATATAAAATATTCAGAGGAGCTTTGGCATTGTTTGAATTATTATTTTTAATTCAAAACAGTGGCAAAAGAATTAAATAAAAGAAAAACAGAACAGAAAATAATAGAAAAAGAGAGAAGGAAATTACCTGGCCTTACCTGGTAGCCCACCAGCAGCCCAGTCCACTAGAGCCAGCCCAGCCCAACCTAGCGAGGGGCAGGTTTGTCTTCAACCCCTCGCCAGGAGGACAAGTCGTGGCAGAGCGCGCGTCGCCGGTCGCCACCTCCTGCTTCGACGTGTCCCAGCCGCCCCCGACCTCTCCAGTGCACCGTTGGAATGCCCTCGACCCCCTCTCACTTCTCCCCCCGCTCTCTGGACCTCCCTCCCCCTCGCTCCTCTGTTTCCCCTCCCGCGACCGAACGGAGCCGCCGCCACCGACGAGAGCCACCGTGGCTACCGGCCACCCCACGGCTCACCGACGCCCCAGGAAGCTCCGCCGGTCCTCCCTCTACCTCCTCGACGAGCCACGCAAGCCGGGTTTCACCGCAACACCGCCATCGATGCCTTCTTCAACCTCGGGACCGCCGGCCATCACCGTCAAATTCATCGGCTCCGGACCATCCACGACCTCACCGAGCGTCCCGTCGTCATCGCTGTGAGCCCCTAACCACTTACCCCTGCTCCCCTCGTCGAATTAATGCCGCAACCATCGATCCCCGCAGCGCCAGAAGCTCACCGCGGCCGGCCTTGTCGCCGCCGTGGCCTGAGCTCGAACGGGTCGCGCCCGTGCATCTCACCGAGCTCGTGGTGACTCCAGGAGGCTGCGCAGTGCTTTACCTCACTCGCCCGTGCTCCACAACGCCGTTTTCGCCGAGGTCCGAACTCCGGCGCCGCCGCGAGCTCCATTCCGGTGAGCTCCGGCCACCCCAGCTCGAGCTGTTGCCACCCCTGGATGCGCGCGAAGCCCAGCAACCCATAGCCGTAAACCATGCCCGAAACCACCCCCTGTAACGCTTTTCCGGGGCGTTTCCGTCGTCGGATTCGGTCGCCGCCGGCCGAACTCCGGTGGCCGGTGATGTGGTACGTCATTAGCCACTGATGACCCCACTAATTAACCTCCAGTGAAACTGACAGCCGGGCCCCACATTCTAACTAACTGGCTAACTAAACTAGATTAAGTTTAATCTAATTACCCTGGACCCACACGTCAACATTGACTGTGCTGACGTGTCCGTTGACTGGGCCCACCTGCCAGCGACCTAAACGAGCCCTAAGTCACTGACTAATGGGACCCCCTGGTCAGGTTTGACCCGGGGCAGCCCTGTTGACTTGCTGATGCAAGCATGACGCAGTGCTGATGTCATAACTCATTTTCTGGATTTAATTTAATTCTGAAATTCCAGAAAATGCCTAAAACTTCTAAAAATCATAGAAAATTAACCGTAACTCCAAATTAAATAATTTATATATGAAAAATTATCAGAAAAATTCAAGGAATCCATATGTACCATTTTCATGCATGTTAGAACAACTTATAGCTGCTGTTTAGCACAAATCAATTAAATAGCATTTGAATAATCACATATGGAGTTTGAATTTGAATCTTGTATTCAAACCAACTTCATTTAATCTGTTGCTAGATGCATTAGCTCAAAACACATTCATTTTGCCATGTCATGATCATGCATCATATTGTGCATTGCATTGATTGTGTTCCCTTCTGTGTTGCCGGTACTTGTCCCCTCTCGATAGGCGTGATACCGATGATGTGATCGTTGACACTGATGAAGACTCGATGTTATCTTCAGAAGTGCCAGGCAAGCAAAACCCCCTTGTTCATTCCGATAAAATCCTACTCTCTCGCTCCTGCTCTCTTTTACTGCATTAGGACAACACTGATTCATCTGTTACCTGCTGCGATAGCTGAACCCCTTTATCCGTTGCATGACCTGTCATTGCCACAGTAAATAGATGAAACCCACTAGCATGAGTAGGAGTTGTTTGAGCCCTGTTGTGCCTACTCATTCATGTTTGTTGTCATGCCTGCTACTGCTTAGAGTTGAGTCAGGTCTGATTCATCGGGGATGAATCAGAGGCGTGTGAACATGTCCTACTGTGTGTGAGCTAAGAGTGTGAACACGATTTGGTAAAGGTAGCGGTGAGAGGCCATGTAGGAGTACATGGTGGGTTGTCTCATTACAGCCGTCCTCAGGAACTGAGTTCTGTGTTTGTGATCCATGATTCAGCTACTACCATGCATTGGGCCCTGAAATATGACCCCGCTCGACTTCTTATTCACCCTAGTCCTCTGTCCAGGAGTTGCAAGTAGTTTCTGGTGTTTGTAGCTTACTGGAGGCCGTGGACAGCGCTGACCGTAGGGGTGGGCTGTGATGCGGTAGGTACGTGGCACGGTGTACCGGATGCCCGTTTGGTATCTCGGGAACCCTGTTCACATCGTTTGGGGCTGTGAGCGAAACTCCGGCCGGATCTCCTCATGGATGGAACCCGAATAGGCGATAAACCTGGACTAGAGACTTGAGTGTTTAGGTAGGTCGTGGTCTACACCCACGTCGGCTTTCGCTTGAAGTCTGTCGAGCACATGTCGTGTGCAGACGCTAAGTGGTGGAAACATGTATGAAGAAGTACACCCCTGTAGGGTTAACATCATCTATTCGAATAGCCGTGTCCGCGGAAAAGGACTTCTGGGTTGCTTATATCAGTTCATAGACAAGTGAAAGTGGATACTCTAAAATACGCAAGATAAGCGTGAGTGCTATGGATGGCGTTCTCGTAGGGAGACGGGAGCGGATCCATAGTGGTGTATTGATATGGTGAATATGTGGACTCGTGTGCGCCACCTCAAAAGAGTTACTTGCAGTCGTAGTTTAGGATAGCCACCGAGTCAAAGCTGGCTTGCTGCAGTTAAACCCCACCATCCCCCTTGTTGAAAATGATGCATATGTAGTTAGTTCTGATGTAAGTCTTGCTGGGTACATTTGTACTCATGTTTGCCTATTTTATGTTTTTGCAGAGAGACTTCAGTCTCACTAGTAGTTCCACGTGGACTTCGACGTTTAGCTTGTTACCTCAGCTACGATCTTGTGCCCTCGGCAGGATCTGATAGATAGTTAGGCTTCTCAGCCTTTTCATTTATAGGTGTCTGTACTCAGACATGATAGCTTCCGCTTGTGCTTTGACTTGTATGCTCTGATTGTTGGGTCATGAGACCCATGTTTGTAATATCTCGCTCCTCGGAGCCTATTGAATAAAGTACTTGTGTCGTAGAGTCATGTTGTGATGCTTCGTTGTACTTGCACATATCGAGCATACTGTGTGTATGATTGAAATGCTTGGTATGTGTGGGATCTGACTACCTAGTTGTTTATCTTTAGTAGCCTCTCTTACCGGGAAATGTCTCCTAGTGTTTCCACCGAGCCATGGTAGCTTGCTACTGCTCCGAAACACTTAGGCTGGCCGGCATGTGTCCTTCTTCGTTCCTGTGTCTGTCCCTTCGGGGAAATGTCACGCGGTGAATACCGGAGTCCTGTTAGCCGCTACAGCCCGGTCCACCGGAGTCCTGCTAGCCCAGTGCTACAGCCTGGATTCACTTGCTGATGACCGACACGTTCGATGCTGGGTCATGGATGCCTGTCCCTGTAAGTCTGTGCCACTTTGGGTTTACGACTAGCCATGTCAGCCCGGACTCCTTATCATATGGATGCTAGCGACACTGTCATATACGTGTGCCAAAAGGCGCAAACGGTCCCGGGCAAAGGTAAGGCGACACCCGTGGGAATACCGTGCGTGAGGCCGCAAAGTGATATGAGGTGTTACATGCTAGATCGGTGTGGCATTGAGTCGGGGTCCTGACAGCGTTGGTATCAGAGCTTGACTGCCTGTAGGATTACCAAGCCAAACTGGTCGAAGTTGAGTCTAGAAATTCTTTAGTTATATCTAGGGGAATTGATTGTGGGATGGAACGTAAGGCTCTTTTTACTCCTTATACCTTATGCCTTCTGATCTGAGTCATCTTATCTTTCCTGCGGGGATTAAGAACTAGGCTATCTCTTCTTTCTATCAGGATCCCGTGTTACTAATCCGTAGACTTATAAGATTGTTGGATTTAAGCTTGAGTTCAGTTGCTACTACTTCCGTACGTTAACTGTTGATCTCGAAACCTTGATAATGTGCTTCTGAGTGGTTATGCCACCATTTTTGTGAATGTCTCAAATCTTTTCTGAGCATTTACAGCTGTTATGCTGTCCGAGTCATTCCAGGTTTCTAAATAGTCTGATGCATTTGCAAAATCCTTTTCCTCTGGTTTCGATGCTCCTTTATGCCAGCTCAATCACACTAATTGTTGAGTTGAGGTATTCTATTGCCTTGACATTATGTTGGAGTTACTATTATGGCCCTAGGTGTTTAGGGAGTCACCTAGTAATCTAGCAATGTTTTGTGATCCCAGTGTGATGATTCTGGCTTTTATTCTCGAAAGCATCCCGTGATGCCACTTAGTAGTAGGTATTCTATTCCTGGGTTCTTAAACCCGATATTCACCCTACTTACATCATGTTGATAGTGTTGCTAGTTCCTTTAGTATATTAGTAACCTTTGCGATAGTCCTCGAGGTCCGTGGTATATCCTTCTTCCAATTACCATGAACCATTCTTGGCAGGGGTTCTTCTGAACCAAAAGATGACAACAAGAGTGCTCTCGATGAGTTCTCCATTCATAAATCGTGACTCTGCCAGTTCTACCTTTCTGCATGGGTTATCCGGAAGAAATATGTTGAACTTCGTTCGACATGCTAATCCATGCATCCACAACTCAGAAAATCATATGTTCTTTTGAGTTGTCCCATCTTAGTTGTTTCTGACCCTCGCCTATCAATTGATAGTCAAGAGTATGCGTGCATTCGTTCGTCGATGCCTATTACCCTTGTGGTCCGCCAAGCCATTCTATTTTAGAATGAATAGGAGAAACAAACTCCAGTACCTCATCCATATCAAGGATTGGGTCAAAGTAGTTGTATTCCGCAGATCAAATGCCAATCCAGCTTTTGGTTCTGTTCTACCTTGGAGTATTACCCCCTTCATGTCAGAATTGTCATGAGAACTGCACCAACTTTCATGAATTCTGACGTAGTAATACTTCTCACCATCATTAGTCATTCCTCGGTCATCGTGTTGATGCAACCGGAATACCGACAAATGAATTGTGAGGTGTGAAATCAATACTCCCAGCAACCTCGTTGCTTGGTAGTTAAGGGACAATAATTTCATTCTTAGCGTGTTGGTTTTTGAATCATCCTTCTAAGACTGATCGTGCTACCTAGTCCTTATTTCGGTGCACCCTTCAATTGATGAGTTAGGATCTTGTCAAGTCCTCACTCATTTGATCATATCGTCTTGCCCTCAAAAGCGAGATTGTTCTCGAGCTTAGTAACATATCGGTGGTTCGTGATTTTTCGAATATCTTCTCGAAAGTATCACCAGGCTGTCACCTGACTGTTATGTTGAGCTCGTGATCAAGTTGGTTTCTTGTGAACCACCTTCTCTCCAAGAATCGGTGTTAGATATCCCTGAGCTAGTTGGTTAAGCTAGACAACAACTTGGAGAGTTGGAAGATAAAAGCTTGCCTGACTTAGTTCGTTCCAAAGGGATATTCTTGTGTAGTGTGTGTTGAAGAAAGATGATATCTTCATCGATTGGTCCTTGTGATCAGTTGCTGGACCTATTGTCTTATCAATCCTTTGATTTGAGTGTGGGCTATCGTCAAATCAAATCAGTACCAACGATGCTCGTAATGTTGTCTTATTCGTGGTTGATCCCTTGAGCATACACCATTACATCTTTGGTCTGACCAATGCTATCATCGTGTTCACTTAACTATGGAATTCCTTTTAAAAGGAAACCTAGATGAATTGTTGTTGAGCCCATTGACAACATCCTTATCTCCTCCATGATTTTGTTGAACATTAAGTTAGTGTTGGAAACTTTTGAAAGCATTTGTTCATGCTAGCTCATGAAGCATATGTTTGGATGAAGGTAGTGACTTCCTTTAATTCATGTGCATCTGATGCAAGTTGCCGCCGTGGATTCGAGAAAGTCAATGTTGTTTCCTTTGGAATCATCCCAAATCAGTCATGCATACGTGCGAAAGTATTCTGTGGTTCGGAGACTTGCAACCTCCATTCCATATGTGTTCCGTAGCACCCCAAGCCACTGACTGATTTGTTCGAGAAAAGGAGTTAAGTGTTAATCCATGGTAATGCACAAGACTTCGATACCCTCGTTGATGGTTCCCCCTCCTGAACTCGGTAGTGTTTTATTGTAAGACTACCATGTGGGCATGCTTGTCTGGGACAACGTGTTCACATGTTTGTAGCAGAACCAGCTCATGTTTTGGAGCTTGCTATCGTAGTTCATTCCCCGAGAATCTCGCAACGTCATCTCGTCGATTTGTGTTGCAAACTTCCGTTTTTCTTCCTAGACTCGATGAGTCTGGAATATCCTGACACCAACCAGATCTGAATCTCAGGCAGATATGATGGTTGGAATATTTCCCAAGAATTATAATATTGGTCTCTCAATAACCGGCAAGGTGGATGTCGTGGCCAACACACCCATCCGGTAGACCTATTATTATAGTATCTTGTTTGAGGAAGTTAGCCACCTCCCCATAGGGATTTCGTAGGATTTACTCCCTAGTTACCCCTATGGATTTCTGTGTTCCGAAGTCCGACCTTTTACTTGATGTTCTAGTTATCAAACCGTATCTATGAATGGGATACACTAGCACATCAAGGAGAACATTAGAAGCGGAGTGCTAAATGTCTCTCGGTCGATCATCCAGATTTTGTTTCCTTGGCCTCGCTAGGGTGAAATCTGAGTTGATGTTATCTTCCTATGCATCTGCATCGTCCATCGTTGTTCATCATGGTGGTATGTTGTGTTGCCAGGATCCTTGACACGGATGTTGGTAAAACCTTGATGATTATGGAAATGCTCAAGTTCTTGAGAGCACGCACAAGCGCTACGTGTTACCATCGGCTCTAACTGGATTCCTCTCAGTTTCCTCGGTTATGCTATAACCATTCCAATAGTGGGATAACTCTCTATTGTTGAGCCTCTCCCCAGTTACTAGAATCATTCCCAGCATTTGCATTTTGTTCCCAGCTTGCACCGCCAATGTGCCATTCTACCATGGGTCTCTTCCATTTCCGGTGGTAAGTAAAAATCATCCATTGTGTTGTCTTCAACAAGGTAATCCACATCATCCAAGTCCGAGTATGCCATTCTACCGAACCCCTCTAAATGATCGATTATGATTTGCCTTAAGCTGGTATAAAGAGTTTCAATGATCTCTGAATCAAAGGTAATTCTTTTTGCCACTTAGGGTAATAATCTACGAATCACCCTCCTCCAGGATGTTTCGTCGTGGTATCATAGCAACTCAACTCCTCGCTACGTGGACAATCGTTTACCACCTTCTTAAGTGTGGAATTATTGTCTACCTAGTGAACCTTCGTCATCCGTTTCTTTCCACCCCTCTTGATGTGTATCTCGTGTCTCAACCTGAGAGATGGTTCTATGTCTCATTCCGTGAGTTGTTCGACCTTCAAGAAGATCGACCCTTCTAGAGTCTTCTTCCCTCCATGTCATGTTGACAGGATTTCTCAGAGCAAGACATCAAGACAATGATGGTGATCGAATCAACGTTCCTATGAAGTGCAACCTGAATCGTGAAGATTATACTAGTCTGCGTTACCTTCACCTTACCC
The DNA here is from genome assembly GCF_002162155.2 of Triticum dicoccoides. Taxonomy (NCBI): domain Eukaryota; kingdom Viridiplantae; phylum Streptophyta; class Magnoliopsida; order Poales; family Poaceae; genus Triticum; species Triticum dicoccoides. The sequence goes on along the minus strand of NC_041390.1, from coordinate 172,287,785 downwards.
TAAGCTTGAATCTCGGGACGAGATTTTTGTTTAGTGGGGGTGAGTTGTCACATCCCTGGTCCTGTTATGCACTAGGCTAGCTTCATGTGTGCATCATGTCTATATTTCTGAAACTTGAACTGAGGAATTTTGGAAGCCTCAAAAACCCTAAATAAAAGAGGGGCAAAAACCCTAGAAATCTCATTCATTGCTCCAAAAATGCCTTTTCTAAATGTTTGATAATTTTTGGTAAGGGTTCTGGTCCCAACCAAAATATTGAACATTTTTAAGGAATTATATTTGGGACTTTGGATTTAATTCATTAGCTATTTGAATTTGAATTATATTCATATAACTAGAATATAATTTCAAATACCCCTGAAATATTTTATAAGCTTTTGGAAAAGTCCATCTAGCAATATAAAATATTCAGAGGAGCTTTGGCATTGTTTGAATTATTATTTTTAATTCAAAACAGTGGCAAAAGAATTAAATAAAAGAAAAACAGAACAGAAAATAATAGAAAAAGAGAGAAGGAAATTACCTGGCCTTACCTGGTAGCCCACCAGCAGCCCAGTCCACTAGAGCCAGCCCAGCCCAACCTAGCGAGGGGCAGGTTTGTCTTCAACCCCTCGCCAGGAGGACAAGTCGTGGCAGAGCGCGCGTCGCCGGTCGCCACCTCCTGCTTCGACGTGTCCCAGCCGCCCCCGACCTCTCCAGTGCACCGTTGGAATGCCCTCGACCCCCTCTCACTTCTCCCCCCGCTCTCTGGACCTCCCTCCCCCTCGCTCCTCTGTTTCCCCTCCCGCGACCGAACGGAGCCGCCGCCACCGACGAGAGCCACCGTGGCTACCGGCCACCCCACGGCTCACCGACGCCCCAGGAAGCTCCGCCGGTCCTCCCTCTACCTCCTCGACGAGCCACGCAAGCCGGGTTTCACCGCAACACCGCCATCGATGCCTTCTTCAACCTCGGGACCGCCGGCCATCACCGTCAAATTCATCGGCTCCGGACCATCCACGACCTCACCGAGCGTCCCGTCGTCATCGCTGTGAGCCCCTAACCACTTACCCCTGCTCCCCTCGTCGAATTAATGCCGCAACCATCGATCCCCGCAGCGCCAGAAGCTCACCGCGGCCGGCCTTGTCGCCGCCGTGGCCTGAGCTCGAACGGGTCGCGCCCGTGCATCTCACCGAGCTCGTGGTGACTCCAGGAGGCTGCGCAGTGCTTTACCTCACTCGCCCGTGCTCCACAATGCCGTTTTCGCCGAGGTCCGAACTCCGGCGCCGCCGCGAGCTCCATTCCGGTGAGCTCCGGCCACCCCAGCTCGAGCTGTTGCCACCCCTGGATGCGCGCGAAGCCCAGCAACCCATAGCCGTAAACCACGCCCGAAACCACCCCCTCTAACGCTTTTCCGGGGCGTTTCCGTCGTCGGATTCGGTCGCCGCCGGCCGAACTCCGGTGGCCGGTGATGTGGTACGTCATTAGCCACTGATGACCCCACTAATTAACCTCCAGTGAAACTGATAGCCAGGCCCCACATTCTAACTAACTGGCTAACTAAACTAGATTAAGTTTAATCTAATTACCCTGGACCCACACGTCAACATTGACTGTGCTGACGTGTCCGTTGACTGGGCCCACCTGCCAGCGACCTAAACGAGCCCTAAGTCACTGACTAATGGGACCCCCTGGTCAGGTTTGACCCGGGGCAGCCCTGTTGACTTGCTGATGCAAGCATGACGCAGTGCTGATGTCATAACTCATTTTTTGGATTTAATTTAATTCTGAAATTCTAGAAAATGCCTAAAACTTCTAAAAATCATAGAAAATTAACCGTAACTCCAAATTAAATAATTTATATATGAAAAATTATCAGAAAAATTCAAGGAATCCATCTGTACCATTTTCATGCATGTTAGAACAACTTATAGCTGCTGTTTAGCACAAATCAATTAAATAGCATTTGAATAATCACATATGGAGTTTGAATTTGAATCTTGTATTCAAACCAACTTCATTTAATCTGTTGCTAGATGCATTAGCTCAAAACACATTCATTTTGCCATGTCATGATCATGCATCATATTGTGCATTGCATTGATTGTGTTCCCTTCTGTGTTGCCGGTACTTGTCCCCTCTCGATAGGCGTGATACCGATGATGTGATCGTTGACACTGATGAAGACTCGATGTTATCTTCAGAAGTGCCAGGCAAGCAAAACCCCCTTGTTCATTCCGATAAAATCCTACTCTCTCGCTCCTGCTCTCTTTTACTGCATTAGGACAACACCGATTCATCTGTTACCTGCTGCGGTAGCTGAACCCCTTTATCCGTTGCATGACCTGTCATTGCCACAGTAAATAGATGAAACCCACTAGCATGAGTAGGAGTTGTTTGAGCCCTGTTGTGCCTACTCATTCATGTTTGTTGTCATGCCTGCTACTGCTTAGAGTTGAGTCAGGTCTGATTCATCGGGGATGAATCAGAGGCGTGTGAACATGTCCTACTGTGTGTGAGCTAAGAGTGTGAACACGATTTGGTAAAGGTAGCGGTGAGAGGCCATGTAGGAGTACATGGTGGGATGTCTCATTACAGCCGTCCTCAGGAACTGAGTTCTGTGTTTGTGATCCATGATTCAGCTACTACCATGCATTGGGCCCTGAAATATGACCCCGCTCGACTTCTTATTCACCCTAGTCCTCTGTCCAGGAGTTGCAAGTAGTTTCTGGTGTTTGTAGCTTACTGGAGGCCGTGGACAGCGCTGACCGTAGGGGTGGGCTGTGATGCGGTAGGTACGTGGCACGGTGTACCGGATGCCTGTTTGGTATCTCGGGAACCCTGTTCACATCATTTGGGGCTGTGAGCGAAACTCCGGCCGGATCTCCTCATGGATGGAACCCGAATAGGCGATAAACCTGGACTAGAGACTTGAGTGTTTAGGTAGGTCGTGGTCTACACCCACGTCGGCTTTCGCTTGAAGTCTGCCGAGCACATGTCGTGTGCAGACGCTAAGTGGTGGAAACATGTATGAAGAAGTACACCCCTGCAGGGTTAACATCATCTATTCGAATAGTCGTGTCCGCGGAAAAGGACTTCTGGGTTGCTTATATCAGTTCATAGACAAGTGAAAGTGGATACTTTAAAATGCGCAAGATAAGCGTGAGTGCTATGGATGGCGTTCTCGTAGGGAGACGGGAGCGGATCCATAGTGGTGTATTGATATGGTGAATATGTGGACTCGTGTGCGCCACCTCAATAGAGTCGCTTGCAGTCGTAGTTTAGGATAGCCACCGAGTCAAAGCTGGCTTGCTGCAGTTAAACCCCACCATCCCCTTTGTTGATAATGATGCATATGTAGTTAGTTCTGATGTAAGTCTTGCTGGGTACATTTGTACTCACGTTTGCCTATTTTATGTTTTTGCAGAGAGACTTCGGTCTCACTAGTAGTTTCGCGTGGACTTCGACGTTTAGCTTGATACCTCAGCTACGATCTTGTGCCCTCGGCAGAATCTGATAGATAGTCAGGCTTCTCGGCCTTTTTTATTTATAGATGTCTGTACCCAGACATGATAGCTTCCGCTTGTGCTTTGACTTGTATGCTCTGATTGTTGGGTCATGAGACCCATGTTTGTAATGTCTCGCTCCTCGGAGCCTATTGAATAAATTACTTGAGTCGTAGAGTCATGTTGTGATGCCATGTTGTATTGCACATATCGAGCATATTGTGTGTATGCTACTGAAATGCTTGGTAGTGTGGGATCTGACCATCTAGTTGTTTATCTTTAGTAGCCTCTCTTACCGGGAAATGTCTCCTAGTGTTTCCACCGAGCCATGGTAGCTCGCTACTGCTCTGGAACACTTAGGCTGGCCGGCATGTGTCCTTCTTCGTTCCTGTGTCTGTCCCTTCGGGGAAATGTCACGCTTTGAGTACCGGAGTCCTGTTAGCCCGCTACAGCCCGGTTTACCGGAGTCCTGCTAGCCCAGTGCTACAGCCCGGACCCACTTGCTGATGACCGACACGTTCGAAGCTGGGTCATGGATGCCTGTCCCTGTAAGTCTGTGCCACTTTGGGTTTACGACTAGTCATGTCAGCCCGGGCTCCTTATCATATGGATGCTAGCGACACTATCATATACGTGAGCCAAAAGGCGCAAACGGTCCCGGGCAAAGGTAAGGCGACACCCGTGGGGATACCGTGCGTGAGGCCGCAAAGTGATATGAGGTGTTACCGGCTAGATCGATGTGACATCGAGTCGGGGTCCTGACAGTGTTGGTATAGAGGCCATGTAGGAGTACATGGTGGGTTGTCTCATTGAAGCCGTCCTCAGGAACTGAGTTCTGTGTTTGTGATCCATGATTCAGCTACTACCATACATTGGGCCCTGAAATATGACCCCGCTCGACTTCTTATTCACCCTAGTCCTCTGTCCAGGAGTTGCAAGTAGTTTCTGGTGTTTGTAGCTTACTGGAGGCCGTGGACAGCGCTGACCGTAGGGGTGGGCTGTGATGCGGTAGGTACGTGGCACGGTGTACCGGATGCCCGTTTGGTATCTCGGGAACCCTGTTCACATCGTTTGGGGCTGTGAGCGAAACTCCGGCCGGATCTCCTCATGGATGGAACCCGAATAGGCGATAAACCTGGACTAGAGACTTGAGTGTTTAGGTAGGTCGTGGTCTACACCCACGTCGGCTTTCGCTTGAAGTCTGCCGAGCACATGACGTGTGCAGACGCTAAGTGGTGGAAACATGTATGAAGAAGTACACCCCTGCAGGGTTAACATCATCTATTCGAATAGCCGTGTCCGCGGAAAAGGACTTCTGGGTTGCTTATATCAGTTCATAGACAAGTGAAAGTGGATACTCTAAAATACGCAAGATAAGCGTGAGTGCTATGGATGGCGTTCTCGTAGGGAGACGGGAGCGGATCCATAGTGGTGTATTGATATGGTGAATATGTGGACTCGTGTGCGCCACCTCAAAAGAGTTACTTGCAGTCGTAGTTTAGGATAGCCACCGAGTCAAAGCTGGCTTGCTGCAGTTAAACCCCACCATCCCCCTTGTTGAAAATGATGCATATGTAGTTAGTTCTGATGTAAGTCTTGCTGGGTACATTTGTACTCACGTTTGCCTATTTTATGTTTTTGCAGAGAGACTTCAGTCTCACTAGTAGTTCCACGTGGACTTCAACGTTTAGCTTGTTACCTCAGCTACGATCTTGTGCCCTCGGCAGGATCTGATAGATAGTTAGGCTTCTCAGCCTTTTCATTTATAGGTGTCTGTACTCAGACATGATAGCTTCCGCTTGTGCTTTGACTTGTATGCTCTGATTGTTGGGTCATGAGACCCATGTTTGTAATATCTCGCTCCTCGGAGCCTATTGAATAAAGTACTTGTGTTGTAGAGTCATGTTGTGATGCTTCGTTGTACTTGCACATATCGAGCATACTGTGTGTATGATTGAAATGCTTGGTATGTGTGGGATCTGACTACCTAGTTGTTTATCTTTAGTAGCCTCTCTTACCGGGAAATGTCTCCTAGTGTTTCCACCGAGCCATGGTAGCTTGCTACTGCTCCGGAACACTTAGGCTGGCCGGCATGTGTCCTTCTTCGTTCCTGTGTCTGTCCCTTCGGGGAAATGTCACGCGGTGAATACCGGAGTCCTGTTAGCCGCTACAGCCCGGTCCACCGGAGTCCTGCTAGCCCAGTGCTACAGCCTGGATTCACTCGCTGATGACCGACACGTTCGATGCTGGGTCATGGATGCCTGTCCCTGTAAGTCTGTGCCACTTTGGGTTTACGACTAGCCATGTCAGCCCGGCTCCTTATCATATGGATGCTAGCGACACTGTCATATACGTGTGCCAAAAGGCGCAAACAGTCCCGGGCAAAGGTAAGGCGACACCCGTGGGAATACCGTGCGTGAGGCCGCAAAGTGATATGAGGTGTTACATGCTAGATCGGTGTGGCATTGAGTCGGGGTCCTGACAGAGAACCTCTCATGGAATCAGTTCAAGCCAGTATTCTTGGCAATGATGCAGTGTTATGTATGAGAAGGTGTTATGTATGACTTCAGATCATTCTGGATTACCTGGCTTATTAGAACTCATAATCTAGATCATTGATGCAACCACAAAGCAATTGTTATTGTATGGTGATGCAGTACGAGCCTCGAGTAATTCCATATTTTGCAATTGAGTTTCACTATTAAAGTTTATGTCGAACCAGGTTCCTTCTGTTCTGATGCTTAATTGGTAATTGGCAATCTCATGCTTGGGTGCGTACTGCGTAGGGGATTAGAACTTGCTTTTGTTTAATTCTGTACACGTCAAAATTTTGAACCTGGAGTATTCTCTTGCTTAGAGGTGATCGATATTCATATGGCGTTACCTCTTGTGGGAAGATGGCAGTGAGATGGATGTTGATGCTGCAGCTCCAGCGGCTCAAGTTTCAATCAAGCATGGACTCGCGGAGATTGAAATATACTGCTACCTTCTTGTGTTGATTTTCCTTATAGATCACAAGAAATATGATGAGGTACGTCCAAGAATTTCCTCAACTGTGTCATCATTAGTGAAACATACCAATTTGATGTTCTCTTCAGGCTAAAGCATGTGCAAACACTAGCATTGCTCGTTTGAAGAATCTCAACAGGGGGACTGTTGATGTTTTGGCTTCTAGGCTATATTCGTATTACTCGTATGTCCATGAACTCACCAACAGTCTTGCTGAAATTCGTGGGTGAGTTATTATATCATAATTAATCTCTACTCCTAATGTCTCTGTTGGTAGAATAGTCTTCATGGTTTTTTTCGTCCCACCACTTTCGTCCGATTTTTGTGTCCCCTCCCCCACCCCCACGCACACACCCAAAAAAACCACCCCGCACCACCGCTCCTCTTGATCGTCTCCCGTCTCCACCCACCGCCCGCTGCCCTCACCTCTCTTTGCCCCGATCTGATGGCGCCTCCCATCTCGGCGGGGCGGCAACCTTGAGTGCCGGCAGCGCCGTATGTATCTCCACGATCCCCTTCCTGCAGTCCTATCCGCCCCTCTCTATTTCCTCACAGATCACCACTTAGGGTTTTGGCATGCCGCCACCGCCTCCCGCGCTCCCTGCCACCGCCCCTGAATCTCAACCACCGGCCCGCCCCAAGCCTCGCCCGTGGAGCCCCTCCTTCCATGGCGTTTCTATGATGGTCCGCCATCATGATCACCTTCATCCTCAAGATCGGGAACATCCTAGAAGAAACCGGGCGACCCCTAGGCACCCAGATGTACTGGCTCTACTCCCTGGCGGCGGCGTGCTGGGCATGTTTGCCAAGGGTTCAGCATGATGATGCTGGCCATGGATGCGGCTGGGCTGAGGTGTTGAGCGTGAGGAAGAGGTGACAAGAGGAGGCCATCAACGATGCCATGGTCCGGATGTCCAAAACCAAGTGTGTGTCGTTCGGGCATGGGCGTCCTACTTTGCGCTTGCCATGCCCGCCGGCACGGCCCTGAGCTCCTCAGACTTGTTACCCATGGCGGCGAGATCGGGATGCTGCCGTCGTGTGGGCTCAATCCCCTTCGTCCCTTGACTCATCACCAAGTTAGTTTATCCTTCTTCATATTTGAGGAGATGTGTGCGGACAATCACATGTTGCGACGGACGTTCAACTGCTACCTGTGCTCGACGGTGGCCATCGTGTCGTCGGGTACGTACGTCCTTATACAGCTTCTTTTGCACGAGCTCTACTCGCTTCTTGCACATGTGCTCTGCCCGACCAACGTGCACTAAGTAGATTTTTCTCATTTGGGGTTCTCTTTGCAGAGTGATTCCTGCTCTCAAGCTTGTCGAGGTACGCAATTTCGATGATTTAGATATGTATCTGGGCAGTGTACATCTTAGCGCTGTGTATGTGTAGTCAGAAATATACTGCCTGTTTTACTCATGTGGTGTGTATTGGTGTTTGGAATTCAGGCATGTACTCATTCATACTGTTATTGAACTCTGAATGAACTGATCATGGTGTACGGTGTTGTCTCTAGGCCTACAAGTTCTGGTAATTTTCATGCAAGGAAATAACATATACTACTTTCCTTGAATTTGGTCAAGGTTTCATTTGCTTGGTCATATGAATATAGGCTTATGCCTGAAAAGTCACATGGAAGATGAGGTTATCCCTGCTAGATTTGAACTCCATAACCAAACATATATATTAACTTCATCGTCTTGAAATGTTGGCTATGCAATTTTTGGGGCAGAGGGATTGAGTTTCACTTTAACTTGTACTAACAGACATAAGGTGAGAATGTGGGAGAAGTAAAGGTTGCATCTGACATGAACGAGAGGAAATTCAGAGATGGCTCGACGATCCGAAGCATCCATATCTGATAAGTTAGTATAGCTTCCTTACAATTTTCTGATCATCAGGGGGGTACAAAACCATGGAGGAGCTATTGGAGAAGATAACACAGTTTCAACTTGAAATTCACAACAAACCTGGAAGCAACCGAGCACAATAGATAGGAGAGTTACAAGAGTTCATAATGACATGAAAGAGAAAAAAAGAGGAAACCATAGCTATAATATCTCCACGGTTTAGAATATTTGATTGTTCCCATCAAAATGTAGTTTTTCTATTTTGTAGCTTCCCAGCACCAGAAATGATAGTATCATATTTCATTTCGTTGTTTCAGTGATCAATTTTTTTCCGTTGTTCAATTTGTAAGTAAGAGTACCATTTATCTCCTTGCTTGAGCGATGTTCTGCTCTTTTCAAATTTTAGCAGGTGTAGGGATTATCTGATGGAATGCTTCAGGTTGCGACACAATGGTGACTCCCTTGACTTATCATATTTTAACACAACTGCATTAGCTATTTAATAATCTTCTTCATTTTTAACCATGATTTTTAATTGGTTTCATAGATGAAATAGTCCACATGGTTTGTCACGAGTTTTCCTCATGGAGCAAAGGTAACATATGCCTACATCACATGTCTATCTATGGGATGTATAAAGGTCTGAACACCATGGCAATCTTGATCTTGTTCAGCAGCCAATGACTCCTAATTCCATGTCAATGGTTCGGCTCAGGATTTTGCGTTGATGGTGTCCATTGACGAAGTGGTTCCCGGAGGTAGAGAAGCTGGTGGAAGATGTTGTGTAGAGTGTCTCTGAATGGGGGTTCGTACGGCCGTCATTGTGGCTGGAGCTGCAGCGTTGGTACGGCCAACGCGTACACCCGGTTCAGCCTCATGAATAGAGGACATGTAACAAGATGACTGAGAGGTTCTCCGCTGTTCAGCACAAAGTGAAGGAGGTGGATGCGTTGTTCGCCATGAAGTAGAACCACTCCTCCAACAAGTGAACTAACTAATTTACATTGTATTATTTTTATAGTTAATTCATGCCAAGTTCAAGGCCAATCTGAACTTATTTCTGAAAGCAGTTTCTGAACTTTGAAATTGTGTGACCAACGCTGAAGCAATATTATGTGGTAACTCCTTTTACTGCTGATAATAATTATATTCTCATTGACAAAAATAACTGGTCTAATTAGAAGATTAAGCACTGGTACTTTTTTAGTTGCTTATAAGGATTTTATTCGCATTGACAATAATTACTGGTTGACAATAATTAGATGATAATGAAGACGAGAGAAGAGTGTATGCCTACGATCCATGAACATGATGTGCATCAACACATGGTATGACTTCTTCAAAGAACCATCTCGATCCTTCTTTTTTCTTCATATATGGCCAACCATTGAGACTGTGGTCCCGAAGGTCGCCGGCGCTCGAGATTGGCATGATTTAGAGGGTTGGGCGGTGGTTGAGGTGATGACTTGGGCAGGGTGGATGAGGTAGTATGTGACAACACTTGCTATTAGTGGATGGCAGTGGGGGGAAGTTCCGTAGGTAGAGGTAGGCGGGTCAATAGAGTGGGCAAAGAAAAGGTAGGCAGAGGGAGGAAGAAGAATAGTAGTCGCACCAGGGGGTGTTGGTGGTGGAGGAAAGACAAGAGGTTAACGGTCTCAAATGCGAGGGGGTGTTGACGGTGGAGGAAAGACAAGAGGTTAACGGCCTCAAATGCGAGGTGCGGGAGATCGTGGGCACCAAATATGGTGGTAGGTTTTTGAGGGGTGGCTGGCGTCGATGGAGGTGGTGACTCAAGCAAAGGGCGACGTGCGGCAACACTCGCTGGCTATAGGGTGGCAGGTGGTTAGGCAGAGAGAGGTGGGCGGGTCGACAGAGCGGTCGAATAAAAACGCAGTGGCGACATGAGGAAGAAGAAGAACTAAAGGTGGGTCGTCCCTGGCTAAGAAGGGGTAGGGGATTAACGGATTTGAAGGCAGGGTACGAGACATCTCAGGTGGCGGAGGTTGCAGTGTTTAGAGGGATTTCCGACACAAAATGTTGCAACATTTCATTTGCACAATCCTCCCGAGCAGTCACATAAATAGAAGAAATTGGTGAAACTATGCCAGGAAAATCTATTTGGATGGAGAGATGAGAAAGAATGTAGTTCATGACGGTCACTTTCATCGTTTATGTATTGTCGACACAGGAAGACAGAGAGTGAGGGGTGCGTGGGCGCGAGAGTGAGAGGTGTGGGTGCGGTGAGAGAGTGGCTGAGGTCAAGATGAGGCTGGGCAGGTAAGCTAAAAAAATTGGATAGACAACATTCCTGATATTGTGCGAGAATTTCGTAAGCGCATCAAGTAGATTTTTAGTTAGATAATCGTATTATATTTATACATCAACAAATTACATTTTTAATCAATTTATATTGCAAGTAAAGTGGACTTCAATTATTACCCGATTGTGTCATGCGATCTTTTCTCTACATGAGAAAATTAACATGCATTATGTTTAGATAATTCAGAAAAATATTTCAAAAGCCCGTGGCAACGCACGGGCATTCTACTAGTAACCCTAGACGTGGTCTTTCGAACATCAGATAATTACCTCACCATGTGGGTCTGAATCTAACTAAATCTTTTGTCTCATGTGTACCCAATCTGATCCTCTATGTGTGCCATCCCATATTCATCATCTACCGAAAATTGATTAAACACATATACACATATATGAATTCCATGCCGAAATCTCAGGATTGAGAAGAGCATCTTGGGTTAATTGAAAATTTATTGGTTTAGCCCTTTAATAAAGGCGAGGTTGGAATTATCCATATTTTTAATTTAATATGAATTAATTGTGATACTTATGATGAACAATCTATTCCCAATTAATATCATTAATCCAGGGTTGTTACAGCCGCCGACAGAACGAGAAACCCTGACGAGAAGGAGCACACTAGCTTTTCCCATTTCATGCACCGTAACATCAAATAGGTGACATAACGCACATCATCTGTGCGACCTATTCTGGCCCAATTCTGGGTTGCATTATTTTTTCGTTATTGACCTATATCTACAGTTTACACCTGGTTTTTTTAGTTGTTTCAGTTTCTTCTTCTACCAGTTTTTGTCACGCAGTTTTTCTTTTTCTTGTGACATACTTTTTCTGCAGGGTTTCTTTGGTCTTTTATTGGATTCTTCTTCTTTTTTCCATGTTTCTTCCTTTTCTTTTTGTTTTCTCATTTATTCATTTTTTTATTTACAATATTTATTAAAATAGATGGTGAACGTTTTTCATATAAATGACGAACTATTTCCAACACCCTATGAACATTTTTTTTAATACATGCTGAACAATTTTTGACACGGAATGAACAAGTTTTTAATAGATGGTGGACAATTTTCAACATATGATTAAAAAAAATCAAATACATGGTAAAGCAATTTTCAAATACAGGAAGAACATTTTTCAACATATGATGGACATTTTTTTCAAACACACTGTGCGCATTTTTCAAATACAAGCGAACATTGTTTTCAATACATGATAATTTTTTGAAAAATGTACATACTTGTTGAAACAGTTCATTTAGAATTAAGAATTAAGAAAACAGATGATCTAACAGGCCGATATTTTTTCAATACACGATAATTTTTCAAACAGTTCATTTAGAATTAAGAATTACGAAACGGCTCATTTGAGACAGTTCATCTCTAATTTTTCAATACACAATATTTTTTCAAAATATTTTCTCAACTTAATTTAGAATTAAGAAAAAAGATGATCTAACAGGCCGCGTTGTGGGGCGGCACACACAAGGGGCTACGGGCTTTTGCCCTCCTATCTGACGCCCTATCTGTTCTAAAATAAAATTAAAAATCTGACGCAATTGGCGCCAAATAGAAAGTCTGGAATGGGCTCACACGTTGTAGCCTTCGTTTCATAATGTACTACATATAGATTTTATGAAAAGTCAATTTAAGAAATTTTGACCGAGTTTACAGGGAAAACTATTTATATATAGAATTTCAAACATATACAACAAACTGATGATGTGTCATGTGTCCAATGATATGCATTTGGTATTTCAAATGTCCAGATTTTTGTCTATAAATATGATCAAAATTTGTAATGTTTGATTTTAAAAAAATCTATATGTACTACTTATGGAACGGAGCGAGCATCAGGAATCGATACACGTACATAGATAATGATGCAACCGCCCCACAACGTTGACAAGCCTGCTATAGCGCTAAATGAAAATTTTAAACAGCACGCGGACTCGGCCCACTTTGAGACTAGGTCTTAGAATATCTCCAATAACTGCTCTATAATAGGGTAGACCGTCATTTGGGGGCAAAAAGCTTCTCCAATAGCTTTCCTATCATAAAAAAATGATAAAAAAATATGGGGGGCACAAAAAAGAGGCTCCAAGCTTGCGTGGCTGTTGTAAACCAAATCCTCCACAGACTAACGCAGCAACCTTCTGGTTTCTTTCCCGCGCGCGATCGACTCCTCGCCTCCCCTCACCCACAAGCCACCGCACGCCGCCATTGCAGCCCTTTCGATGCCGCGCCCAATCCCACAACGATCATCGCTTCTCCCGCCCTTCCTGCCATGGTCGGTGGAGCCTCTACCGCAGCTCCTTCCGCCACTGCTGCCACCATGTCCGCCGCCCCTACCCGTTGCAGCGGTTTAGCGGCTCCACGATCGGCCATCATCGCCAGAATGGAGGCGCCTGCGCTGAAGAAGAAGGGCGCCACCAGCAAGCCTCGAGAAGGCGGCTCGAAGAGGCCGCTGGCCCGCTGTGCAACCCAGCCTCGGTTAAGCTGCAAGCCAAGTAGACAAAGACGCCGGCGAAGGAGACAACTCTAGCAGCTGCTGCGGTGACCGCTGCTACTGCTGCGTCGCCTCCTCCCTCCCCTACAGAATATGGTGGACGAATCATCGACACCCGCGGCCACCGTCGCCGGTGCGCACGACGTGTTAGACCTTTTGTCCCAAAGGTGATTTTTTCTTATCGTTCTTCCTCTAAATTTTGTGTCAACTTGAATGCAAGATTTGATGGGTTTTGTATGTTCAATTATGTGCTTGTAGTGTTGATGATGATACTCTTGTTTTTACTCCAATGTATTTTGATGCCTTATTTAGAGCTGCAATTGGAGATGGTCTCACGGACACGCATATTTTAGACGTGCTTGACTTTACCATCAGCCTTAACATTCGCACAAACCTTCGTCTTGTTGCTTTCACATCTGGCATTTGCCTGGCTACTTCGCCGTCCTGTAGACGAGTTGGACGACAGCATCGCGGCAAGATCCAGCTTCTCTTGCAATAATCTCAACTCAGGCAATCTGTTTCCTCCCCGTTGACACTTATTTATTTGCTTGTTCGTTGTTTCCCCTCGTTTTTAATTGGTTTCCAAGCCTGACCCAATGCGTTGAAAATACTTGGAAACCACAAGCTTGGAAGAAGGGGCGACTTGGTTAATCGACAGGGCCAAGTTGATCTTCCGCCATTAATCAACGGAAGGAGCAGTATTTACTGTGCAGCCAGTCGACGGTCCAATCGTTAAGGCACCTAATCGGAAGATAATGTTCTTTTAGTGAAGGTTCGTTTTGTGTTGTAGAACCGGACACATCTGAACTAATAGTGGAGTAGGTTCGTTAGGTTTGTTGGGTTTTTTTTTGCGGGCTGTTAGGTTTGTTGATTTGCCAAGTTAATTTTCTTGGTTATGATATTTTTCAGCAAAGTTTTGTTTTTTTTGCAGGGGTCATCCAAGTTTTTTGTTTGTTTGACAGGGATGCCTCTCCAACCCCAGCGACGACACAGCCAAAATATATACACAATTTTACCACCATAAGACTAAGAAAGTACTTCGTCCAGTCAGAAGAAATGATGTTCGAATGTACAAATATATTTGATTAAGAATAGGTAATTCTTCTTCATGTGTTGTAACGGACGCGCAAATATTTTGCACGCAATCATCGTGTTTTACATCCCATTTTAATCTCAATTTTACCACCATAAGACGAAAAAACTACTTTGCGCAGTCAAAAGAAATGACATATTGATTAAGACTATGTAATTTTTAGTGCGTTCTAATCAATGCGCAAATATTTAGCACACAACCATCGTGTTTTAACATTTCATTTTTTGTAATGAGATTATCTATCAAAAATAGACTTTACCTACCAATTAAATTACCTATTGCAAAAGAACTTAATCTTACTTTGTAAGCAAATACTACGTCGGCTAGCTGAACTAATTTTAAAGAAAAACAGATGCGAAAAATCAGTATAATGGAAAATAGAGGTGGAGTGAAAAAGGGAGTAGTCTGACAAAAGAAAGAAATGCAAGACATAATGATACATGATGTTTAAGTACAAGACATTTTCTAACTTTGATATCCAACATTTTGGACGAAAACTCACAGGGGCACGCACGCATGCAACCCTCGAATTGCTTTAGGATTCATAAACTTGTTTAATGTTTGGCTATTGATTACTCTGGGGCGGTCCATCCATGCATGCTTTGGCGCTTTTGTCAGACTTGCATATGCTATCCACCCCACTTCTCATGCATTTTTCTTTCGGCTTTAGAATTTGAATCTTTTATAGTTTTTCAATAAAATGTCCAATTTAGTTTTTATTTCAGATTCATGTTGCTTGCAATGAGGCCTTTGAAATAAGACAAACTTTGAATATGTTTGGACACATTTTTAAATTCAATAAGTTTCAACTATCGAAACTTAATAGAAACGAGTAACAAAATCACTAAATTTCAGAAACCAAAATTTAAAAAACATGTGGGGAATCACAAAGTTCTATCAATTTCATTTGCTAAGTCTTAAAAGCAAAAGAAACTGGTAAAACTTGGTGATTCCTTGCGCATTTTTTAGTTGGACCCTGGTAAGTGTCTCACGTGTGGCATAAACACATGGCAACTCTAAAAGTTTTTTATGGCAAGTTTATTGACGTGAGGATGGCAACTTTAGTTGTCAAGCATGACAACTTTCTTTTCGGATGCAAAGATGCTTAGATGAGATGCTAAGTACATTAAATAGCTTAGCAACTCAACTCTCCAATGCATAGGTGCTTAACTTGTTGTTGCTAAGCTCATTTTATTTAATGATTTAGCATCTAAACTCTTCCATGCATTGGTCGGCTCCTTTCATTTAAATGGTTTGCATAGGTTCAAGCGTTTGGCATTGGCTCTTTTTGGGGTCACCAAAGTGCTCTCTCTCCTCCTTAATTACTATGTCATGTCTTTTTTTTACTTATGTGGCATGCTTAGCACCCGTCCACCATGGTGCACTGGGAAGGGCCTTAGTTGTATTGTAGTAGAAAGTACAAGGTGCCCCATATGAGGATGCGAGAATTAATGGAGCTCTGACACTTGGATCATGGGCTCTTCTAGTTGTGATGACTTCTTATCTAGGGCGATGGAACGACATGACCGTGTTCTTAATCACTTCTTGTCAGCGTTCAATAATCATAGGCTGACTAAGGCGATGGAGCGGCATGCGGCGGGCCGCCATCAGTTCTTCGAGAAGAAGAGAGCGGTCAGGACTTCAATGTAAAAATATTATTTTGCAATGTTGTTTGTACTGCTAGATTTGGTTAATAAATATAAGTGTTTTTTCGAAGAAAAAATAAAAGCGTTTGAAGCAACATTTTAGAGAATTTAAATAGTCAAAAAATATTTTTGATAGTAAATTTTTTTAGAGAATACTAGCAAAAAGGTCTGTGCGTTGCAACGGGAGAAAAAATTCTCTCATATCTCTAGCTGGGTCAGTTAGGCAAACTATATGTGGTCTGTTGGCGGGTTATGAGATGGAGCCCTGTCATCGGCTATTTTATTTTTTGCCAGCTCTCCGAATGTGGGCCACAGTGCGCTGTCAGGTGGACTTCCTCCGTTGGGCTAAAACGGGTGGCAAGTAACGAAACCAAATAGCGTAGGTGAAATTAATTGAAGTGGAATGAAACCAAGAATATCACCTTCTTTTAATAGTAAGTAGGTATAGATAGCAACGTTTGTGAACGATATATGTTTGAGAGAGTACAGCATAGTAATTAGGCCGCTGCTAATTAAGTAACTTGAGCTCTATTTTTTATGATTTGTAACTTAAGCATACTTCAAGCTCTGGACGCCACACTGACGTGTATATAAAGGGAACGGCGATTGACTGGCCGGTGACGAAGAGATAAAGCGTGGTAACCTCAGCCTGAGGTCATCATCTTCGTTTCCCGCCGGATCCAAATCTCCTGATTATACCCCGTACTCCGTACGGGTGGTGGTACATCACGGTACGATGTCAAAGCCGTCAAATTTGTTTTGAAGCAGCCGTCAGTTGTTAACTCGTCAGCCACAGGTACCCACGTACGCGCAGGCACTGCCTTCATCGACCACGTGTGAGTCTCCAAGAGATCGGCGGACCATTCTTTTTTCTAGTAGTCACAAAATCAAATTATTGTTTAGCATGAGTGCGCTGAGCCAACACACTAAATCTGAGTGAATTATTGGTCAGTGGCAGTTGTAAGTAATATACTGCAGAACACTACAGGTTTGGATTGACGCCATAATCAATCTAAGGGATCATTCAGGTCTCCTCCCTCGAGTTGTTTAGGGGGTCGTTACTTTAAAGATGGATGGAGATGGAGCGATCCTAGATGCAATGCATCATCTTAAGGTCAAATAGGAGGAAATCAATCATACATATGCAAATGTTGTGCTGTATTTTAAGTTTGACTCATAACCGCACACGGAAGTTAGCATCTGTATTAGCTGGAGAATCAGATGCAGTTTTGTTTTCAGATGCTTGACATACAACAGACAAATAACATCCAAAACTTAACATTGGTGGTCGCATTTTTCTGAATTTATTTCAGATCTTTTGACGATGTGCATTCAGTGGGAGGAGACGTTCTCACCTACTATAAAAATATTTGTGCAAATTTTTTCAATCTCAAGACGATGTGCCAACTCAATCTCTTTAGTGTATGGCCATCACACTATTTAATTACTTACATTTAAGGTCAAATAGGAGGCAATCAATCATACATATGCAAATGTTGTATTTTAAATTTGACTCATAACCGCACACGAAAGTTGTCATATGTATCAGCAGGAGAATCAGATGCAGTTTTTTTTTCAGATGCTTGACATATAACAGACAAATAATGTCCTAAACCTGGCATTGGTATTCGCGTTTTCCTGAATTTATTTCAGGCTTTCCGATGATGCACATTCAGTGGGAGGAGACGTTCTCGTCGACTATAAAGGCATTTGTGGTGATTTCATCAATCTCAAGATGATGCGGCCTACTCGGTCTCATGGAAATGCTCATATGGTAGGGCATGTGTGCATGTGTTCATATAAGTGTGTGTATATGTATGAGCATCTTCGTCTATCTAAAAATAGACAAATAATTTCCAGAATATACTTACCCGACGCATAATATGAGCAACTATTCTACTATCTGTCCCATAGTTTTATTTTCGTGAGCAGTGACCATCTCAATGGACAACAATAACCATGTCTCTTTAGCAGTGACCATCTCAATGGACAACAATAACCATGTCTCTTTAGTGTAGTAGGAGTGTCTCAAGGGAGTATTTAATTTCTTACATTTAATGAATTGATATTAGGGTCAGTTACTGTACAATAATCAGTGGTGGAGCCAAGATTGCACCGACCCCACAGCCATCCAGCGCAGATAGTGCAAAATGGTGTCAAATATTGCATAGAACTGCAAAATGGTCCTATTGCATCATTGCCACTCCCCTCCTCAGACCCCTATCCTGGGCCTATCTTCGCCCCTGATCATAGTCTTTATAATACCTGTCAATAGATCAGAAATGTATACAAGTAAATTGTTTTAAAAGAAGTGATCAACGGGGATGTAGTAGCCAAATCTCAACATCAACCACCACGTCAGCAACATCCATACTACAAGAAAGGTTTTGCGAAGTGGCACCTTCTGAAATGGAATTGCTTGGAACCGTTCTCGCTGCCACAGTCAACCAAAGAGGTTAAATCATGAGATTTCACCTAGGAGAGGAAGTCTGAGCAAACTTCCAGACAATGTTACCACCTCTATTTCCAGGTATGACCAATCAAGGTCAAATCTAGAGTTTTCACTCTCGAGCTTGAGACCTAGTACTCAAGGAGCACCACCCAAACCAAAGTCGCCTTGTGTTATTGTCCCTACTTGTCGAACCAACATCTTCCTACCTCCAAGTCTTGAAGATACCAAACATGAACCAAACGCCTATTGGCTAAGCTATGGGATGGACAAGGTGGTCATAGACCACCCTTTGGATTTCCCTATAGCCTATATACTATAGTAAAAAATAATGAAATTAAAATAAATAAATGCATGTGAACAGTTCCACTATTGGACCACCCTGGCCCATTAGGCTGGATTCATCACTTCGAACATCCATGCACCCTATTATGTGTCTTACTAGGGCCACACGCCGTGGGGCACCCATTAGAGTGCCTTTTAGAATTGTCGTCGAAGGTTTATTCATCAAGAAAATGCATCTCAAGGACGGCATGACCATAGTAGCGCCAAATCATATGACGTGGGAACATAAAATCATGTTACAATGTCTCGGTTGCCTGGTTGACCATGCAATGTACCTAGGATTGTTAATCCCGTCCACGAAATACCCACCTAGAGGCAACCACTCACTGCATGGACCTAATTTGAACATCGTCGTACGACTGAAACCATGTCACACAAACCATGCAGTCATACAGTGCATAGACACTCGCCACCATCATTGAAGACGCATGCCACTGATCATGTGGACAAGTGGACACCGAAAGAGCCGCATGCCCACACTAAGCTGAACCAAACTAACCACACGGTGCACCGCTGATAGAGGTCAAACCCCACATATCGAGCAGTAGTAGAATCGTCGGATCTGCCATCACACACACCTTCATAGGCGACGTCAGTGATAGTGCATCTTATACTCCTATTGGCTATATATTGATGATTAATGACAAGGAAATTGAGAGGACTAATGTGCTAACAAGTGGTTGGATCTATGTAAGTGCATCTCAATAATACCCTAGTGGTTTTGATGATTAATGCCAACAATATCTAACAGGACTAATGGTTTCCCTCATATTTTCAGGACTTCTTACTAATTTTCATACTCGTGTCCATGGATTTATATTGGAGATGATTGGTCTCCTTACAACAAACTTTTCTAGTTGTTATCCTCATCAAACTCGTAGTTTGTACTTTGGGAAAAGTCAGTCCATGCCACTTTTGAAGTTTCATATTCGAGTTCTACCACTCAAACTTGCGTATTTTGGTCTGTGGCACTAATGTTTGCGAAGAAATTAGGTCCATGTCACTATGCACCATCTTCGCCAGTTGTCGTTAGTTTGCCGTCAACTTTCGTGGTTACCTTGCATTTCGGACCCCACCGCTTCACCACATCAACGGCGAGGAGGAGACTCAGTTGACTCTTCTGGCCATTGTGGGGCCACCGTTGAGGCCATAATTTCCATTTTGCTATTGTGATGTGGGCTCACCAATATTGACAAGGAGACTTGATAATACCGAAAACCAACACTATCCTCCATAGGGTGGAAAGCGTGAACGGAAGTACTTGAGGGTATCACACACGGGGAGTTTACCTAGGTTCAGGCCCTCATGGTCGAGATAATACCCTACTCCAGTTCGATTGAATTGATGGCATGAAACACCTCGCGTGAGGGAGTTACAAATATGGGGTGTTTGTAGCTACCAAGACAATGACTATGGAGTCGATGCCCTGACCCATCCCCTGACCACGTCTTATAAAGGGTGGCGGGGCCTTAGGGTTACAAGAGTCCTAACTGACCTAATGCTTTCCTCACAAAGGAGTCAGCTGCTTGGCCGCCAAGACACTCCGCCTTACTTGAAGGGCCCCCTGTGTCGGTTTGAGATCCGTAGGATCATCATGGCTTGCTAGCCCCTGGGGCTGGCCCAACACCCGGAAATGCCACTCGACGGGCCACCCCCGGTGTAGTGCATCGTCAGTGGCCCCCAAGCTTGTTTGGAATTTGTTCCTGGTGGGTAGTTCATTAAGAAACAAAGCCCTAGCGAGCTCCTCATCACTTCTGTTAGTCGTGACTCCCGTCAATCTTTAATGTTCAGGAGACCTCACCCCCATGGCCCCGTCCCTACATAAGCCGGATGTTGTTGGGGAACGTTGCAGAAAACAAAAAATTTCCTACGGTTTCACCAAGATCCATCTATGAGTTCATCTAGCAACGAGTGATCGGATTGCATCTACATACCTTTGTAGATCACGCGCGGAGGAAGTTGTACTCGACGTGATCCAAATCACCGGAGATCCTAGCGTCGAACGGACGGCACCTCCGCGTTCAACACACGTACGGTCAGTGTGATGTCTCCTCCTTCTTGATCCAGCAAGGGGAAGGAGAGGTTGATGAAGATCCAGCAGCACGACGGCGTGGTGGTGGATGCAGCAGTCACCGCAGCAGGGCTTCGCCGTTCTCTACGGAGGAGGAGGAGGTGTTGGAGGGGAGAGGGAGGCGCCAGGGGCATGGGTGCGGCTGCCCTCCCTCCCCCCTCTATATATAGGGTCCCCAGGGGGGGCGCCGGCCCTGGAGATCCAATCTCCCAAGGGGGCGGCGTCCAAGGGGGGTGGAGTGCCCCCCAAGGCAAGTGGGGCGCCCCCCACCCTAGGGTTCCCAACCCTCGGCGCAGGGGGAAGGCCCAAGGGGGGAGCACCAGCCCACTAGGGGCTGGTTCCCCTCCCACTTCAGCCCATGGGGCCCTTCGGGATAGGTGGCCCCACCCGGTGGACCCCCGGGACCCTTCCGGTGGTCCTGGTACAATACCGGTGACCCCGAAACTTGTCCCAATGGCTGAAATAGCACTTCCTATATATAATTCTTTACCTCCGGACCATTCCGGAACTCCTCGTGACGTCTGGGATCTCATCCGGGACTCCGAACAACTTTCGGATTACTGCATATACATATCTCTACAACCCTAGCGTCACCGAACCTTAAGTGTGTAGACCCTACGGGTTCGGGAGACATGTAGACATGACCGAGACGGCTCTCTGGTCAATAACCAACAGCGGGATCAGGATACCCATGTTGGCTCCCACATGCTCCTTGATGATATCATCGGATGAACCACGATGTTGAGGATTCATGCAACCCCGTATACAATTCCCTTTGTCAATCGGTATGTTACTTGCCCGAGATTCGATCATCGGTATCCCAATACCTCGTTCAATCTCGTTACCGGCAAATCACTTTACTCGTACCGTAATGCATGATCCCGTGACCAGACACTTGGTCACTTTGAGCTCATTATGATGATGCATTACCGAGTGGGCCCAGAGATACCTCTCCGTCATACAGAGTGACAAATCCCACTCTTGACCCGTGTCAACCCAACAGACACTTTCGGAGATACCCGTAGTATACCTTTATAGTCACCCAGTTACGTTGTGACGTTTGGTACACCCAAAGCACTCCTACGGCATCCGGGAGTTACACGATCTCATGGTCTAAGGAAAAGATACTTGACATTGGAAAAACTCTAGCAAACGAACTATACGATCTTGTGCTATGTTTAGGATTGGGTCTAGTCCATCACATCATTCTCCTAATGATGTGATCTCGTTATCAATGACATCCAATGTCCATAGTCAGAAAACCATGACTATCTGTTGATCAATGAGCTAGTCAACTAGAGGCTTACTAGGGACATGTTGGTGTCTATGTATTCACACATGTATTACGATTTCCGGATAACACAATTATAGCATGAATAAAAGACAATTATCATGAACAAGGAAATATAATAATAATCCTTTTATTATTGTCTCTAGGGCATATTTCCAACAGTCTCCCACTTGCACTAGAGTCAATAATCTAGTTACATTGTGATGAATCGAACACCCATGGAATTCTGGTGTCGATCATGTTTTGCTCTAGGAAGAGGTTTAGTCAACGGATCTGCTACATTTAGGTCTGTATGCACTTTACAAATATCTATGTCTCCATCTTGTACATTTTCACGAATGGAGTTGAAGCGACGCTTGATGTGCCTGGTCTTCTTGTGAAACCTGGGCTCCTTGGCAAGTGCAATAGCTCCAGTGTTGTCACAAAAGAGTTTGATCGGCCCCGACGCATTGGGTATGACTCCTAGGTCGGTGATGAACTCCTTCAGCCAAATTGCTTCATGCGCTGCCTCCGAGGCTGCCATGTACTCCGCTTCACATGTAGATCCCGCCACGACGCTCTGCTTGCAACTGCACCAGCTTACTGCCCCACCATTCAAAATATACACATATCCGGTTTGTGACTTAGAGTCATCCAGATCTGTGTCGAAGCTAGCGTCGACGTAACCCTTTACGACGAGCTCTTCGTCACCTCCATAAACGAGAAACATTTCCTTAGTCCTTTTCAGGTATTTCAGGATATTCTTGACCGATGTCCAGTGTTCCTTGCCGGGATTACTTTGGTACCTACCTACCAAACTTACGGCAAGGTTTACATTAGGTCTGGTACGCAGCATGGCATACATAATAGAACATATGGCTGAGGCATAGGGGATGACACTCATCTCTTCTATATCTTCTGCCGTGGTCGGACATTGAGCTGAGCTCAATTTCACACCTTGCAACACAGGCAAGAACCCCTTCTTAGATTGATCCATATTGAATTTCTTCAATATCTTATCAAGGTATGTGCTTTGTGAAAGACCTATGAGGCGTCTTGATCTATCTCTATAGATCTTGATGCCTAATATATAAGCAGCTTCTCCAAGGTCCTTCATTGAAAAACTCTTATTCAAGTAGGCCTTAATGCTGTCCAAAAGCTCTATATCATTTCCCATCAAAAGTATGTCATCCACATATAATATGAGAAATGCTACAGAACTCTCACTTACTTTCTTGTAAACGCAGGCTTCTCCATAAGTCTGCATAAACCCAAACGCTTTGATCATCTCATCAAAGCGAATGTTCCAACTCCGAGATGCTTGCACCAGCCCATAAATCGAGCGTTGGAGCTTGCACACCTTGTCAGCATTCTTAGGATCGACAAAACCTTCCAGCTGCATCATATACAATTCTTCCTTAAGGAAACCATTAAGGAATGCCGTTTTGACGTCCATTTGCCATATCTCATAATCATAGAATGCGGCAATTGCTAACATGATTCGGACGGACTTCAGCTTCGCTACCGGTGAGAAAGTCTCATCGTAGTCAACCCCTTGAACTTGCCGATAACCCTTAGCGACAAGTCGAGCTTTATAGATGGTAACATTACCATCCGCGTCTGTCTTCTTCTTAAAGATCCATTTATTTTCTATGGCTCGCCGCTCAACGGGCAAGTCAGTCAAACTCCATACTTCGTTTTCATACATGGATCCTATCTCGGATTTCATGGCTTCTAGCCATTTGTCGGAATTCGGGCCCGCCATCGCTTCTTCATAGTTCGAAGGTTCACCGTTGTCTAACAACATGATTTCCAAGACAGGGTTGCCGTACCATTCTGGTGCGGAACGTGTCCTTGTGGACCTTTGAATTTCAGTAGGAGCTTGATCAGAAGTATCTTGATCATCATCATTAACTTCCTCTCTAGTCGGTGCAGGCACCTCAGGAACATTTTCTTGAGTTGCGCCATTTTCCGGTTCAAGAGGTAATACTTCATCAAGTTCTACTTTCCTCCCACTTACTTCTTTCGAGAGAAACTCCTTCTCTAGAAAGGATCCATTCTTGGCAACAAAGATCTTGCCTTCGGATCTGAGGTAGAAGGTATACCAACAGTTTCTTTAGGGTATCCTATGAAGACGCATTTTTCCGACTTGGGTTCGAGCTTTTCAGGTTGAAGTTTCTTGACATAAGCATCGCATCCCCAAACTTTTAGAAACGATAGCTTAGGTTTCTTCCCAAACCATAATTCATACGGTGTCGTCTCAACTAATTTCGACGGAGCCCTATTTAAAGTGAATGCGGCAGTCTCTAAAGCATAGCCCCAAAAGGATAGCGGTAAATCGGTAAGAGACATCATAGATCATACCATATCTAACAGAGTGCAATTACGACGTTCGGACACACCATTACGCTGAGGTGTTCCAGGCGGCGTGAGTTGTGAAACTATTCCACATTTTCTTAAGTGTGTGCCAAATTCGTGACTCAAGTATTCTCCTCCACGATCTGATCGCGGAAACTTGATTTTCCTGTCACGTTGATTTTCAACCTCACTCTGAAATTCCTTGAACTTTTCAAAGGTCACAGACTTGTGTTTCATTAAATAGATATACCCATATCTACTCAAGTCATCAGTGAGGGTGAGAACATAACGATAGCCACCGCGAGCCTCAACACTCATTGGACCGCACACATCAGTATGTATGATTTCCAATAAGTTGGTTGCTCGCTCCATTGTTCCTGAGAACGGAGTCTTGGTCATTTTACCCATGAGGCATGGTTCGCACATGTCAAATGATTCGTAATCAAGAGACTCTAAAAGTCCATCTGCATGGAGCTTCTTCATGCGTTTGACACCTATGTGACCAAGGCGGCAGTGCCACAAGTATGTGGGACTATCATTATCAACCTTACATCTTTTGGTACTCACACTATGAATATGTGTAGCATTACGCTCGAGATTCATTAAGAATAAACCATTCACCATCGGAGCATGACCATAAAACATATCTCTCATATAAATAGAACAACCATTATTCTCGGATTTAAATGAGTAGCCATCTCGTATTAAACGAGATCCTGATACAATGTTCATGCTCAAACTTGGCACTGAATAACAATTATTGAGGTTCAAAACTAATCTCGTAGGTAAATGTAGAGGTAACGTGCCGACGACGATCACATCAACCTTGGAACCATTCCCGACGCGCATCATCACCTTGTCCTTCGCCAGTCTCCGCTTATTCCGCAGCTCCTGCTTTGAGTTACAAATGTGAGCAACTGCACCGATATCAAATACCCAGGAGCTACTATGAGTACTGGTAAGGTACACATCAATTACATATATATCACATATACCTTTCGTTTTGCCGGCCTTCTTGTCCGCTAAGTATTTGGGGCAGTTCCGCTTCCAGTGACCACTTTCCTTGCAATAAAAGCACTCAGTCTCGGGCTTGGGTCCATTCTTTGGCTTCTTCCCAGCAGCTTGCTTGCCGGGTGCGGCAACTCCCTTGCCGTCCTTCTTGAAGGTTTTCTTACCCTTGCCTTTCTTGAACTTAGTGGTTTTATTCACCATCAACACTTGATGTTCCTTTTTGACTTCTACCTCTGCTGATTTCAGCATTGCAAATACTTCAGGAATGGTCTTTTCCATCCCCTGCATATTGAAGTTCATCACAAAGCTCTTGTAGCTCGGTGGAAGCGACTGAAGGATTCTGTCAATGACCGCATCATCCGGGAGATTAACTCCTAGCTGAGTCAAGCGGTTATGTAACCCAGACATAGTGAGTATGTGCTCACTGACAGAACTGTTTTCCTCCATCTTACAGCTGAAGAACTTGTCGGAGACTTCATATCTCTCGACCCGGGCATGAGCTTGAAAAACCATTTTTAGCTCTTCGAACATCTCATATGCTCCGTGTCTCTCAAAATGCTTTTGGAGCCCCGGCTCTAAGTTGTAAAGCATGCCGCACTGAACGAGGGAGTAATCATCGGAACGTATCTGCCAAGCGTTCATAACGTCTTGTTCTGCAGGGAGAACAGGTGCTTCACCTAGCGATGCTTGTAGGACATAATCTTTCTTGGTAGCTATGAGGATGATCCTCAGGTTCCAGACCCAGTCCGTATAGTTGCTGACATCGTCTTTCAGCTTGGTTTTCTCTAGGAACGTGTTGAAGTTGAGGACAACATTGGCCATTTGATATACAATACATGTTGTAAAGATTTTAGACTAAGTTCATGATAATTAAGTTCATCTAAATCAAATTATTCAATGAACTCCCACTTAGATAGACATCCCTCCAGTCATCTAAGTATAACATGATCCAAGTTAACTAGGCCATGTCCGATCATCACGTGAGACGGACTAGTCAACATCGGTGAACATCTTCATGTTGATCGTATCTTCTATACGACTCATGCTCGACCTTTCGGTCTTCTGTGTTCCGAGGCCATGTATGTACATGCTAGGCTCGTCAAGTCAACCTAAGTGTTTGCATGTGTAAATCTATGTTACACCCGTTGTATGTGAACGTTGGAATCTATCACACCCGATCATCACGTGGTGCTTCGAAACAACGAACTGTCGCAATGGTGCACAGTTATGGGGAACACTTTCTTGAAATTATTATGAAGGGGTCATCTTATTTACTACCGTCGCTCTAAGTAAACAAGATGCAAAAACATGATAAACATCACATGCAATCAAATAATAATAGTAACATGATATGGCCAATATCACATAGCTCCTTTGATCTCCATCTTGGGGCTCCATGATCATCTTGTCACCGGCTTGACACCATCATCTACATCATCATGATCTCCATTATCGTGTCACCATGAAGTTGCTCTCCAACTATTACTTCTACTACTATGGCTAACACGTTTAGCAATAAAGTAAAGTAATTTACATGGCGTTTCTCAATGACACGCAGGTCATACAAAAAATAAAGACAACTCCTATGGCTCCTGCCGTTTGTCATACTCATCGACATGCAAGTCGTGATTCCTATTACAATAGCATGAACATCTCATACATCACATATATATCATTCATCATTCATCACAACTTTGGCCATATCACATCACAAAACACTTGCTGCAAAAACAAGTTAGACGTCCTCCAATTGTTGTTGCAAGTTTTACATGGCTGCAATAGGGTTCTAGCAAGAACGTTTTCTTACCTACATGAAAGCCACAACGTGATTTGTCAACTTCTATTTACCCTTCATAAGGACCCTTTTCATCGAATCCGCTCCAACTAAAGTGGGAGAGACAGACACCCGCCAGCCACCTTATGCAACTAGTGCATGTTAGTCGGTGGAACCGGTCTCACGTAAGCGTACGTGTAAGGTTGGTCCGGGCCGCTTCATCCCACAATACTGCTGAAGCAAAATAAGACTAGTAGCGGCAAGAAAGTTGACAGCATCTACGCCCACAACAAATTGTGTTCTACTCGTGCAAAAGGAACTACGCATAGACCTAGCTCATGATGCCACTGTTGGGGAACGTTGCAGAAAACAAAAAAATTCCTATGGTTTCACCAAGATCCATGAGTTCATCTAGCAACGAGTGATCAGATTGCATCTACATACCTTTGTATATCACGCGCGGAAGCGTTCAAAGAATGGGGATGAGGAAGTTGTACTCGACGTGATCCAAATCACCGGAGATCCTAGCACCTAACGGATGGCACCTCCGCGTTCAGCACACGTATGGTCAGCGTGACGTCTCCTCCTTCTTGATCCAGCAAGGGGAAGGAGAGGTTGATGAATATCCAGCAGCACGACGGCGTGGTGGTGGATGCAGCAGTCACTCCAGCAGGGCTTCGCCATTCTCTACGGAGGAGGAGGAGGTGTTGGAGGGGAGAGGGAGGCGCCAGGGGCATGGGTGCGGCTGCCCTCCCTCCCCCCTCTATATATAGGGTCCCCAGGGGGGCCTGGAGATCCAATCTCCCAAGGGGGCGGCGGCCAAGGGGGGTGGAGTGCCCCCCAAGGCAAGTGGGGCGCCCCCCACCCTAGGGTTCCCAACCCTAGGCGCAGGGGGAAGGCCCAAGGGGGGCGCACCAGCCCACTAGGGGCTGGTTCCCCTCCCACTTCAGCCCATGGGGCCCTCCGGGATAGGTGGCCCCACCAGGTGGACCCCCGGGACCCTTCCAGTGGTCCTGGTACAATACCGGTGACCCTGAAACTTGTCCCGATGGCCGAAATAGCACTTCCTATATATAATTCTTTACCTCCGGACCATTCCGGAACTCCTCGTGACGTCCGGGATCTCATCCGGGACTCCGAACAACTTTCGGGTTACTGCATATACATATCTCTACAACCCTAGCGTCACCGAACCTTAAGTGTGTAGACCCTACGGGTTCGGGAGACATGTAGACATGACCGAGACGGCTCTCCGGTCAATAACCAACAGCGGGATCTGGATACCCATGTTGGCTCCCACATGCTCCTCGATGATCTCATCGGATGAACCACGATGTTGAGGATTCATGCAACCCCGTATACAATTACCTTTGTCAATCGGTACGTTACTTGCCCGAGATTCGATCGTCGGTATCCCAATACCTCATTCAATCTCGTTACCGGCAAGTCACTTTAATCGTACCATAATGCATGATCCCGTGACCAGACACTTGGTCACTTTGAGCTCATTATGATGATGCATTACTGAGTGGGCCCAGAGATACCTCTCCGTCATACGGAGTGAAAAATCCCAGTCTTGATCCGTGTCAACCCAACAGACACTTTCGGAGATACCCGTAGTATACCTTTATAGTCACTCAGTTACGTTGTGACGTTTGGTACACCCAAAGCACTCCTACGGCATCCGGGAGTTACACGATCTCATGGTCTAAGGAAAAGATACTTGACATTGGAAAAACTCTAGCAAACGAACTATACGATCTGGTGCTATGTTTAGGATTGGGTCTAGTCCATCACATCATTCTCCTAATGATGTGATCTCGTAATCAATGACATCCAATGTCCATAGTCAGGAAACCATGACTATCTATTGATCAATGAGCTAGTCAACTAGAGGCTTACTAGGGACATGTTGGTGTCTATGTATTCACACATGTATTACGATTTCCGGATAACACAATTATAGCATGAATAAAAGACAGTTATCATGAACAAGGAAATATAATAATAATCCTTTTATTATTGCCTCTAGGGCATATTTCCAACAGATGTCGGGTGAGGGCTCTGTTGCTCCGACTTCCCGGTTATTTTGGCGGCCGAAGGCGCATTGAAAGCTGGAGTAGGGATAGCTCCTCGTCTCCCATGTCGATGCTCCACATGTCGGCTTGTTTCATATGCCACCTTTGCGGAGCGCACTGCCGCTTGGCATCCCATACAAATCCTAAAAGAAGGAAAAATGCAACCTAACAAGGCACATCCCCGCTCTTTGTTTCTTCTTCCTTGCACCCCAATCTGCCATTAGCGGCAACAAAGGTCTAGAGCTGACTCTTTATCTTTGGCAACATCGATGGAGAGTGGTCTGATCGTCGTCCGTGGAGAACAAGAGCGCACACTGGGGATCAGAACCAGGAATCACCACACAACCTTGACCTCCGGAGAGGCCACCGTTGGCAAGGGAGTGCAATGTCCATGACCACCCGCTTCTACCTGACAGAACTGGTTAAGTAGAGATTTCTTCCTCCTGGGAGCACTCTCATGTGGTTGCCAACAAAGAAGACAGAGAGTGTGTCCCCAAGTCGGATAGTTGGAATAGGCTTATACACATGTCCTTCCTTTGATGGGGCCTCTTCATGCCCTTGCACAACTTTGACTGCGACCCTCTGGTTTTCTACGGTTGCCAGCTCCATCATATCATGTGAACATGGTCCTTCACATTGCCTGCTTCATTTCCCTATGCAAGTGCTTCCTAGGTATCCCGCACGCACTTTTGGTTTTGGCGATACTTTATTGAGGTGGAGCTGCAAAGGGATGGTGACACAATTCCTGGCTATGGAGGGGCTGTCATCTGTGAAGGAAATATGCCCCAGAGGCAATAATAAAGTTATTATTTATTTCCTTATATCATGATAAAAGTTTATTATTCATGCTAGAATTGTATTAACCGGAAACATAATACATGTGTGAATACATAGACGAACAAAGTGTCACTAGTATGCCTCTACTTGACTAGCTCGTTAATCAAAGATGGTTATGTTTCCTAACCATGGACAAAGAGTTGTTATTTGATTAACGGGATCACATCATTAGTTGAATGATCTGATTGACATGACCCATTCCATTATCTTAGCACCCGATTGTTTAGTATGTTGCTATTGCTTTCTTCATGACTTATACATGTTCCTATGACTATGAGATTATGCAACTCCCGTTTGCCGGAGGAACACTTTGTGTGCTACCAAACGTCACAATGTAACTGGGTGATTATAAAGGAGCTCTACAGGTGTCTCCAAAGGTATATGTTGGGTTGGCGTATTTCGAGATTAGGATTTGTCACTCCGATTGTCGGAGAGGTATCTCTGGGCCCTCTCGGTAATGCACATCACATAAGCATTGCAAGCATTGCAACTAATGAGTTAGTTGTGGGATGATGTATTACAGAACGAGTAAAGAGACTTGCCGGTAACGAGATTGAACTAGGTATAGGATACCGACGATCGAATCTCGGGCAAGTAACATACCGATGACAAAGGGAACAACGTATGTTGTTATGCGGTCTGACCAATAAAAGATCTTCGTAGAATATGTAGGAGCCAATATGAGCATCCAGGTTCTGCTATTGGTTATTGACCGGAGACGTGTCTCGGTCATGTCTACATTGTTCTCGAACCCGTAGGGTCCGCACGCTTAAGGTTACGATGATAGTTATATTATGAGTTTATGCATTTTGATGTACCAAAGGTTGTTCGGAGTCCCGTATGTGATCACGGACATGACGAGGAGTCTCGAAATGGCCGAGACACAAAGATTGATATATTGGAAGCCTATGTTTGGATATTGGAAGTGTTTCGGGTGAAATCGGGATTTTACCGGAGTACCGGGAGGTTACCGGAACCCCCCAGGAGGTATATGGGCCTTAGTGGGCCTTAGTGGAAGAGAGGAGAGGTGGCCAGAGATGGGCCGCGCGCCCCTCCCCCCTTGGTCCGAATTGGACAAGGAGAGGGGGCCGGCCCCCCTTCCTCCTCTCTCTCCTCTTTTCCCCCTCCATGAATCCTATTCCAACTAGGAAAGGGGGGAGTCCTACTCCCAGAAGGAGTAGGACTCCTCCTGGCGCGCCACACCTTGGCCGCCCGGCCCCCCTGCCTTGAACCTTTATATACGGAGGCAGGGGCACCCCTAGAGAAACAAGTTGATCCACGTGATCATATTCTTAGCCGTGTGCGGTGCCCCCTTCCACCATAGTCCTCGATAATATTGTAGCGGTGCTTAGGCGAATCCCTGCGACAGTAGTACATCAAGATCATCACCACGCCGTCGTGCTGACGGAACTCTTCCTCAACACTTTGCTGGATCGGAGTCCGGGGATCGTCATCGAGCTGAACGTGTGCTAGGACTCGGAGGTGCCGTAGTTTCGGTGCTTGATCGGTCGGGCCGTGGAGACGTACGACTACATCAACCAAACGCTTCCGTTGTCGATATACAAGGGTACGTAGATCACACTCTCGCCCTCTCATTGCTATGCATCACCATAATCTTGCGTGAGCGTAGGAAATTTTTTGAAATTACTACGAAACCCTTCAGTGGTATCCGAGCCAGGTTTTATATATTGATGTTATATGCACGAGTAGAACACAAGTGAGTTGTGGGCGATATAAGTCATACTGCTTACCAGCATGTCATACTTTGGTTCAGCGGTATTGTTGGACGAAGCGGCCCGGACCGACATTACGCGTACGCTTACACGAGACCGGTTCTCCCGACGTGCTTTGCACATAGGTGGCTTGCGGGTGACAGTTTCTCCAACTTTAGTTGAACCGAGTGTTGCTACGCCCGGTCCTTGCAAAGGTTAAAACAGCACCAACTTGACAAACTATCATTGTGGTTTTGATGCGTAGGTAAGATTGGTTCTTGCTTAAGCCCGTAGCAGCCACGTAAAACATGCAACAACAAAGTAGAGGACGTCTAACTTGTTTTTGCAGGGCATGTTGTGATGTGATATGGTCAAGACATGATGCTAAATTTTATTGTATGAGATGATCATGTTTTGTAACCGAGTTATCGGCAACTGGCAGGAGCCATATGGTTGTCGCTTTATTGTATGCAATGCAATCGCGTTGTAATGCTTTACTTTATCACTAAGCGGTAGCGATAGTCGTGCAAGCATAAAGATTGGCAAGACGACAATGATGCTACGATGGAGATCAAGGTGTCGCGCCGGTGACGATGGTGATCATGATGGTGCTTCGGAGATGGAGATCACAAGCACAAGATGATGATGGCCATATCATATCACTTATATTGATTTCATGTGATGTTTATCTTTTATGCATCTTATCTTGCTTTGATTGACAGTAGCATTATAAGATGATCTCTCACTAAATTATCAAGGAGTGTTCTCCCTGAGTATGCGCCGTTGCGAAAGTTCTTCGTGCTGAGACACCACGTGATGATCGGGTGTGATAGGCTCTACGTTCAAATACAAAGGGTGCAAAACAGTTGCACACGCGGAATACTCAGGTTATACTTGACGAGCCAAGCATATACAGATATGGCCTCGGAACACAGAGACCGAAAGGTCGAGCGTGAATCATATAGTAGATATGATCAACATAGTGATGTTCACCAATGAAACTACTCCATCTCACGTGATGATCGGACATGGTTTAGTTGATTTGGATCACATAATCACTTAGAGGATTAGAGGGATGTCTATATAAGTGGGAGTTCTTTAAGTAATATGATTAACTGAACCTAAATTTTTCATGAACTTAGTACCTGATAGTATCTTGCTTGTTTATGTATGATTGTAGATAAATGGCCCGTGTTGTTGTTCCGTTGAATTTTAATGCGTTCCTTGAGAAAGCAAAGTTGAAAGATGATGGTAGAAATTACACGGACTGGGTCCGTAACTTGAGGATTATCCTCATTGCTGCACAGAAGAATTATGTCCTGGAAGCACCGCTGGGTGCCAGGCCTGCTGCTGGAGCAACACCAGATGTTGTGAACGTCTGGCAGAGCAAAGCTGATGACTACTCGATAGTTCAGTGTGCCATGCTTTACGGCTTAGAACCGGGACTTCAATGACGTTTTGAACGTCATGGAGCATATGAGATGTTCCAGGAGTTGAAGTTAATATTTCAAGCAAATGCCCGGATTGAGAGATATGAAGTCTCCAATAAGTTCTATAGCTGCAAGATGGAGGAGAACAGTTCTGTTAGTGAGCATATACTCAAAATGTCTGGGTATAATAATCACTTGATTCAAATGGGAGTTAATCTTCCAGATGATTGCGTCATTGACAGAATTCTCCAATCACTGCCACCAAGCTACAAGAGCTTCGTGATGAACTACAATATGCAAGGGATGAATAAGACTATTCCCGAGCTCTTCGCAATGCTGAAAGCTGCGGAGGTAGAAATCAAAAAGGAGCATCAAGTGTTGATGGTCAACAAGACCACTAGTTTCAAGAAAAAGGGCAAAGGGAAGAAGAAGGGGAACTTCAAGAAGAACAGCAAGCAAGTTGCTGCTCAAGAGAAGAAACCCAAGTCTGGACCTAAGCCTGAAACTGAGTGCTTCTACTGCAAGCAGACTGGTCACTGGAAGCGGAACTGCCCCAAGTATTTGGCGGATAAGAAGGATGGCAAGGTGAACAAAGGTATATGTGATATACATGTTATTGATGTGTACCTTACTAATGCTCGTAGTAGCACCTGGGTATTTGATACTGGTTCTGTTGCTAATATTTGCAACTCGAAACAGGGACTACGGATTAAGCGAAGATTGGCTAAGGACGAGGTGACGATGCGCGTGGGAAACGGTTCCAAAGTCGATGTGATCGCAGTCGGCACGCTACCTCTACATCTACCTTCGGGATTAATATTAGACCTAAATAATTGTTATTTGGTGCCAGCGTTAAGCATGAACATTATATCTGGATCTTGTTTGATGCGAGACGGTTATTCATTTAAATCGGAGAATAATGGTTGTTCTATTTATATGAATAATATCTTTTATGGTCATGCACCCTTGAAGAGTGGTCTATTCTTATTGAATCTCGATAGTAGTAACACACATATTCATAATGTTGAAGCCAAAAGATGCAGAGTTGATAATGATAGTGCAACTTATTTGTGACACTGCCGTTTAGGTCATATCGGTGTAAATCGCATGAAGAAACTCCATACTGATGGACTTTTGGAACCACTTGATTATGAATCACTTGGTACTTGCGAACCGTGCCTCATGGGCAAGATGACTAAAACGCCGTTCTCCGGTACTATGGAGAGAGCAACAGATTTGTTGGAAATCATACATACAGATGTATGTGGTCCGATGAGTATTGAGGCTCGTGGCGGATATCATTATTTTCTCACCTTCACAGATGACTTAAGCAGATATGGGTATATCTACTTAATGAAACATAAGTCTGAAACGTTTGAAAAGTTCAAAGAATTTCAGAGTGAAGTTGAAAATCATCGTAACAAGAAAATAAAGTTTCTATGATCTGATCGTGGAGGAGAATATTTGAGTTACGAGTTTGGTGTACATTTGAAACAATGCGGAATAGTTTAGCAACTCACGCCACCCGGAACACCATAGCGTAATGGTGTGTCCGAACGTCGTAATCGTACTTTACTAGATATGGTGCGATCTATGATGTCTCTTACTGATTTACCGCTATTGTTTTGGGGTTATGCTTTGGAGACGGCCGCATTCACGTTAAATAGGGCACCATCAAAATCCGTTGAGACGACGCCTTATGAACTATGGTTTGGCAAGAAACCAAAGTTGTCGTTTCTGAAAGTTTGGGGCTGCGATGCTTATGTGAAAAAGCTTCAACCTGATAAGCTCGAACCCAAATCGGAGAAATGTGTCTTCATAGGATATCCAAAGGAGACTATTGGATACACCTTCTATCACAGATCCGAACGCAAGACTTTTGTTGCTAAGTTCGGAAACTTTCTGGAGAAGGAGTTTCTCTCGAAAGAAGTGAGTGGGAGGAAAGTAGAACTTGACGAGGTAACTATACCTGCTCCCTTATTGGAAAGTAGTGCATCACAGAAAACTGTTTCTATGACACCTACACCAATTAGTGAGGAAGCTAATGATAATGATCATGAAACTTCAGAACAAGATACTACTGAACCTCGTAGATCAACCAGAGTGAGATCCGCACCAGAGTGGTACGGTAATCCTGTTCTGGAAGTCATGCTACTAGATCATGATGAACCTACGAACTATGAAGAAGCGATGGGAGCCCAGATTCCGCAAAATGGCTTGAGGCCATGAAATCTGAGATGGGATCCATGTATGAGAACAAAGTATGGACTTTGGTTGACTTGCCCAATGATCGGCAAGCAATTGAGAATAAATGGATCTTCAAGAAGAAGACTGACGCCGACGGTAATATTACTGTCTACAAAGCTCGACTTGTCGCAAAAGGGTTTCGGCAAGTTCAGGGGATTGACTACGATGAGACCTTCTCACCCGTAGCGATGCTTAAGTCTGTCTGAATCATGTTAGCAATTGCCGCATTTTATGATTATGAAATTTGGCAGATGGATGTCAAAACTGCATTCCTGAATGGATTTCTGGAAGAAGAGTTGTATATGATGCAACCGGAAGGTTTTGTCGATCCAAAGGGAGCTAACAAAGTGTGCAAGCTCCAGCGATCCATTTATGGACTGGTGCAAGCCTCTCGGAGTTGGAATAAACGCTTTGATAGTGTGATCAAAGCATTTGGTTTTATACAGACTTTTGGAGAAGCCTGTATTTACAAGAAAGTGAGTGGGAGCTCTGTAGCATTTCTGATATTATATGTGGATGACATATTACTGATTGGAAATGATATAGAATTTCTGGATAGCATAAAGGGATACTTGAATAAGAGTTTTTCAATGAAAGACCTCGGTGAAGCTGCTTACATATTAGGCATAAAGATCTATAGAGATAGATCAAGACATTTAATTGGACTTTAAAAAAGCACATACCTTGACAAGATTTTGAAGAAGTTCAAAATGGATCAAGCAAAGAAAGGGTTCTTGCCTGTGTTACAAGGTGTGAAGTTGAGTCGGACTCAATGCCCGACCACTGCAGAAGATAGAGAGAATATGAAAGGTGTTCCCTATGCTTCAGCCATAGGCTCTATCATGTATGCAATGCTATGTACCAGACCTGATGTGTGCCTTGCTATAAGTCTAGCAGGGAGGTACCAAAGTAATCCAGGAGTGGATCACTGGATAGCGGTCAAGAACATCCTGAAGTACCTGAAAAGTACTAAGGATATGTTTCTCGTATATGGAGGTGACAAAGAGCTCATCGTAAATGGTTACGTTGATGCAAGCTTTGACACTGATCCGGACGATTCTAAATTGCAAACCGGATACGTATTTACATTAAACGGTGGAGCTGTCAGTTGGTGCAGTTCTAAACAAAGCGTCGTGGCGGGATCTACGTGTGAAGCAGAATAGATAGCTGCTTCAGAAGCATCAAATGAAGGAGTCTGGATGAAGGAGTTCATATCCGATCTAGGTGTCGTACGTAGTGCATCGGGTCCAATGAAAATCTTTTGTGACAATACTGGTGCAATTGCCTTGGCGAAGGAATCCAGATTTCACAAGAGAACCAAGCACATCAAGAGATGCTTCAATTCCATCCGGGATTTAGTCCAGGTGGGAGACATAGAGATTTGCAAGATACATACGGATCTGAATGTTGCAGACCCGTTGACTAAGCCTCTTCCACGAGCAAAACATGATCAGCACCAAGGCTCCATGGGTGTTAGAATCATTACTGTGTAATCTAGATTATTGACTCTAGTGCAAGTGGGAGACTGAAGGAAATATGCCCTAGAGGCAATAATAAAGTTATTATTTATTTCCTTATATCATGATAAAAGTTTATTATTCATGCTAGAATTGTATTAACCGGAAACATAATACATGTGTGAATACATAGACGAATAGAGTGTCACTAGTATGCCTCAACTTGACTAGCTCGTTAATCAAAGATGGTTATGTTTCCTAACCATGGACAAAGAGTTGTTATTTGATTAACGGGATCACATCATTAGTTGAATGATCTGATTGACATGACCCATTCCATTAGCTTAGCACCCGATCGTTTAGTATGTTGCTATTGCTTTCTTCATGACTTATACATGTTCCTATGACTATGAGATTATGCAACTCCCGTTTGCCGGAGGAACACTTTGTGTGCTACCAAACGTCACAACGTAATTGGGTGATTATAAAGGAGCTCTATAGGTGTCTCCAAAGGTACATGTTGGGTTGGCGTATTTCGAGATTAGGATTTGTCACTCCGATTGTCGGAGAGGTATCTCTGGGCCCTCTCGGTAATGCACATCACTTAAGCCTTGCAAGCATTGCAACTAATGAGTTAGTTGCAGGATGATGTATTACAGAACGAGTAAAGAGACTTGCCGGTAACGAGATTGAACTAGGTATAGGATACCGACGATCGAATCTCGGGCAAGTAACATACCGATGACAAAGGGAACAACGTATGTTGTTATGCGGTCTAACCGATAAAAGATATTCGTAGAATACGTAGGAGCCAATATGAGCATCCAGGTTCTGCTATTGGTTATTGACCGGAGACGTGTCTCGGTCATGTCTACATTGTTCTCGAACCCGTAGGGTCCGCACGCTTAAGGTTACGATGATAGTTATATTATGAGTTTATGCATTTTGATGTACCGAAGGTTGTTCAGAGTCCCGGATGTGATCACGGACATGACGAGGAGTCTCGAAATGGTCGATACATAAAGATTGATATATTGGAAGCCTATGTTTGGATATCGGAAGTATTCCGGGTGAAATCGGGATTTTACCGGAGTACCGGGAGGTTACCGGAACCCCCCGGGAGGTATATGGGCCTTAGTGGGCCTTAGTGGAAGAGAGGAGAGGTGGCCAGAGATGGGCCGCGCGCCCCTCCCC
>NC_041390.1:172182598-172249197 GCF_002162155.2 Triticum dicoccoides | reverse complement strand
CCAACTAGGAAAGGGGGGGAGTCCTACTCCCAGAAGGAGTAGGACTCCTCCTGGCGCGCCACACCTTGGCCAGCCGGCCCCCCTCCCTTGAACCTTTATATACGGAGGCAGGGGCACCCCTAGAGAAACAAGTTGATCCACGTGATCATATTCTTAGCCGTGTGCGGTGCCCCCTTCCACCATAGTCCTCGATAATATTGTAGCGGTGCTTAGGCGAATCCCTGCGACAGTAGTACATCAAGATCGTCACCACGCCGTCGTGCTGACGGAACTCTTCCCCGACACTTTGCTGGATCGGAGTCCGGGGATCGTCATCGAGCTGAACGTGTGCTAGAACTCGGAGGTGCCATAGTTTCGGTGCTTGATCGGTCGGGCCGTGGAGACGTATGACTACATCAACCAAATGCTTCCGTTGTCGATCTACAAGGGTATGTAGATCACACTCTCCCCCTCTCGTTGCTATGCATCACCATGATCTTGCGTGAGCGTAGGAAATTTTTTGAAATTACTACGAAACCCTTCAATCTGGCCTCGGTCGGATCTAGATACTTTGACATCCCAATGCCTGAGATGACGAAATCATGGCAGAATGGTTGGTTCTATGCCCCGGACCTCCTGACGGGGGTTAATGTAGTCGGCATGCCTCCTTTCAAGAATTTGCTTTCGCAGGAACTGAAGTCCTGGAGCTAGAAACAAACCTGGCTGAGAAAGCTGGACTCCTTGTGCAAGAGATCTACCAAGGCTCCAAGACTCCAGCCTCGGAGGGATGCAGATTCTGAAGACCTGGCTAGAGAGGAAAATCCAGGTCTTCAAGATCTGCTAGAGAGGACCTTCACTATAAGACCGCCATACATACCCTTTCTACATCACTAACCATGCTGCAAAGGCTATCCCCTGTCAGAAGTTGTTTCAATAACAACAACATTATTAATAAGTTCAAATTTTAAAATGGTGCATTAAAAAATACATCGCAATGCCTAACGGTGAACTAGTTAAATTGCTTCTAGTTAGAGAAGTTGCATGGTTTATAAGTTATCCATGTTGTCTTCAACTTTTTCCATTAAACCTTTGATCAATCACACATTGTGCGTTAGGCGAAAGCGTCTTACCTCATCGTGAGGGGCGTTGTTACGTGTTATACAGACCAGGGGCGCACCTCCCTGGGATAGCGCATACAGGTGAGATTACAATCTTGACAGAGAAGAAAGGGGTAGAGATAAGGACTATGGTTACAAGATAAATATCCTCTCTAACTTCTTAATACATGTGGCGCAAGTAATGTAGATCTCCTAACCTTGTCACGCTACAGAAATTTGTTTAACACTCCCCTTAATCACAACTTCGTCAAGTTGAGATTATGCTTGAAATCTTCAAAGCTTATGGTAGGTAATGCTTTTGTGAATCCATATGCAATCTGATCTTTGGAATGCACAAACCGAATCTGAAGTTGTTTCTGAGCCACTCGTTCTCTGACAAAGTGAAAATCAATTTCAATATGTTTGGTCCTGTCATGAAAGACTAGATTAGCAGATAGGTAAGTGGCTCCCAGATTATCATACCACAGACATGGAGCTTGTTTGCTTTTTACACCAAGTTCTTTAAGAATAGATTGTACCCATATAATTTTAGTTGTAGCATTTGCCAAAGCCTTGTATTCAGCCTTTGTACTGAACCTAGAGGCAGTAGCCTATTTCCTGGCACACCGGGAAATTAGATTTGGACCAAAGAACACTACAAATCCACCTGTGGAACGTCTATCATCCAGTCCTGCCCAATAAGAATCTGAAAAAGCACTGATAAGGGTGGAAGATAACCTATGAAATTAAGGCCAATACCAAGTGTGTTCTTGACATATCTGACTATGCGTTTAGCAGCTGTCCAGTGAACAGTGGTAGGTGCATGAAGAAACTGGCAGACTTCGTTAACAACAAAAGAAATATCTGGTCTTGTAAGTGTAAGATACTGAAGTGCACCTACCAGACTTCTGTATTTGGTACTGTGTTCTTGACTGAGAGGTTGTCCTTCTGTAAGAGACAATTTTTCAGAGCTGGATAATGGAGTAGGAGAGGGTTTACAACCTTGTAAGCCAGCTTTCTTTACTAGATCTGTGGCATATTTTTCCTGAGACAAGTGAAGTCCATCCTCATGTTTCTTCACTTCTATCCCAAGAAAATAGTGCAAATCTCCAAGATCCTTGAGAGCAAACTATGTATTAAGGACCTTCAAAAGTCCTGTGATAGCTTCATCAGATGAACTTGTAACAATAATATCATCCACATAGATAAGGACAAATATATGTGTATTGCACTTATTGTAAATAAACAATGAAGTGTCAGACTTAGAAGGAACAAAGCCAAGTGCTTGCATTTTATGACTGAGACGTGAGTACCATGCTCATGGGGCTTGATTCAACCCATATAATGCTTTGTCAAGCTTCCACACATAAGTTGGTGCATGTTGACTTTCAAACACAGGAGGTTGTTTCATGTACACTTCCTCTTCCAGAACACCATGAAGAAACGCGTTCTGTACATCTAGCTGTCTGAGACTCGAGCCCCCGGACACAGCAATAGACAAGACAAGACGAATGGTAGTAGCTTTTACAATAGGACTAAAGGTGTCCTCATAATCTATACCATATCATTGTTTAAAGCCCTTGGCCACAAGTCTTGCCTTGTAGCGATCAATAGTGCCATCTGACTTTCTTTTGATCCTAAATACTCATTTGCAATCAATGAGATTTTTACTCCGCTGTGGGGGGGACCAAGTGCCAAGTTTTGTTCTTCTTCAGCGCCATGTATTCCTCATGCATAGCCTTTTTCCATCTGTCATCTACAAGTGCTTCTTCTAGATTGTATGGTTCACCTGGTTCACTTGTGGAACACACCATACCATATTTTGTGACATGTTTATAATTAAGAGGTTGTATTACCCCTTTCTGTAGCCGTGTACGTTGCGGAGGAGAAACAACAGCATGCATGGGCTGCACAGACGATCCTGAGCCAGCAGCAGGGTCTGCAGCCTCCAATCCCGAGGAGGATCCAGGTGTTGCAGCCGATCCGGGCTCAGCAGGCGTCACCTCCGGAGTCATATCCCCCCTTGGATCCTCTGCGGCTGCTGGTGAAGGCGCACGGTGCAGAGTTGGCGCAGAAGATCCCATCCGATCGGGCTCATCATGGCGTCGGGATGAGGTCCAGCACCTTTTGCACCAGAGGTGGGGCCCGTGTCGGTCGGGCGGTGCAGATTGCGCCGCTTGTAGCACACCGGTTGAGCGGGGAAGCACACGCCGGTGGGTCCACCAGAGGGCGGACAGGTGGCGGTTGCGGACTCGCTCGCAGGCGCACGGGCGACAGATCCTGTCGTGGTTGGTGGTGCGGAGTCCCGAGCCGATCCGACTGCAGCATCGGCAGAGGCGGATCCCGAGGCGAATTGGTCTGGCGCATCTGCCAAGTCTGTGGGAGCGGATCCCGGGGCAGATTTGCTCCCCGGTACGTGACACATGAAATATGGCCCATGGAGATTGTTTTCTTCACCAATTTCACCTTCGCTTTTTCAGTGCAATTTCTTGCATCATCACATAGCTCATGCACAGTGGTTTGGGGGTTAGTCAACATAAAATCATTGCGGTTATGTTCGCCTTCATCAAGGCC
Source organism: Triticum dicoccoides (assembly GCF_002162155.2). Classification (NCBI taxonomy): domain Eukaryota; kingdom Viridiplantae; phylum Streptophyta; class Magnoliopsida; order Poales; family Poaceae; genus Triticum; species Triticum dicoccoides. The sequence goes on along the minus strand of NC_041390.1, from coordinate 172,245,547 downwards.
GGGGAGAGATGGTGGTAAAAGAAGAATTTCTTGACGAAGTAGGGCACCGGCATTTGGGTGAAGATCCGCAGAAGGAAATTTGGTCTCATCAAAGACAACATCTCGTGAGATATAGACACGCCCGGTGAAGACATCGAGGCATTTCACCCCCTTGTGTTGGGCACTATAGCCAAGAAAAACACACTATTTGGATCTGAACATGAGTTTGCGAGAATTGTATGGACGTAGATTTGGCCAACATGCGCACCCAAAAACACGAAGAGATGAATAGTTTGGTTTGACACGGAGTAGGCGTTCAGTTGGTGTTTCATTGTTTATAACGCGACTAGGGAGCATGTTGATAATGTGAACAGCAGTCAAGAATGCTTCATCCCAGAATTTTAAGGGCATGGAAGCACCTGCTAGAAGAGCGAGACCAACTTCAACTATGTGCCTATGTTTGCGCTCGGCCGAACCGTTTTGTTGGTGAGCGTGGGGGCAAGACACATGATGTGATATGCTAAGAGTTTGGAAAAACGAGTTTAGTTTCTCATACCCCCCCCCCCCCAGTCTGACTGAACAGCAATAATTTTGCTATTGAACTTGCGTTCAACGAGAGCTTGGAAGTTTTTAAAGACTTGAAAGACTTCGGGTCTCTTCTTAAGAAGATATATCCAAGAGAACTTGCTATAGTCATCAATGAAACTTACATAGTAAATGTGTGGGGCAGGGCCCCAAACATCAGAGAAAATTAATTGCAATGGTTTGGTAGAAATACTTGTAGAGTCAGGATAAGGTAATTGATGACATTTTTGCCCTCTGGCAAGAATCACAAACGGTTTTGATATTTCGCTCACCAACAAACGGGAGCTTATTTTTCCTAAGCAAACGTTCAACAAGAGAAAAAGATGCATGCCCTAAACGATCATGCCAACATGTTGAAGAAAGCTTTGCAACACCATAGGCTTGTTTATTGTATCTTCTAAGCTCTGGAATCAACGGGTAAAGACCTCGATGTTGGGGATCGTAGCAGAAATTTAAAATTTTCTACGCATCACCAAGATCAATCTATGGAGTAATCTAGCAACGAGGGGAAGGGGAGTGCATCTACATACCCTTGTAGATCGCTAAGCGGAAGCGTTGCAAGAACACGGATGAAGGAGTCGTACTCGTAGCGATTCAGATCGCGGTTGATTCCGATCTAAGCGCCGAACCACAGCGCCTCCGCGTTCAACACACGTGCAGCCCGGTGACGTCTCCTACGCCTTGATCCAGCAAGGGGAGAAGGAGAGGTTGGGGAAGACTCCGTCCAGCAGCAGCACGACGGTGTGGTGGTGGTGGAGGAGCGCGGAACTCCAGCAGGGCTTCGCCAAGCACTACGAGAGACGAGGAGGGAGAGAGGTAGGGCTGCACCAAGAGGGAGATGATCTCATGTGTGTCGCAGCCCCCAATACCTCAAGTATATATAGGGGAAGGGGAGGGGCTGCTCCCCCATCTAGGGTTCCCTCCCTAGGGGTGGCGGCAGCCCCAAAACCCATCTAGGGTTGCGGCCAAGGGGGTACAGGGAGGAGGCACACCTAGGGTGGGCCTTAAGGCCCATCTGCCCTAGGGTTTGCCCCCCTCCCCTCTAGGAGGCGCCTTGAGCCTTGGTGGGAGGCGCCCCAGCCCACCTAGGGGCTGGTCCCTTCCCACTATTGGCCCATGTAGGCCTCCGGGGCTGGTGGCCCCTCCCGGTGGACCCCCGGACCCCTCCGGTGGTCCCGGTACACTACCGGTGATGCCCGGAACACTTCCGGTGGCCAAAACCATACTTCCTATATATTAATCTTTACCTCCGTACTATTTCGGAACTCCTCGTGATGTCCGGGATCTCATCCGGGACTCCGAACAACATTCGGTCACCGCGTACATACTTTCCCTATAACCCTAGCGTCATCGAACCTTAAGTGTGTAGACCCTACTGGTTCTGGAGTCATGCAGACATGGCCGAGACAACTCTCTGGTCAATAACCAACAGCGGGATCTGGATACCCATGTTGGCTCCCACATGCTCCACGATGATCTCATCGGATGAACCACGATGTCAAGGATTTAATCAATCCCGTATACAATTCCCTTTGTCTAGCGGTATAGTACTTGCCCGAGATTCGATTGTCGGTATCCCGATACCTTGTTCAATCTCGTTACCGGCAAGTCTCTTTACTCGTTCCGTAACACATCATCCCGTGATCAACTCCTTGGTCACATTGTGCACATTATGATGATGTCCTGCCGAGTGGGCCCAGAGATACCTCTCCGTTTACATGGAGTGACAAATCCCAGTCTCGATTCGTGCCAACCCAACAGACACTTTCGGAGATACCTGTAGTGTACCTTTATAGCCACCCAGTTACGTTGTGATGTTTGGCACATCCAAAGCACTCCTACGGTATCTGGGAGTTGCACAATCTCATGGTCTAAGGAAATGATACTTGACATTAGAAAAGCTTTAGCATACGAACTACACGATCTTTGTGCTAGGCTTAGGATTGGGTCTTGTCCATCACATCATTCTCCTAATGATGTGATCCCATTATCAACAACATCCAATGTCCATGGTCAGGAAACCGTAACCATCTATTGATCAACGAGCTAGTCAACTAGAGGCTTACTAGGGACATGGTGTTGTCTATGTATCCACACATGTATCTGAGTTTCCTATCAATACAATTCTAGCATGGATAATAAACGATTATCATGAACAAGGAAATATAATAATAACCAATTTATTATTGCCTCTAGGGCATATTTCCAACAGTCTCCCACTTGCACTAGAGTCAATAATCTAGTTCACATCACCATGTGATTAACACTCATAGGTTACGTCGCCATGTGATCAACATCCAAGAGTCTACTAGACTCAATGATCCAGTTCACATCGCTATGTGATTAACACTCAAAGAGTTCTGGGTTTGATCATGTTATGCTTGTGAGAGAGGTTGTAGTCAACGGGTCTTGCCATATTTAGATCCCTATGTGTTTCGCAAAACTTTATATCGTAGATGCTGCTGCCACGTTCCACTTGGAGCTATTCCAAATTGTTGCTCCATTATACGTATCCGGTATCTCTACTCAGAGCTATCCGGATAGGTGTTAAGCTTGGATCGACGTAACTCTTTATGTCGAACTCTTTATCACCTCCATAACCAAGAAACATTTCCTTATTCCTCTAAGGATAATTTTGACCGCTATCTGGTGATCCAATCCTAGATCACCTTTGTACCCTCTTGCCAGACATGTGGCAAGGCACACATCTGGTGCGGTACTCAGCATGGCATACCGTATAGAGCCTATGACAAAAGCATAGGGGACGACCTTCGTCCTTCCTCTTTCTTCTGCCGTGGTCAATCTTTGAGTCTTACTCAACTTCACACCTTACAACTCAGGTAAGAACCCCTTCTTTGACTGATCTATTTTGAACTCCTTCAAAAACATCTTAAGGTGTGCGTTCTTTGAAAGTATCATCAGGCGTCTTGATCTATCTCTATAGATCTTGATGCCCAATATGTAAGCAGCTTTATCCAGGTCTTCCTTTGAAAAACACTCTTCAAACAACCGTTTATGCTTTCCAGAAATTCTACATTATTTTGGATCAATAATATGTCATCCACATATACTTATCAGAAATGTTGTAGTGCTCCCACTCACTTTCTTGTAAATACAAGTTTCTAGCAAACATTGTATAAACATAAAAGCTTTGATCACTCCATCAAAGCATATATTCTGACTCCGAGATGCTTGCTCTAGTCCATAGAAGGATCGCTGGAGCCAGCATACCTTTTAGCATCCTTAGGATCGACAAAACTTTGATTGTATCACATACAACTCTTTCTTATGAAATCTAGTCCATAGAAGGATCGCTGGAGCCAGCATACCTTTTAGCATCCTTAGGATCGACAAAACTTTGATTGTATCACATACAACTCTTTCTTATGAAATCTGGTAAGAAAACTCGTTTTGACATCCATCTGTCAGATTTCATAATCGAAAAATACAGCTAATGCTAACATGATTCCGACGGACTTAAGCATTGCTACGGGTGAGAAATTCTCATCGTAGTCAACTCCTTGAACTTGTGAAAAGATTCTTTCCCACAAGTCGAGCTTCATAGACGGTAACATTACCACCCACGTTCGTCTTCTTCTTAAAGATCCATTTATCTCAATGGCTCGCCGATCATCGGGCAAGTCCACCAAAGTCCACACTCTGTTCTGATATATGGATCCTATCCCGGATTTCATGGCTTCTAACCATTTGTCGGAATACGGGCCCACCGTCGCTTCTCCATAGCTCGTAGGTTCATTGCTGTCTAACAACATGATATCTAAGACAGGAGTACCGTACCACTCAGGAGTAGTACATATCCTTGTCGACCTATGAGGTTCGATAGCAACTTGATCCGAAGCTTCATGATCGCTATCATTAACTTCCTCTTCAACAGACGTAGGCGCCACAGAAAACATCTTTCTATGTTGCATCACTCTCTAGTTGAAATAAAGGTTCGACAACCTCATCAAGTTCTATCTTCCTCCCACTCAATTCTTTCAAGAGAAACTTCTTCTCGAGAAAGGACCCGTTCTCAGCGACAAACAATTTGCCCTCGGATCTGAGATAGAAGGTGTACCCAACTGTCACCTTTGGGTATCCTACGAAGATGTGTTTGTCCGCTTTGGGTTCGAGCTTCTCTGGCTGAAGCCTTAAGCATCGCAGCCACAAACATTAAGAAACGACAACTTTGGTTTCTTGCCAAAGCAATGTTCACACGACGTCGTCTCAACGGACTTAGATGGTGTCCTATCTAAAGTGCATGCAGCTGTCTCTAACGCATAACCTCAAAATGAAACGGTAGATCGATAAGAGACATCATAGATCGCACCATATCTCATAAGGTTCGATTACGACGTCCGGACACACCATAACCCAGTGGCGTTCCAGGTGGCTTCAACTGTGAAACAATTCCACAATGTCTTAAGTGATTGCCAAACTCATAACTCAGAAATTCTCATCGATCAGATCGTAGGAATTTGATCTTCTTGTTATGATGGTTCTTAACTTCACTCTGAAATTGCTTGAACCTTTCAAACGTTTCAGACTTGTGCTTCAATAAGTAAACATACCTATATCTACTCAAATCGTCAGTGAAGATGAGAAAATAGCGATATCGACCGCACGCTTCAATTCTCATTGGATCACATGCATCAGCATGTATGATTTCCAATAAGTCACTTGCCCGTTTCATTGTACCTGAAAACGGGGTCCTAGTCATCCTGCCCATGAGACATGGCTCGCATGTGTCAAGCGATTCAAAATCAAGTGACTCCAAACATCCATCGACATGGAGTTTCTTCATGCATCTTACGCCAATATGACCTAAGCGGCAGTGCCACAAGAAAGTGGTACTATCATTATTAACTCTACATCTTTTGGCGTGAACATGTGTATTACTACGACCGAGATTCAATGAACCATTCACATAGGGTGCATGACCATGAAAGGTATTATTCATGTAAACAGAATAACCATTATTCTCTAACTTAAATGAATAACCGTATTGCAATGAACATGATCTAATCATATTCATGCTCAACGTAGACACCTGATAACATTTATCTAGGTTCAATACTAATCCCGAAGGCAGATGGAGCATGCGATGGTGATCTCATCAACTTTGGAAACACTTCCAACACACATCGTCACCTCGCCCTTAGCCAGTCTCCGTTTAGTCCGTAGCTTTTGCTTCAAGTCACCAATAACCGGTATCCAATACCCAGGTTCTACCAGGAGTACTACTGAGGTACACATTAATAACACGTATAAATTTTGTTGAAGTTGCCAGCCTTCTTATCTACCATGCATTTGGGGTAATTCCGCTACCAGTGACCGTTCCCTTTACAATAGAAGCACTTAATCTCGGGTTTGGGTTCAACCTTGGGTTCCTTCACTGGAGCGGCAACAGGTTTGCCATCCATGAAGTTTCCCTTCTAGCCCTTGCCCTTCTTGAAACCAGTGGTCTTGTTAAACCATCAACACTTGATGCTCCTTCTTGATTTCTACTTTTTGCGGTCTTAAGCACCGCAAACAGCTCCGGGATCAACTCCATCCCTTGCATGTCATAGTTCATCACAAAGATCTAGTAGCTTAGTGATAGTGGCTAGAGAACTCTATCAATCACTATCTTATCTGGAAGTTCAACTCCCACTTGATTTAAGTGATTGTAGCACCCAGACATTCTGAGCACATGATCACTAGCTGAGCTATTCTCCTCCATCTTGTTGGCAAAAGAACTTGTCAGAGGTCTCACAACTCTCAACACGGGCATGAGCCTGAGATCCCAATTTTAGCTCTGGGAACATCTCATATGTTCTATGGCATTTAAAACGTCATTGGAATCCCGATTCTAAGCTGTAAAGTATGGTGCACTAAACTATCAAGTAGTCATCAGGATGTGTCTGTCAGGTGTTCACAACATCCACAAACGACGTTGTAGGGGTTTGCACATCGAGAGGTGCATCAAAGACGTAAGCCTTCTGTGTAGCAGTGAGGACACTCCTCGGACTACGGACCTAGTCCGCATCATTGCTTACAATATCTTTCAACTTAATCTTTCTCTAGGAACGTATTGAAACAGGGAGCTACAGCGTGAGCTATTTATCTACAACATATTTGCAAAGACAATTTAGACTATGTTCATGATAATTGAGCTCATCTAATCAAATTATTTAATGAACTCCCACTCAGATAGACATCCCTCTAGTCATCTAAGTGAAACATGATCCAAATCGACTAGGCCGTGTCCGATCATCACGTGAGACGGACTAGTCATCAACGGTGAACATCTCATGTTGATCGTATCTTCTATACGACTCATGTTCGACCTTTCGGACTTCCGTGTTCCGAGGCCATGTCTGTACATGCTAGGCTCGTCAACACCCGTTGTATTCGAATGTTAAAATCTATCACACCCGATCATCACGTGGTGCTTCGAAACAACGAACCTTCGCAACGGTGCACAGTTAGGGGGAACACTTTTCTTGAAATTTTAGAGAGGGATCATCTTATTTAAGCTACCGTCGTTCTAAGCAAATAAGATGTAAAACATGATAAACATCACATGCAATCAAATAGTGACATGATATGGCCAATATCATTTTTCTCGTTTTGATCTCCATCTTCGGGGCTCCATGATCATCGTTGTCACCGGCATGACACCATGATCTCCATCATCATGATCTCCATCATCGTGTCTTCTTGAAGTTGTCTCGTCATCTATTACTTCTACTACTATGGCTAACGCTTTAGCAATAAAGTAAAGTAATTACATGACATTTATGTTGACACGCAGGTCATAAATAAATCAAGACAACTCCTATGGCTCCTGCCGGTTGTCATACTCATCGACATGCAAGTCGTGATTCCTATTACAAGAACATGATCAATCTCATACATCACATATATCATTCATCACATCCTATTGGCCATATCACATCACACGGCACATGCTGCAAAAACAAGTTAGACGTCCTCTAATTGTTGTTGCAAATTTTTACGTGGCTGCTATAGGTTTCTAGCAAGAACGTTTCTTACCTACGCCAAAACCACAACGTGATATGCCAATTTCTATTTACCCTTCATAAGGACCCTTTTCATCGAATACAATCCGACTAAAGTGGGAGAGACAGACACTCGCTAGCCACCTTATGCAACTAGTGCATGTCAGTCGGTGGAACTAGTCTCACGTAAGCGTACGTGTAAGGTCGGTCCAGGCCGCTTCATCCCACGATGCCGCCGAATCAAGATAAGACTAGTAACGGCAAGTAAATTGACAATATCGACGCCCACAACTGCTTTGTGTTCTACTCGTGCATAGAAACTATGCATAGACCTAACTCATGATGCCACTGTTGGGGATCGTAGCAAAAATTTAAAATTTTCTACGCATCACCAAGATCAATCTATGGAGTAATCTAGCAACGAGGGGAAGGGGAGTGCATCTACATACCCTTGTAGATCGCTAAGCGGAAGCGTTGCAAGAACGCGGATGAAGGAGTCGTACTCGTAGCGATTCAGATCGCGGTTGATTCCGATCTAAGAGCCGAACCACGGCGCCTCCGCGTTCAACACACGTGCAGCCCGGTGACGTCTCCTACGCCTTGATCCAGCAAGGGGAGAAGGAGAGTTTGGGGAAGACTCCGTCCAGCAGCAGCATGACGGTGTGGTGGTGGTGGAGGAGCGCGGAACTCCAGCAGGGCTTCGCCAAGCACTACGAGAGACGAGGAGGGAGAGAGGTAGGGCTGCACCAAGAGGAAGATGATCTCGTGTGTGTCGCAGCCCCCAATACCTCAAGTATATATAGGGGAAGGGGAGGGGTTGCGCCCCCATCTAGGGTTCCCTCCCTAGGGGTGGCGGCAGCCCCAAAACCCATCTAGGGTTGCTGCCAAGGGGGAGAGTGAGGAGGCGCACCTAGGGTGGGCCTTAAGGCCCATCTGCCCTAGGGTTTGCCCCCCTCCCCTCTGGGAGGCGCCTTGGGCCTTGGTGGGAGGCGCTCCAGCCCACCTAGGGGCTGGTCCCTTCCCACTATTGGCCCATGTAGGCCTCCGGGGCTGGTGGCCCCTCCCGGTGGACCCCCCGGACCCCTCCGGTGGTCCCGGTACACTACCGGTGATGCCCGGAACACTTCCGGTGGCCAAAACCATACTTCCTATATATTAATCTTTACCTCTGGACCATTCCGGAACTCCTCGTGACGTCCGGGATCTCATCCGGGACATCGAACAATATTCGGTAACCGCGTACATACTTTCCCTATAACCCTAGCGTCATCGAACCTTAAGTGTGTAGACCCTACGGGTTCGGGAGTCATGCAGACATGGCCGAGACAACTCTCCGGTCAATAACCAATAGAGGTATCTGGATACCCATGTTGGCTCCCACATGCTCCACGATGATCTCATCGAATGAACCACGATGTCAAGGATTTAATCAATCCCGTATACAATTCCCTTTGTCCAGCGGTATAGTACTTGCCCGAGATTCGATTGTCGGTATCCCGATACCTTGTTCAATCTTGTTACCGGCAAGTCTCTTTACTCGTTCCGTAACACATCATCCCGTGATCAACTCCTTGGTCACATTGTGCACATTATGATGATGTCCTACCGAGTGGGCCCAGAGATACCTCTCCGTTTACACGGAGTGACAAATCCCAGTCTCGATTCGTGCCAACCCAACAGACACTTTCGGAGATACCTGTAGTGTACCTTTATAGCCACCCAGTTACGTTGTGACGTTTGGCACACCCAAAGCACTCCTACGGTATCCGGGAGTTGCACAATCTCATGGTCTAAGGAAATGATACTTGACATTAGAAAAGCTTTAGCATACGAACTACACGATCTTTGTGCTAGGCTTAGGATTGGGTCTTGTCCATCACATCATTCTCCTAATGATGTGATCCCGTTATCAACGACATCCAATGTCCATGGTCAGGAAACCGTAACCATCTATTGATCAATGAGCTAGTCAACTAGAGGCTTACTAGGGACATGGTGTTGTCTATGTATCCACACATGTATCTGAGTTTCCTATCAATACAATTCTAGCATGGATAATAAACGATTATCATGAACAAGGAAATATAATAATAACCAATTTATTATTGCCTCTAGGGCATATTTCCAACACTCGAATGCATCTACCTCGATATAGTACCTTCTGCGTGGCCTGATCCTTGATCAAAAAGAAGAAAGGATGAAATTCAATAAAGACATGATTGTCAATGATACTGCGGTGAACGGATAGAAGTTTTTTGTTGGCACTAGGGACATGCAAAAAAATTCGAAGGTGAATTTTACGAGAAGGGGTACGTATAACCGAATGACCAACGTGACTTATGTTCATACCTGCACCACTGGCTGTGTGAATCTGATCCTTCCCGTGGTACTTTTCACGTAGGGTCACCTTCTCGAGCTCCCCGTGAGATGATTTGTTGCACCACTGTCGAGATACCAGTTAGTATCAACGCCATATGATCCATCGGCGGCAGCGGCAATCTTGTCATCTTCTTCAGAGGAGGCTTCGTCTTCATCGAAGCGATACCTGCAGTCCTTGGTTGTGTGGCCAGGCTTGCCGTAGATCTGGCAGCGCACAGCATCGGGTCGTGATCTGCCCGAGCTGTTGCCGCCCCCGCCTCGGCGGCCCCTGTTGCTGGTGAAGTTGGGGCGTCCACCACGGGAGCTAGAGTTGCTGGAGCCGCCACCGCCTTGCTTGCCCTTGTGTCGAGGAGGACCGCGATGACGAGATGAGTACCCGCCGCACTCGCGAGTGGCCACGTTGGCCGAGGACTTGAAGCCACCGCGGGCGCTGTGAAACTGAGCGACACGCTGATCAAAATTGCTCAGCATGGCGTACAACTCATCGAGGGAGACCGACGTGACGCGGGCGTCGATGGCGGAGACGAGGGGCTGGTAGTCCATGTCCAGCCCATGCAGTAGGTAGGAGATGAGCTCATCATCCTGGATGGGCTTGCCGGCCATGGCGAGTTCATCGGCAAGACCACGCATATAAGCATAGTATGCAGCAACCAATTGGTTGCCCTTCTATCCATTGATCAAGGCAGTGCTAATGTTGTTTACACGACTCAGATATTGAGAGGAAAACAAGCCTGCGAGCGCCACCTAGAGGGCGTGCGCGGTGGTGACCGCGGTCACCGTGATCAGCACTTCTTTGAAGAGGTTGTTGAGGAGGTAGCCGAGCACCTGCTGATCCTCCCGCACCTAGATGGGATGGAGAGGGTTGGGCTCGGTCGACTCCTTGCCGCCCTTGTCCTTGGTGACGAGGTGGCGCGTGGGTACCGACATAGTTCCGTCGACGTAGCCGAAGAGCCCGGCTGCCCTCAGCTGCGGCGTAACTTGCATTCACGACAGGACGTAGTTCGTCCGGGAGAGCTTCTCCGTGACCTGGCCGCTGAGGTTGGATTGGGCGGCGCTAGAGGAAGACATGGCTTGGCACTATGGGGATCGGTGAAAGCTAGGGTTTGGAAGAGGAGGCTCTGATTACCATGTGCGTTAGGCGAAAGCGTCTTACCTCATCGTGATCGAGGGGCGTTGTTACGTGGGATATCGCATACAGGTGAGATTGCAATCTTGACAGAGAAGAAAGAGGTAGAGATAAGGACTATGGTTACAAGATAAATATCCTCTCTAACTTCCTAATGCATGTGGTGCAAGTAATGTAGATCTCCTGACCCTGTCACGCTACAGAACTTTGTTTAACACACATCACTTGTTATATAGAGATATATAAATATGCTGGTAGAGAAAATAAAATAGTCCTTTCATTATGGAAGAGAACATTTTACTACCAGCCCAAGAAAAGAAGAGAACATATTATGGACCTATGTAGTACTAAGAATATGCACACAAACTCAATTAGTACATCTCCATAGCCCAAATATTTATGGTCGGTCCCATCCTATTGCTGATGCACAGAACCTAATTGTGCTCCAAAACTCAACTAATCCCAACCTAAATCCTGACAAAATAACAAGTCGAATAAAACGGGTGGATGCATGCAGTTTAGTTTCTTCGTCACTTCCGTAAAAAAACATTCACCATTTAAATAGTAATCCACTAGTACTCATCTATGAATTCCAAACATTTGACATAGCAAGTGCATAAAAAACAAGTCGTCCTTGCTACCGACTCGGCTCGATCTAATCACACATCGTATTCTTCCCTTTTTATAAAAGTCTAATTATTGTCTACCTTTTTCCAAGGTTTGCAACCACTCCCTTATATTTCTTGTAGACGCACTCCACCTCAGGCTATACAAGTCATCTTCTATCCTTTGCCAGCTTCCGGTCAGAAGAAGCTAACGAATCCAGCCATAGCTAGGAACAAGGGGGAAAGTTACGGAAAAAGGATCGGATTGCGGCGGTCTACCGGTGATTATGCTGATCTGCTGGATTAATCGACTTCAGATGTGAAGAACAGGTGCTGGAGCTGCTTCTTGAGCTGATTGAGAAGATATATCAAGCTTATAGAGTTGATTGATACTGGGAGGTGTTTCATGGGGGATAGACCATGGCAACAGCCGCATGAGCAGGCTTCTTGTTCAGCGCACGCTGAGATGATCCAAGCTTCTACCGCTGCTACCTCGTCCATCCATGGAAGCATCATGTAAACCCTAACACCATAAAATGTTCTTGTTTTCTTCGTGACAAGTAATTAGAGCTCTTTTCTTGATGTTTTTCGCGTTGATAATATTTCTTTTCTGTTTTTTCTTAAGCTTTTGGAGTTATTCTCGTGTATTAGTTATGATGCATAAGTTGGTCTTTCACAAACAAGTAAATAACTTATCTGAAGGCTTAAGGATGAAGTTAGCATCTTAGTTTGAAGATGATGTTTCACAGTCTCTGTACGTGTATATATTGACTTATTTTCATGTTGTTTGGTCCAAATGTAAAGAAGGCGATGCTGCAGCTAATTAGCCCGACTTGCTACCATAATAAACTTTCATCTCTCTCTCTCTCTCTCTCTCTCTCTCTCTCTCTCTCTCAAGAATTTCAGCATTTCTCTCCAGTTTCCATATTGCCTTTTAAGTTCTAAGAATTGTGTTGAAAGTATCATTTCTTGTTCATCTTGTAAGAGAGCACTTCTCATGGATATGTTCAATAAGAATCTCAAAGTTTATTTAATTCAAGCATTTCCTCTTCCTCTACAAGTTTATGTTCAACTTATCATGATGACCATGATAATCTTTTTGCAATATTTCGCTATATTAATTTGTGCAACTGCAGCAGAAAGGACCCTGGTGGATACGAGGACTTGGCAGAACTTGATCAAGCCCTCTTCCTCTACATCAACAGCCAGGATAACCAATCAGTTCAAGAGCAACCACGTAAGACATGCTTAATCGATTATAATTTCTCTGATACAACTTCACAATATTTAATAGGTTGACATACTGAATTAATGTAGCCTGAATATTAGCTTTGAGGCACACCCCGCACATGAAAGCCGTGAGGTGTTCCTGGTGGTACCATGTGTGGAATGCACATATAGCATACCCAATTAAAATTATTTTTTCCGACAAAGGGTAATATATTAATATAAGATGATACTATTTACATCTGGCCCTGCAACAACACAATATAAGAATTAGTCGAGATATTGAGGATGCACACATATATAGCTCCAAGGGAGGGATAGATGCAATACCTTTTTCCTGCCATAAATATATACTTTTTTGGACGATAAGTTGCACACATGGAAAAGCATGCCATCTACCACGATTTGACATGCCTGGTTGAGTTTCGGCATAGGCTGTGCAACGATGTTGATGAGATATTATGATCTTTTTCCTTGTTTCCCCCAGAGCTTCTATTTTCTGTAATACACTCCCTCCGTTCACAAATAGATGTTCTAATATGTTTTTTCTGAATCAGATGTATATAGATACATTTTAGTGTATTTATTCACTTATTTCTGTCTGTATGTAGTACATATTAAAATATCCAAAACATCTTTTATTTGTGAACAGAGAGAGTATATGACAATTCTTTCCCCAAAAAGATATTCTCTAGTTGGAGAGAATGACGTGTAAGAAACACCTGCTGATATGTGTGTTCTTGCACAAGATGATCATCTTTCCTTTTTTTTTGACGGTAAAGATGATCATCTTTCCTTGTTGCCCGAGCAGAGCCATTTCCTCCCCTTTTTTTGAGGGTTGCCTCCCCTTCTATTTCTCCTCCTCAATAGGAGTGTGAAACCATATATATTCCATTTGGAAATTTACCACCGCCGCGCGCACCAGTGTTATATTCTGAAATAGTCGCGTTAGACTTCTCTTCACGTGTGCATGTAGAGACTCTCAACATCTTCCCTTCTCGGCCGATGCACGTCGTTGCCGAACCTTCTCCGAAGGTCGCCACCTCGACGTCGAACATCGTCGCCGCGAGTTCTAATTTAAAACCGCAACGTCCGCCGTCCAAGCAGTCCGCCATGACGGCACCGGGCGGCAAGGCGACCGTCAAGGTTAGCTCCCTAGCTATTCTACACAAGCACACTGCTCGGGACATTTCTGTGTCGTGAATTGTGATGTCGCTACCATTTCAGAGAGAAGGAAGCGGAAGCGGCGGCGCCGGCACGCCGTCGACCTCAGAGCACGAGGGCCCCAGGACGCCGGACGCCAAGACGCTGAGGAGGCTCGCGCAGAACAGGGAGGCCGCGAGGAAGAGCAGGCTTAGGAAGAAGGTATGTATGGTTGGTTAACCTGGTTAATCACTGCAATAACCTGACGAGTCCCAAGTTAAAACACGTACACAGTAGTGGTTTGGCAGTCCGCGTTGTTTGGTGTGTAGAATTGGGGTCAACGTTGAAGTTAACCTGCTACTACCACCTAAAAATTGTGCGTACTGTCAAGCTCGCTAGGGCCCCAAAGGTTTCCACATTTCTTCATGACAAGTACGCTTCTTATAGACTTGTGATATGATTGGTTTTCTGTTTGTCTTTTGCGCATGTGTAGGCTTACATTCAAAATTTGGAGACGAGTAGGGTCAGGCTGTCACAGATGGAGCAGGAGATGCAAAGATGCAGCGCTCAGGTATGCATACTCTCTATTCCCAGGGGAAAAAACAAAAAGGGGTACAAAGATATAAAATAGATCTTGATATGAATCACTAGATGAAATATACCCCCAAACGTCTGAATTTCAACCTTTCTACGGGCCATGTCGTCAGTGGTGTTGGCCTAGCAGTAGAACACAATACAAAAAAAAATGTTTTTTACTACAATATACAAGTTATAGGGAAAAATCTCGGGGTAGCCCATGGACCATCCTGTCCATCACCCTAGCTACGCCACCGTGCATCGTGGTTTATGCTCCGCGTGGCGATGACTTTGGTGTCTCAGAGGTATGGCTGAGGTTCCACATGATGTTAACCATAGATTTCAGGTGGGGTGGGAGTGGTACGAAAGAATATCCATGAGAGGCGATAATACTGATATACTTCTTTGGCACATGAGTATAAGGAGAACACTGCATGAAGTTTGTAAGGACGATGGCTACTATGGTTTTCAAATCGAGTGATGTGTACAATGGACAGTATATCGACAATGAATGGAGGTAGGAAAATAAGTTGGTGGCAGCACAAGCAGCTCGACATCAACTCAATGATTGTGAACATTCTAAAAATACCTTGATAATTACGAAGCTATATGCATGCCTATGTGCACGCCAAAAATCCTACACTTACGGGGAAAATCTACGAAACGGGGCTTACGGAAACAGCTCCACGTTAATCTCGCTCCCCCTAATTTGCAGGGTGGGGCCTTCCTCCCCCTCGTTTCTCAATCATCTTGTGTCAACTCATCCCGTAACTTCCATCCCGTGGGAAGTTATCCGTAGGTATAGTAAATCCCATGTGCACGCCTATGTACTATACTCCCAGTTTAGGTACAATAATATGTGTGGGCAGGTCAGATGGGCTTAGGATCGTGATTTCCGATGGACAATAGATCGACAATGGTTTCAGCATCTGACTGGCGAAATGCTCGAGTGGGGCTTTACAATCGTTAATGATGGGCTAGGAGCGCGACTGCCACCTTGTCGATGGATTATCAACAACAATATAGAAGGTGGTCGAAAATGCAGGGAAGAAGCGGCTTTGGAGAGTTGGCTTTAGGCCCTGTTTGTTTGGGCTACAGACATATTCAGATGCGGACTTGTTGTGCTGGTAAAGTTGTTGTGCTGAGGAAGTTGCTCAAGTGAAAGTCAGTTGTTTGGCAACACAACTATGAAAGCACACAGCTAAGGAAAACGCGAGGGGCAAAGGGAGAGATAGGTCGTGCATGCGGTGGCATTTATGATATAATTACGACCAAACACCAAAGGCATGGGAGGTAGGGAAACAACTTTGATTATGAAGTACATCGAGACATGCTTTGGCCAATCACACTGGAAATAACACTAATCAGCTTTGGGTTGTGATTCCACAAATGCTCTAAAATAGTTGTTTGCTTCAAGTTAAGCTTTTCCCAGACCAAAGCTATCTTCCAAAGCTGAAACAAACAGAGCCTTAAAAGCGTACGCAACAGCTGTGAAGCAAGTATGTGCAAGAGAGATGCTACACCGGACCCAATCTACAACAACGTTAAATCTACAAGCCAATAAGGGTGGGGGGAGCCCGGTGAAATTCAGGGAAAGGACGCGGGGAGGTGGGGGTAGTTGGTGGGATATGTAACCTATGTTCGTAAGTATTGGGTTTTGCAAATAGCCACCACCATAGTGGGAGAGATCTGTCGCGTACATGGAAACTTAAAGACGTCTAGATGGTGGTAAGAGTACATGAGGTTAAGCCGAAGTGCGTATCTAATCTATAAAAGTATCAAAAGCCAACTTCCAGTGAATAAATCAGGTAAATGAAATTCTAGTATAACCACTAATTGTTCTAACATTTAAACTTAATATACACCAATACTAAAAGTACGGATCTAAACCCTGTAGCCATGCATCCAGTTTAAGGGGGTGTTTGCTTCCAGGGACTTTTTTGTGTAGGGACTAGAAAAAGTCTCTCTTAGAGACTTTTTTACCAAACGGGAGAGACTTCTTTAGGGACTAAACTAGGCATTTGGGACTAAATGAAGAAGACTCTCAAGGAGAGTCTTTTTGGGACGTTTTGGAATTTTTTCAGCAATGCCCCTCCATGCACCCATTGGCCCGCCACCCCACGATATTGTTTGATTGTTATTTTTATATATATACTAAGGGCAACATGGTCATTTGATAACCTTTAGGAAGGGACTAGGGACTTTTTAGTCTTTGGAAACAAACAGGGAAGGACTTTTTAGGGAGTAGGGACTTTTTAGTTGGGACTAGAAAAAATCCTAGGACTAGATAACCAAACACCACCTAAGATAATGACTCAAGAATTAAGCTGGGTATCTATAATTAAGTTATGTCTTAATTGCACCTTTTTTTTCTATCACCGCCTAACTATTTTTTTTCATCCATCTCTTTGACTAAGGGTGCAATCTTGGGTGGTGGAGCTGGCATTGGAGGACTAGGCCCAGGCATGCATGGAACTAAACCCTAAGCTGTTCGGTCCATATATACTACTCCCTCCGTTCCATAATGTAGTGCCTATAGATTTTTTAAAAAGTCAAACCTCATAAACTTTGACCAAGTTTGTGGAGAAAAACATTTACATCTAGAGTGCGTAACATATATCACTAGATTCATCATAAGATGTAGTTTCACATTATATATTTTTGGAATTGTAGATATAAGTATTTTTCTCTACAAACTTGGTCAAAGTTTGTAAAGTGTGACTTCTCAAAAAATCTATAGGCACTATATTATGGAACGGAGGGAGTAGTATATGCCATCACACAGAAATATATTTCCTTCCGCTCAATACTTCCAGATTTTTCGTAACAATATGTGGTCTCTCTTGTACGTGCATGGCAAAACTAAATAATTCCATAAATAAAATGAATTAGCAGAGGCGGCATGGTTCGACGGGGAGTACGCGAGGTGGGTGGACGAGCACGACAGGATGATGCGGCACCTGCGGGCAGCGGTGGACGCGGAGGGGGTGGAGCACGACGCGGCGGTGACGGACGGCGAGCAGCTGCTGCGGCAGCTCATCGACGCCGCGGCGGCGCACCACGTGGTGCTGGCGGAGCTCAAGTCCGCCGTGGCCAGGGCCGACGTGTTCCACCTCGTCTCGGGGATGTGGCTGCCCGCCGCCGAGCGCTGCTTCATCTGGATTGGCGGCTCCCGCCCGTCGGACCTCATCAAGGTACGTACAATAATTTTGGATTTTTGCATGGGAATTAAGAGTACAGCTGTAGTGCATGCATGACATATAAGCTGGCTGATCATCATTAAGAGACAGATTAAACATATATGCAATATATCATACTCCCTCCGTTCCTAAATACTTGTCTTTCTAGACATTTTTATAAATGACTACATACGAAGCAAAATGAATGATTCTACACTCTAAAATATATCTACATACATCTGTATGTAGTAGTCATTTGAAATGTCTAGAAAGACAAATATTTAGGAACGGAGGGAGTATGTGTTTACATACATTTGTTGAGGATATGCAAGTGCTATTATTTTCTTTTTTTCAATAAAGTATGTTCTTAAAAAAATAAAATGACTCTTTTATTAGCTTAAAATGTAGCATCAAGCAGATACAAAGGATGATGAACAAATGCTACTAGCTAGTATTATTATTTTGATGATTAAGGTGAAGAGACCGGAGAAGGCATGCAGCTCTTCAGAAGATTAGGTAGAGAGAGACGTATTATATGATGGATTAGCTAGCTATCGCCTATCACTAGTTAATCTTAAGTAGGTGAGAGGTCCCAGTTCAGAGCAGCTGATGGAACAGTCGGGCCTTCACAAGTCTTTGGCTAAGGTTGATTAATCAGTAGAGACCGATCGACGCCTATGATTGCTATTTCTGTGCCGGAAGAAAGTGTACTTGGCCGCGAGAGTTGGTAAAGGAGGGAGGTTAGATATGGGAGGTCGACGTGTATGTGGATTGGCTAGCTTCTAAATGAAACGGGATATTATTCCATCCATTTCATAATGTAGTGCGCATAGAATTTTCAAAAGGTTAAATATTTAAAGCATTGATCAAGTTTATAAAGAAAACTATTTATATCTAATATCTTCAATACTAAATATATAAAATATGAAACTGCTCATCTGTCCCATCTCTACTCTTATAAAAAATCGAGCTGGTGATGATGGTGTGTCTGTCATCTTGTAATATAGACCGTCCGATCTACATCTAACGGATAGAAAGCAAACTATGACAATTTTACAAATAAAAATCGCACATCTCTCCACATTTACAGATAAGGTCTTGCCTCGTTCATCATTATCTCCCACAACCTCATTGCTGGGCAATTAAAAAAAAAGTCTCTGAAACAATCTAGCATGGTGGCCACTGCCGGCGCCGTCCATCCCCATGCCTCCGCCCAGTCCGACCACCAGTCACCACCACGCCCCACTCCTCCTCACCTTATCTCTCATCTTTCTCGAGATATCATTTTTTCAATGAAATTCTCGAGATACCATTTTTAATATACACATTTAGCAAAAAAATGACTTAAGACAAACCGAAGTAGAAAGAAATAGAGGGGGGGGGGGGTACTTCTTCAATTTTGACACGTCAGTGTACAAAAAGTCTGAACAGATCAATGCAGTTGACAGTGAACCTTGTCTTAAAATAATTTTATCAGACCAACACATCTACTGCCTCCGTTCATAAATATTTAAACTGTCAAAAAGTCATATATTTAGGAACAGGTGTAGTAGATTATAATGGGAAATAAAAATGCAGGTTATGGCGCGGCATATGGAGCCACTGACGGAGCAACAGGCGGCGGGCATGTACGACTTGCAGCGATGGGCGCAGGAGCGCGAGGAAGCTCTGGACCGTGAGCTCCAGGCCACGTACCGCTCCCTCTCCGACACCGTCTCCTCCGACGCGCTCATCTCCCCCTACCCCGACACGGCCGCCTACATGGCCCACATGTCGCTCGCCATCTCCAACCTCTCCTCCCTCCAGGCCTTCGTCAGACAGGTGCCACACCTACACGAGTGACTTACGCGCGCTTAGTCAGTGCACCTGATAACTGTTCCGTTTGCTATGTGATGTGATGATGCAGGCAGACGCGCTGAGGCTGCAGACGCTCCATAGGCTGCCGCAGGTGCTGACGGCGAGGCAGGCGGCGCGGTGCTTCCTCGCCGTCGCCGACTACTCGCAGCGCCTCCGTGCGCTCAGCTCCCTCTGGCTGGCGCGGCCGCGCCAGGACCAGCCCGCCCCGCCCGGCGCCGGCGGCCGGCTGTTCCATCCATGAAATCCTACATGCATCGTCACCTGGCCGGCCAGCTAGCTAGGCATATACACAGCATAGAAGAAAAGGTAATTAGGTTTTCAGATGATGGATGATCCATTTCTTGCCCCTTCGACAAGTGGTTGGTAGTTACTTCTGGTAATTGTGTATATATATAAGAGTAAGTTTTAACGTGCAGCTGACAATTTGGCAGTATAAAAAATAAGAACTGACATTCCTACTGTAATCTGTGTGTTTGCTATGCTGGACTGACTCTGCTTCTCAGCATTGTGAATCATCTTATTGCCAGTTAAACAGATCAACGAGTCACTGTATTTGTGTTACAAATGTGATCTACAGCCAATGGGCCAACCTCTCCACTAATTTTGATACTCACTGCATCTCATTCTCCCACTTGTTTAATCCAAACTCTTAATTAAGTTACAACAACTAATGTGCCATATCTCAGCTCTCTTTAAAAAAATACAACAAGAAATGCATCTGTCAAGCTTGCAGGGCTCAATTGGTGTGACCATGGGTACACAAGAATCTCCCTGTTACAATCTGTCAAGGGCATCGACGATGGCCTTGCGAAACGAGTCGTTGTGGAGTAAAAAAGAGGACACATGGCCTCCCGTCACCCACCGGACTTCCGAGCCCGGCCATGCCTTCTGGAGCTCCATGACCGAGTGTCTAGGAATATAACCGTCATCCTGAAACAAGGACAACATACATGGCTTTAGACTGGAACCAAGCTTCAATAGACACTCTGATCTCTGATATTAATAAAAGGTTTCACTCAACACTACAGAGCACAGAGCACAGATTACAGAAACAAGCTAATGAACAGAGGTGTGGATGATCATTGAATGGATCAGCTCGGATAACACTCATGCTATGACAAAAGTGATGCGGAAAACATATATATTATCACTTTTTAGGTGCTGTAAATAATACGTCTGTTGTTGAAATAGTAGCAAAACACATATTGAACTAGTAATGAAAGCACTCTGTAGGAAATCTACCTACGATGTTGTAAGTAGAAGACCCAGGTAGCATTAATCACATTTGGATATATGTGGTACAGAACAAGTGAGTAGCACTAACCGTTGCACCAACAAAAATGACAGCCTGTGGATTCTTCGGTAGGGGAAATCGAGTGACGTCCGTCAGAGACAGCACTGACCGTAATCTGTCTTTTACTTGCTCAATGCTGATACCGGATGCCGCATCTTCAGTCAAAGAAGTTGCATCTTTAGCTAATGCTGCTGCATCTTCCCTCAGTGCTTCCCAAGCTGTGGCATGTCTGTAAAGTCCTTCACAGAAAGGTACAACAGCAGAATGTGGAGCAAGAAATGGTAGTGTGGCAATTGGCGTAGGATGCAAGGATCCAACCATTGCAGCATGTACACCGCCTGTTATTAACAAACAAATGCTTATGAAAACAAGTGGCAAAATATTTCATAAATAAGGAATTCCTATATAGTCTCAGAATAAAGTTTTTGAAATAAACACAATACTAGTAATTTTCATATGACATTTTTTCTAATGAAACTAAGACAAAATAGTGGAGACAAGCAAGGACTCCTTTTTTTAATGAGAAAAGTACATACCCATGCTGAGCCCACATATGCCCATCTTGCCATAACCAGCCTCAGCCTGCAACCAGTATAAGAGACTGCGAGCTTCATCAATAGTGGCTTTTCCTAAGAGTAGCAAGTCACTCACACATTGAAGCTTGGCCCCATGCTGCATGCTAGGACGTCGTTGTCCATAATAGGGGCTGCATTTCATTAGAGATATCAGTTCCAGCCAGGAAGACTGAAAATTGACAAAAATGCAAGGTACCCTGTTGTACAAACCTCACCTCTCAAGAACCATGGTTGCAATATTGTCCTTCAAAAGAGGTCCACCAAGCCGGAGCCTTCTCTCAAATGAGTGATCACCGGTGCCTAAAATATTGAAGAAAGGCTTAACTTGATTCACTAAATGTGGGTCCCTGGTTAAAAGGGGGGAGAACTGGAGATCATCTCAGGTATTAAGAAAACAATCGTAGTGAGAACTTCCAAGAAAAACAGGGCATCAACACAATCATGCTTGTTAGTAGAAAACAAGTCACATTATAAAAAAAAAGGGCAGCCCGGTGCACGTAGCTCCCGCTTGCGCAGGATCCGGGAAAACAAGTCACATTATGGAAACAGAAATTCTAAAACTAGAAAATCTCTCACCATTTTATTCAGATAGTAGATGGAAAAGTTGAATTGCTGCATTTTAGAAATCTACTGGTTCTGTTCTGAAACGAGGTGACAAAGCTAAATGTCACCAAAGTACATAGGCATAAAATACATTGATCCGTTCAACCAGTAATAATATCTAAATGTGAAAGGCATAAAAGAATATTTTCTGAAGTCTGGTGGATTGGAAAAAAATCTGAAGTGATGATTCGCTGCATATGGTATGAAGTACATATATACACCGGTTTATGGATCCTGTCCAACACTAATTCAAAGACGAAGAATATTTATCTAACTATATGATAATGGCACACCATGATAGAGTAAGATCGGGTTACAAAGTTCGTACCTGCCAGATGGACCACGCAAGCCATCTTCTCTGGTGAGACATCCTTGGGTGTAAGAAAAGCGACTCTTGCATTGTGGCTCTCAGGAGGCAATGCATCAATGAGCCTCTCATCACATGTTGTCCGGAAAACACCCTCTCGCAGACAAGAGTTCTTTGTCTCCCAAACTGTTTTCCATTTAGGCTGCACAGCAGTTGGTGGCCAGTTCTGGCAAGGTGCTTCAGGGAATAGCTGCTTCACCATCCTCTCTAACAAATCAAGTTTGGTACCTCCCCATCCCCTTGAGAAAAATGGTGTTCCTAATTTCGTGCGATGAAGGAGAGTCCCATATATATGGTCCAATACATAATGTACTAACCCAACATTCACTGATACCATATTCAAGAATGTCTTATTAAAGTTGATTACTCAGACTTTACCACAAATTACAACCACAAACACTGGCAAATGCCTGCACCAACAAAATTTAAAAATTGTCCAAGTCAGCATATTCCGAGAAGTACGACATAACAGGAACTTAACAATTAAAGCAGGAGAATGGTTTCCAGCGCTAACAGAAAGCAAGAATAAAATGAAGCAAGCCCACTAGTTTGAAATTTTGGATATAAAGCATAGCCCACTAGAAACACAACTATGGAAGGAATTCCCCATTGCAATGCAGCATCATGCCATCAGACATTGAGATTCAAGGAGCACAACCACATTACACAAATCCACATCAACTAAAAGCAGCATCTCCGCCAACGGAACGGACCTAATCGAGACAAATCTGAAAGATAATCACTCGAGGTATTCGACAGGGCAGACACCTGACGACGCCCAATGCAGGCAAATCCAGGCGCGCTCTACGGCGTCGCATCTAATAACTATCCAGGCCAGGAATCCAGCTCGCTGCCAACGCTGCAATGCCCGAACCGACCAGGCAGACGCCGACTCTCTTAAGAAGCACGACGGCCGGTTCGGACCGCGCGCCTGCCTAATCCGTGGCGGACCGGAGCAAGCGACGACGGCGGCGGGACGCCAAGAGACCACGGGAGAGCCGCTCGTGCGCAGGAGGGATCGGCACAATCCAGATCGAGATCCACGGGAGGGAGGAGAGAGAGTCAGAGAGAGAGAGGTGGAGGCCGCGAGAGAAGCGGTCGCGGGGAAGGGGGCAAAGTGAGGAGGAGGAGGCGAGACCCGCGCGCGGTGACGCGCCGTGAATTACCTCGTTGGATCCGCGGCGCCGCGAGGAAGGCGGCGCGGGGGTCGGGCGCGGCCGTCGCCGGCGTGGGGATTCTCGCCGGGTGCGTAGATTTGGAACGAGTTCTTTTTGGTTGCGTTGTCGGGCGCGCGCAGGGAACCGGAGAAAGGTAGTATAGAGGGTGCTTGGATACGTTTTAGTCCCATGACTAAAAGTAGTGGGACTAAAACTTGCAAGCCTTATTCATGCTTGGATACAAATAATAAATAGACTAA
This sequence comes from Triticum dicoccoides, assembly GCF_002162155.2. Classification (NCBI taxonomy): domain Eukaryota; kingdom Viridiplantae; phylum Streptophyta; class Magnoliopsida; order Poales; family Poaceae; genus Triticum; species Triticum dicoccoides. The sequence continues at coordinate 172,221,631 of NC_041390.1, read as the reverse complement.
AATGAGTTAATGAGCATTTATTATCCTCCAAACCCTCCAATCCCGAACTCGCATGTGTTAAAGGAGAGGAGTTAAATGAGGAGAGAGAGGACTAATCCACATTTTAGTAGGGTTCCCCTGACTAAAATTTTTTAGTCTCAAGACTAGTTCTAGCCTCTCTTTAGTCAGGGGTGATTGGAACTTTAGCCTCTAAAGAAGACTAGTTTTAGTCAGACTAAAAATAGTCCCTTGGATCCAAGCATGCCCATAGTACACGGCGGGCTCCGGCCTCGGGGGCCCGCACCCGGTTTTGGATCAGGACATCGAGGTGGCTACCAGACATCGGTCGCGACGTGCATATACGTGTAGGGCCTGTTTGGTTCAAGTTTTGAACAGCAGATGTATTGTATACACAACTCAACGCAATCTGGTTAAGCAAAAACAGCCCCAAATTTATTATCTGCAAGTTGTTTAGTTGCCTGCATCTAGTGTCCCTGCATTAGGTAATACGTAAGTGCACTTTGTTTGGTTGTCTGCATTGGCTCAAGCGACACATAACCACGGCGTTTGGTTGCATACGGCGTACATGGTGTGCTTACCTTGTATCCTAGTTGATGAGCTTATCCACAATGATCACACCTAGCACACCAACACCATAACATAGCAATGGCGATGAACTGGACGAAGATGATTAAGTTCTTCAGCTTGAGCCCAAACTGACGATCCACCTTAGCACCTTCCACTTTGACACCTCCAACCTTGTCACTGTTGTCGATGACAAAACCAGTAGATCTCGGATAGAGGGTTCCGAACTGTGCGTCTGAGAATCAATGGTAACAAAGGACGATAGGGACACGATATTTACCCAGGTTTGGGCCCTCTTAAAGGATGTAAAAACACACGTCCTGCTTGATTGTATTCAATGAGTATAGGGGTTACAAGAGTTAATCTACCTCGAGATCGTAATGGATAAACCCTAATTGTCTAGCCTGTGAGAATTCTGATGGCCTCTACGGACTAAACCCTCCGGTTTATATACACACCGGAGGGGCCTAAGGTTAACAGAATCGATTTGTGGGGGAAGGAAATAATATATCCGGACACCAATCTTGCCATCCACGCGTATAGGAGTCATGCCCGGACACGGGGAAAGTCTTCTGCTTGTATCTTCACGGCCCATCAGCCCAGCCCATATCAAATAGTCCGGACACCCGAGGACCCCCTAATCCAGGACTCCCTCAGTATCCCCCGAACTTGCCTTCAATTGACGATGTAGTATCCGGCTTATGTCTTCGGCTTTTGCAAGGCGGATTCTTCATTACACCCCGGACGGACAACAGTCCGCCCCTAACTTTCATGTTCTGCCTTTATGACTCCTTCCCTGTCATCGCCTTGATTTCCACATGCCGGGCGAATGCGAACGGTCCATAATAATTCTTTACAAATAAACCCCTGACCACACCGGGGCGGTGCCTATATAAAGAGGTTAGATCCCCAAGTGCCATCCACATCATGCAGAAAACATCAAAAACTAGCCACGAAAAACTTCAAAACATGGCCAGCGCTCCCAGCTCTTCTTCGCGCCCTCATGGCCCTCAAGAGGGTGATTGGCGGAGCTGCTCAGTGTCCCGTCTTCACCTGAGTCGACTTCAGACGTAGGGATATCTCCCTCTCATAGATCTAGTCCCTGTGCGAGCGGGATTGGCCTTGATCGGCAACGATGTGCTAGCAGAAAATTTCCCCAACCCCAACAAGGAGGAGAGGGTATGCTTCGTTTCGTTTCTCTTGCGGGGCTTAGGATTTCCAATCCATCCCAGGGACCTGTTGGAGTTCTACGGAATCCAACTGCACAACCTCACCACAAGTTCGATTCTACACATCTCGGGCTTTGTCGCTCTCTGCGAACTGTTTCTGGGCTGCAAGGCCCACTTTGAACTATGGAGAAAGTTCTTTTGCCTCGTCCCTCGCCATCGAGGGGGGTCCATATTTGAAGTGGGCGGTGCCGAAGTATGGCGCATAGTCGGATCAGGCTACCCTATTGGAACTCCCAAGGAGGTATCCCAAGAATGGTCTTCGGAATGGTTTTATATTGAGGACGTCCCCCTTCCAGACCCAGTTTGGCACGACCTCCCCGAATTCTCCAGTGCTCCTTTGAAGAAACGCCTTAATTGGCGCCCCCAGAGTCCCAAGGAGGAAGACAGTGCGGAGGTAAAGAGGTTGGTCAGCAAGGTCAGATTACTGGCTCATTCCAAGATCTCGATAATCGAAGTCATGGCCATCGCAATAAAATGATGTATTCGGCCCCTTCAGTCCAGAATAACTCCTTTATGGAGTTATAATGGATAAGACGACGCATCTCGCTACAGGCGCAGGGGCCCAGATACCCTAGCCGAACTGGTCATAATCCTGGCCGATCTGTATAAGGGGGAGAAAGAAGACTTCCTTCGCTTAAACTGCCGAGAAGGCTTTTCCATGTACAACCCCATTGAATGGGTAAGTTTTTGATTATCAGCACTGTTTTTCCTTGTTATCGAGGCATGCTAATCAAATTGTTCTTGTTGTCTGATACGTCTCCAACGTATCTATAATTTTTGATTGCTCCATGCTATATTATCTACTGTTTTGGACATTATTGGGCTTTATTATCCACTTTTATATTATTTTTGGGACTAACCTATTAACTGGAGGCCCAACCCAGAATTGCTGTTTTTTGCCTGTTTTAGGGTTTCGAAGAAAAGGAATATCAAACGGAGTCCAAACGGAATGAAACCTTCGGGAACATGATTTTCTCAACGAACAAGACACGGGAGACTTGGACCCTACGTCAAGAAAGAAAAGAGGAGGCCACGAGGTAGGCGGGAGCGCCTGCCTACCCCAGGCACGCCCTCCACCCTCGTGGGCCCCTGTTGCTCCACCGACGTACTCCTTCCTCCTATATATACCTACATACCCCCAAACGATCAGATACGGAGCCAAAACCTTAATTCCACCGCCGTAACTTTCTGTATCCACGAGATCCCATCTTGGGGCCTGTTCCGGAGCCCCGCCGGAGGGGGCATCGATCACGGAGGGCTTCTACATCAACACCATAGCCCCTCCGATGAAGTGTGAGTAGTTTACCTCAGACCTACGGGTCCATAGTTAGTAGCTAGATGGCTTCTTCTCTCTTTTTGGATCTCAATACAACGTTCTCCCCCTCTCTTGTGGAGAACTATTCGATGTAATATTCTTTTTGCGGTGTGTTTGTTGAGACCGATGAATTGTGGGTTTATGATCAAGTCTATCTATGAACAATATTTGAATCTTCTCTGAATTCTTTTATGTATGATTGGTTATCTTTGCAAGTCTCTTCGAATTATCAGTTTGGTTTGGCCTACTAGATTGATCTTTCTTGCAATGGGAGAAGTGCTTAGCTTTGGGTTCAATCTTACGGTGTCCTTTCCCAGTGACAGTAGGGGCAGCAAGGCACGTATTGTATTGTTGCCATCGAGGATAACAAGATGGGGTATTCTTCATATTGCATGAGTCTATCCCTCTACATCATGTCATCTTCCTTAAGGCGTTACTCTGTTTTTAACTTAATACTCTAGATACATGCTGGATAGCGATCGATGAGTGGAGTAGTAGTAGTAGATGCAGGCAGGAGTTGGTCTACTTGTCTCGGACGTGATGCCTATATACATGATCATACCTAGATATTCTCATAACTATGCTCAATTATGTCAATTGCTCAACAGTAATTTGTTCACCCACCGTGGAATACTTATGCTCTCGAGAGAAGCCACTAGTGAAACCTATGGCCCCCGGGTCTATCTTTATCAGATTGATCTCCTACTACTTAGTTATTTCCTTTGCTATTTACTTTGCCTTTATTTTACTTTGCATATTTATCATAAAAATACCAAAAATATTATCTTATCATATCTATCAGATCTCACTCTCGTAAGTGGCCTTATAGGGATTGACAACCCCTATTTGTGTTGGTTGCGAGGATTTATTTGTTTTGTGTAGGTACGAGGGACTCGCGCGTAGCCTCCTACTGGATTGATACCTTGGTTCTCAAAAACTAAGGGAAATACTCACGCTACTTTGCTGCATCATTCCTTCCTCTTTGGTGAAAACCAACGCAGTCCCCAAGAGGTAGCATTGTCTTAAAACAGTCATGGAGGAAGGAGGTTGAGAACATTCATTGTCCCTCCCCACAGCCAAAGGATCACGCTCGCAACGAAGACCCCGGCTTCCGCGAGGATCCGGATATATACATAGAGTTTGATGATGGAGTATTTTATCAGGCGAGCCTTGATGTCTCAGAGGTGGCAATTACGGCCGACTACCCGCGCCTTTACCCCTTCTCCATTTTAAGTATTCGAAAAACTTCCTCAAAAAGGAGCCCATGTTTACACCTTACCCCTTACACTAGAATGTGTTTTATAGGATCGGCACTCCGCAAGCCATACTCCATCGAGAGCGGCCTCTACGCAGGGTGATCGTTCGAAACGAACGGAAACCAAAAGCGCCACCGAGCCCCCTCCTTCTTCAAAGAGGTACGCCCTTTGATATGTGCCTAAGCATGAGATCAAATTGTAAAACTTCTCCGCCTTTATGTTAGGAAGAGCACACGGCAAACCGTGGGCAAACGTCCTGCCAGCCGTGTATCGGCTAATATGGCTACAAGCTCGTCAATCGGGACGAGAGCTGATACAGTACTAGATCCACCCCCTCATGAGGATTCGGATGACGTATCCGTCATGAATTCAGAGGTGGAGAGCGTGATGAATCATCGCCGACTAAAAGAGGCCATGCGCGCTCCAGTTTTTACTGAATAGGAATTCACTGCCCTCAGCTCCGTGGATGCATATATCCGGGCAGCCCGGGACGGACTTGCCGGAGTTACTCAGCTATTCTCAAAGTATATGCATGTAATAGCAAATTTAATAGATATATGCCAGTAGCCCTCGAGAGTTGAAGCGGTTAGGCCAACCAATTTAAGGATCATTATGACCTGCAGGTTCTTAGGGAGAAGAACAATGCACTATCCCAGGAGCTGAAAACAAACCAGACGAAGCTGAATGTCATCACCATGGAGCTGGCGGGGATGAAGAAAGCCACAATGACCACTGATCAAAAGAACAAGCTTGAGGAGGAAAAAGATAAGCAAGCCGAAGACATAAAGATCTTAAAGGCTCAGTTATCGGCCGCGCAGAAAGAAAACAAGAAGTTAAAAGGAGGCATATTCGATATGACCTTTTGAACCATCCAAAGGATTTATAGTGTCCCATAGTTCGGATTGTCACTACTTTGTTGTTGCAGGTGTGTTAACCGGTCGGCCTGAAAGAAAGTATCCGGATTTCTAGGTGATGTGCTTAAGGAACTGTCCGTGGTGCATGAACGAGCCCGGAAAGCTATGAGAAGTATGGCGAAGGCTTTATGGCCGTCCGATGCCCCTCCAGAAAGTACGGAGGGGTTGGCGTACCTATTCAAAGGTGCCCGACGCCATTTCAAGCTATGGAAGGCGTCCGCATGCCGGGAAGGTGCACGAGAGGCGTGGGCGATGTTAAAAACACGCTACACCGGACTCGATCCGAACCATATGGCCCGAGTTGGACCTCAGGGACCAGGCGGAAAAGAGATTCCCATGAACTTGGTATATGACCATGTGATGATAGCTGATGTCGCTTGAAGCTACGTCGGTATTTCCCCAAAAAGGAAGGGATGATGCAGCACAGCGGCGGTAGGTATTTCCCTCAGATATGGAACCAAGGTTATCGAACCAGTAGGAGAACCAAGCAATACAACGTAAACAGCCCCTGCACACAGATAACAAATCCTCGCAACCTGATGTGTTAAAGGGGTTGTCAATCCCTTTCGGGTAACGGTGCTAGAAATTGGTGTGCGACGGAAAAAAGTTGTAATAGATTGAATAAATAGATTGAAAATAAAATAAAGTGCAGCAAAGTATTTTTGGGTTTTTGGATTAATAGATCTGAAAATAAAGGCAAATAAAAGTAGATCGCAAAGGCAAATTGAGGGAGTCCTGGATTAGGGGGTCTCCGGACAGCCGGACTATCTCCATTGGCCGGACTGATAGACTATGAAGATACAAGATTGAAGACTTCGTCTCGTGTCCGGATAGAACTCTACTTGGCGTGGAAGGCAAGCTAGGAAATACGTATATGGATATCTCCTCCTTTGTAACCGACCTTGTGTAACCCTATCCCTCTCCGGTGTCTATATAAACCGGAGGGCTTTAGTCCGTAGGACAACAATCACAACATACAATCATACCGTAGGCTAGCTTCTAGGGTTTAGCCTCTTTGATCTCGTGGTAGATCTACTCTTGTAACACCCATATCTTCAATATTAATCAAGCAGGATGTAGGATTTTACCTCCATCAAGAGGGCCCGAACATGGGTAAAACTTCGTGTCCCTTGCCTCCTGTTACCATCCGGCCTAGACGCACAGTTCGGGACCCCCTACCCGAGATCCGCCGGTATTGACACCGACATTGGTGCTTTCATTGAGAGTTCCTCTGTGTCGTCGCTGTTAGGCTTGATGGATCCTACTATCATCGATAGCAATGTGGTCTAGGGTGAGACTTTTCTCCTCGAACAGATCTTCGTATTCGGCGGCTTTGCATTGCGGGCTAATTCGCTTGGCCATCTGGAGCAGATTAAAAGCTATGCCCCTGGCCATCAGGTCAAATTTGGAAGTTTGAATTACACGGCCAACATCCGTGGGGACTTGATCTTCGACGGATTCGAGCCACAGCCGGGCGCGCTGCACTGTCGCGATGGGTATGACCTAGCTCTGCCATCGGACGGTACCCCAGAGGCCGCGCCCGCATCAGCTCCGACCCTTAGCTCGGAGCTAGCTGCGCTAATCGATGACGGGTGGCTAGACACCACCTCAGGGGCTGCAGTCTCAGCGGTGATCGAGCCGAACATCAGCATCATCCTCTACGCAGCCCGTGACTCCAAGGTGCCGGACTCTCCTCCGGACCCCGAACCATCCACGCCCCTGCCAATCGAATCCGACTAGGCGCCGATCATGGAATTCACCGCTGTGGATATCTTTCAGCACTCGCCCTTCTGTGACATTCTGAATTCACTAAGGTATCTCTCTCTCTCTCTCTGTCAGGAGAGCCCTGGCCGGATCATGGCCAACAGGACTGGGATGCGGACGACGAAGAAATTCGACGCCCACCCACCACCCACTTTGTAGCTACTGTCGATGATTTAACCGACATGCTCGACTTCGACTCCGAAGACATCGACGACATGGACGACGATGTAGGAGACGAACATGAACCATCACCTATAGGGCACTGGAAAGCCACCTCGTCATATGACATATACATGGTGGATACAACCAATGAAGGCAACGGCGACGAGATAGCAGAGGATGACCCCTCCAAGAAGCAACCCAAGTGCCGACGTCAGCGGCGCCGCTCTAAGTCCCGCCAAAGCAAAAGTGGTGATACCGGCACAGGAGATAATAACACTCCGGATAGCGCCGAAGACAGAAAACCCCCTCTAGCAAGAGTTAGATCAGGAGGATGAAAGAGCCAGCTCTCCTGAGAGAGCGGCTGGCGGAGAGGAGGAGGATGACAATTACATGCCCCCCTCCGAAGACGAGGCAAGCCTCGGCGACGATGAATTCGCCGTACCAGAGGATCCCGTCGAACAAGAGCGCTTCAAGCACAGGCTTATGGCCACGGCAAATAGCCTGAAGAAAAAGCAGCAGCAGCTTCAAGCTGATCAAGATCTGCTAGCTGACAAATGGAATGAAGTTCTCGCAGCCGAGGAATATAAACTTGAGCGTCCCTCCAAGAGTTACCCAAGGCGCAGGTTACTACCCCGAATAGGGGAAGAAGCATATGATACGGCTGACCGGCCACCTCGTGGCCGCGATAGAGAGGCATTCCTACCGAAAGCTCAGCCTCCACCCCAACGCCATCCAAATAAAAAGGCATGGGGAGATACGCCAGACCTGCGAGACATATTGGAGGACAAAGCAAAGCACTCAAGATCGATCTAAGGATCACAAGGGTGCACCACTACGAGACGGTAAACGTCACGCCGGATACAGTAAAAGCAAATCCGGCCGGGCCGAACACGGCGGGCATGACCCATACGAGCTGCGTCGCGATATATCCCAATACAGAGGCGCCGCACACCCCTTATGCTTCACAGACAAAGTAATGGAACATCAATTCCCAGAAGGTTTCAAACCTGTAAACATTGAATCATACGATGGCACAACAGATCCCGCAGTATGGATTGAGAACTTCCTCCACCACATCCACATGGCCCGCGGTGATGACTTACATGCCATCAAGTACCTCCCACTAAAACTCAAAGGACCAGCACAGCATTGGCTTAATAGCTTGCCAGTGGACTCCATTAGCTGTTGGGAAGATCTGGAAGCCGCATTCCTCGACAACTTTCAGGGCACTTATGTGCAACCACCAGACGCCGATGACTTGAGCCACATAATTCAGCAGCCAGAAGAGTCGGCCAGGCAATTCTGGACTCGATTTCTTAGAAAGAAAAACCAAATTGTCGACTGTCCGGATGCGGAGGCCTTAGAGGCTTTCAAGCACAACATCCGAGACGAGTGGCTAGCCCGGCACCTTGGTCAGGAAAAGCCGAAATCTATGACAGCCCTCACAACGCTCATGACCCGCTTTTGTGCGGGAGAAGACAGCTGGTTGGCTCGCAGTAACAACATATCAAAGAACCATGGTACCTCAGATACCAAGGACGGCAACAGCAGGTCACGTCGCAACAAGCATAAGCACCGCATTAACAGCGAAAGTACTAAGGATACGACAGTCAATGCCGGATTCAAAGGCTCTAAACCCGGTCAGCGGAAAAAGCCATTCAAACAAAGTACGCCGGGTCCGTCCAGCTTGGACCGTATACTCGATCGCCTGTGTCAAATACACGGCACCCCAGACAAGCCAGCCAATCACACCAACAGGGATTGTTGGGTGTTCAAGCAGGCCGACAAGTTAATCGCCAAAAACAAGGACAAGGGGCCGCATAGCGAGGACGAGGAAGAACCCCGGCAGCCGCACACCGGAGGACAGAAGAGGTTTCCCCCGCAAGTGCGGACGGTGAACATGATATACGCAACCCACATCCCCAAGAGGGAGCGGAAGCGTGCGCTCAGGGACGTATATGCGCTGGAGCCAGTCGCCTCGAAGTTCAACCCCTGGTCCTCCTATCCGATCACCTTCGATCGCAGGGACCACCCCACTAGTATCCGTCACGGCGGATTCACCGCACTGGTCCTAGACCCAATCATCGACGGATTTCACCTCACTCGAGTCCTCATGGAGAGCGGCAGCAGCCTGAACCTGCTTTATCAGGATACAGTGCGCAAAATGGGTATAGACCCCTCAAGGATCAAACCCACAAAGACGACCTTTAAAGGCATCATTCCAGGCGTAGAGGCCCACTGCACAGGCTCAATTACACTAGAAGTGGTCTTCGGATCCCCGGATAACTTCCAAAGCGAAGAGTTAATCTTCGATATAGTCCCGTTCCGCAGTGGTTATCACGCGCTGCTCGGACGAACCGCATTCACTAGATTCAATGCGGTACCACATTATGCATATCTCAAGCTCAAGATGCCAGGACCTCGCGGAGTTATTACAGTCAATGGAAACACAGAGCGCTCTCTCCGAACAAAGGAGCACACCGCGGCCCTGCAGCAGAAGCGCAAAGCAGCCTCTCAAGGCAATCTACCAGTTCGGCGTTTCAAAGCCCGGACACCTTCAAGTGCGCTCGGGGCAATCGGCAAATAGACTGCCTGGCGCGATCTGAGCTCGCGTAGCAATACGACGGCCACCTCAATCCCAACCCAACAACATTGTTCGTGTCGCGCGTACATAATTACGCATTAAAAATACCATGGGTACAGATGGGGAGTGGGAGGCACAACTATGGCATGCCCCAAAACGCGGCCTAAACCGCACCAGGGGCTTCCCGTTTGGTTATTTTTCTTTTTCTTTCAGGACTTCAATCTCCGGAAACACTGTCCGGCAGCTCTATTGCCGAACACATGATACAGCAACCAAGGAGGCCGACAACTACGGGATTCCCAGGTGGATTACAGATTTCATATAATTCCTCAGCTCGCCCTTGGAAGGGACATAGTCCTACTCTTTTGCTCATTAGACTATCTGTATCACTCTGCTTTAATGCAATTTTTTTAATATACGATGCATGACATTACGACTATTATCGCATTTTTGTTATGTGTATACATATCTATGTGTTCATTAATGACGCCTAGCAACCGTACACTCTGGTACGGCCAATGCACTAGGGGCTTACATACCCACAATATGGTGTAAAAAGCTCAAACACTTTCACAAGTGCGGCACCCCGAACTTATAGCATTATATGCATCAGCTCCGAATCATGTCTTTGGTCAAATCTTGGGTTTACCCGGCTCCTATGTTTTGGTACCTTACGTTCCGCTCTATCGGCTAAGGTAGCACTAGGAGAACTACTGCGATTGTGCCCCGGTTTTGCCGGGCGAGCACCTCAGTAGAGAAAGCTAAAACTGACTATCATGATAAGGCAAGAGACTGGTCGCTGTCTTTTCGAGTCCCTAAAGACTTATGCCGCTTAGGGCGAGGGGCCGGCTCCGTCCGGCTTACAGGCGTGTATCGCGCCCCGAATTCAGCCTTCCAAATACCAGGGGCTTCTCCGAAATTTAAAATTATAGAATTCTATGGCTAAGTGAGAGTGATAAAGCATTATTAGTCTGGTTGCCTTATTCGTTGTGCTGAGCACCTCCCTCGAAGGACCCAAACATGGGAACAAGAGTGCTCAAGTTTATCCCGAATACCCCAGCACTCGTGGTATGGGGGCAGAAGCCGAGGACTAGCCATCTCTCAAATTGGATAAACAGCCAAATAGAAGGTAATATTTTAAATTCATATAAGCGTTGCATAGCGCATATGAAACAAGTTTTCATCTCACAGGATAAAAAACGAGCAAGTCTCATTCAAATATTACATTTTGCGAACACTCATCCGCGATAAGACGGGCGCCCGGCAGAACACCCTCGTAGTACATCTCGGGGTGGCGGTGCTCCTTACCCTCCGGCGGCCCCTCCTTGATCAGCTTCATGGCGTCTAGCTTGACCCACTGCGTTTTTACACGGGCGAAGGCCCGGCGTGCACCTTCAATGCAGACGGATCGCTTGATGACCTCCAGCCGTGGGCAGGCATGTTGGGGAACATAGTAATTTCAAAAAATTTCCTACGCACACGCAAGATCATGGTGATGCATAGCAACGAGATGGGAGAGTGTTGTCTACGTACCCTCGTAGACCGAAGCGGAAGCGTTGATGCAACGTAGAGGAAGTAGTCGTACGTCTTCCCGGTCCAACCGATCCAAGCACCGTTACTCCGGTACCTCCGAGTTCTTGGCACACGTTCAGCTCGATGACGCTCCCCGGGCTCCGATCCAGGAAAGCTTCGGGGAGGAGTTCCGTCAGCCCGACGGCGTGGTGAAGATCTTGATGTTCAACCGTCGCAGGGCTTCGCCTAAGCACTGCTACAATATGACCGAGGTGGAATATGGTGGAGGGGGGCACCGCACACGGCTAAGTAACGATCACGAAGATCAACTTGTGTGTCTATGGGGTGCCCCCTGCCCCCGTATATAAAGGACTGGAGGAGGGGAGGGCCGACCCTCTCTATGGCGCTCCCTAGGGGAGTCCTACTCCCACAGGGAGTAGGATTCCCCCTTTCCTAGTCCAACTAGGAGTCCTTCCATGTAGTAGTAGTAGGAGACAAGGAAGGGGAAGGGAGAAGGGAAGGAAGGAGGGGGCGCAGCCCCACCCCCTAGTGCAATTCGGACTAGGCCTTGGGGGGCGCGCGGCCTGCCCTAGGCAGCCCCTCTCTCTTTCCTGTATGGCCCAATAAGGCCCAATACTTCTCCCCCCGTATTCCCGTAACTCCCCGGTACTCCGAAAAATACCCGAATCACTCGGAACCTTTCCGATGTCCGAATATAGTCGTTCAATATATAGATCTTTACGTCTCGACCATTTCGAGACTCCTCGTCATGTCCCCGATCTCATCCGGGACTCCGAACTCCTTCGGTACATAAAAACTCATAAACTCATAATATAACCGTCATCGAAACCTTAAGCGTGCGGACCTACGGTTCGAGAACAATGTAGACATGACCGAGACACGTCTCCAGTCAATAACCAATAGCGGGACCTGGATGCCCATATTGGCTCCTACATATTCTACGAAGATCTTGATCGGTCAGACCGCATAACAACATACGTTGTTCCCTTTGTCATCGGTATGTTACTTGCCTGAGATTCGATCATCGGTATCCAATACCTAGTTCAATCTCGTTACCGGCAAGTCTCTTTACTCGTTCCGTAATACATCATCCTGCAACTAACTCATTAGTTGCAATGCTTGCAAGGCTTAAGTGATGTGCATTACCGAGAGGGCCCAGAGATACCTCTCGGACATTCGGAGTGACAAATCCTAATCTCGAAATACGCCAACCCAACATGTACCTTTGGAGACACCTGTAGAGCTCCTTTATAATCACCCAGTTACGTTCTGACGTTTGGTAGCACACAAAGTGTTCCTCCAGCAAACGGGAGTTGCATAATCTCATAGTCATAGGAACATGTATAAGTCATGAAGAAAGCAATAGCAATATACTAAACGATCGGGTGCTAAGCTAATGGAATGGGTCATGTCAATCAGATCATTCAACTAATGATGTGATCCCGTTAATCAATAACAACTCTTTGTCCATGGTTAGGAAACATAACCATCTTTGATTAACGAGCTAGTCAAGTAGAGGCATACTAGTGACACTCTGTTTGTCTATGTATTCACACATGTATTATGTTTCCGGTTAATACAATTCTAGCATGAATAATAAACATTTATCATGATATAAGGAAATAAATAATAACTTTATTATTGCCTGTAGGGCATATTTCCTTTAGTCTCCCACCTGCACTAGAGTCAATAATCTAGATCACATCGCCATGTGATTTAACATCAATAGTTCACATCTTTATGTGATTGGTTCACATCTCCATGTGACTAACACCCAAAGGTTTTACTAGATTCAATAATCTAGTTCACATCGCTGTGTGATTAAGACCCAAAAAGTGATCGTGTTTTGCTTGTGAGAGAAGTTTAGTCAATGGGTCTGCCACATTCAGATCCGCATGTATTTTGCAAATTTCTATGTCAACAATGCTCTGCATGGAGCTACTCTAGCTAATTGCTCCCACTTTCAATATGTATCCAGATTGAGACTTAGAGTCATCTGAATCAGTGTCAAAACTTGCATCAACATAACCCTTTACGACGAAACTTTTGTCACCTCCATAATCGAGAAACATATCCTTATTCCAGTAAGGATAATTTTGACCGCTGTCCATTGATCTACTCCTAGATCACTATTGTACTCCCTCTCTTAACACAGTGTATGGTATACAATAGATCTGGTACACAGTATGGCATACTTTATAGAACCTATGACTGAGGCATAGGGAATGACTTTCATTCTCTTTCTATCTTCTGCCGTGGTCGGGCTTTGAGTCTTACTCAACTTCACACCATCCATAAATGGATCGCTGGAGCTTGCGTATCAAAGTGTATATTCCAACTCCGAGATGCTTGCACCAGTCCATAAATGGATCGCTGGAGCTTGCATATTTTGTTAGCACCTTTAGGATTGACAAAACCATCTTGTTGCATCACATACAACTCTTCTTTAATAAATCCATTAAGGAATGCAGTTTTGTTTATCCATTTGCCAGATTTCATAAAATGCGGCAATTGCTAACATGATTCGGACAGACTTAAGCATAGATACGAGTGAGAAACTCTCATCGTAGTCAACACCTTGAACTTGTCGAAAACCTTTTGCGACAATTCTAGCTTTGTAGATAGTAACACTAATATCCGTGTCCGTCTTCCTCTTGAAGATCCATTTATTATCAATGGCTTGCCGATCCTCAGGAAAGTCCACCAAAGTTCACACTTTGTTCTCATACATGGATCCTATCTCAGATTTCATGGCCTCAAGCCATTTATCGGAATCTGGGATCATCATCGCTTCCTCATAGTTCGTAGGTTCGTCATGGTCAAGTAACATGACCTCCAGAATAGGATTTCCGTACCACTCTGGTGCGGATCTCACTCTGGTTTACCTACGAGATTCGGTAGTAACTTGATCTGAAGTTACATGATCATCATCATTAGCTTCCTCACTAATTGGTGTAGTAGTCACAGGAACAGATTTCTGTGATGAACTATTTTCCAATAAGGGAGAAGGTACAATTACCTTATCAAGTTTTCTACTTTCCTCCCACTCACTTCTTTCGAGAGAAACTCCTTCTCTAGAAAGGATCCATTCTTAGCAACGAATGTCTTGCCTTCGGATCTGTGATAGAAGGTGTACCCAACTGTCTCCTTTGGGTATCATATGAAGACATATTTCTCTGATTTGAGTTTGAGCTTATCGAGATGAAACTTTTTCACATAAGCATCGCAACTCCAAACTTTAAGAAACGACAGCTTAGGTTTCTTGCCAAACCATAGTTCACACGATGTCGTCTCAACGGATTTAGATGGTTCCCTATTTAACGTGAATGCAGTTGTCTCTAATGCATAACCCCAAAACGATAGTGGTAGATCGATAAGAGACATCATAGATCACACTATATCTAATAAAGTACGGTTATGATGTTCGGACACACCATTACACTATGGTGTTCCAGGTGGTGTGAGTAGTGAAACTATTTCACATTGTTTTAATTGAAGGCAAAACTCGTAACTCAAATATTTTACCTCTGCGATCATATCGTAGAAACTTTTATTTTCTTGTCACGATGATTTTTCACTTCACTCTGAAATTCTTTGAACTGTTCAAATGTTTCAGACTTATGTTTCATCAAGTAGATATCCCCATATCTGCTCAAATCATCTGTGAAGGTCAGAAAATAATGATACCTGCTGCAAGCCTTAATATTCATCGGACCACATACATCAGTATGTATGATTTCCAACAAAACTGTTGCTTGCTTCATTGTTTCGGAGAACGGCGTTTTAGTCATCTTGCCCATAAGGCATGGTTCGCAAGCATCAAGTTATTCATAATCAAGTGATTCCAAAAGCCCATCAGCATGGAGTTTCTTCATGCGCTTTACACCAATATGACTTAAACGGCAGTGCCACAAATAAGTTGCACTATCATTATTAACTTTGCATCTTCTGGTTTCAATATTATGAATATGTGTATCACTACTATCGAGATCCAACGAACTTGTTTCATTGGGTGTATGACCATCGAAGGTTTTATTCATGTAAACAGAACAACAATTATTCTCTGACTTTAATGAATAATCGTATTGCAATAAACATGATCAAATCATATTCATGCTCAACGCAAAAACCAAATAAGACTTATTTAGGTTCAACACTAATCCCGAAAGTATAGGGGAGTGTGCGATGATGATCATATCAATCTTGGAACTACTTCCAACACACATCGTCACTTCACCCTTAACTAGTCTCTGTTTATTCTGCAACTCCTGTTTCGAGTTACTACTCTTAGCAACTGATCCAGTATCAAATACTGAGGGTTTGCTATAAACACTAGTAAAGTACACATCAATAACATGTATATCAAATATACTTTTGTTCACTTTGCCATCCTTCTTATCCGCCAAATACTTGGGGCAGTTCTGCTTCTAGTGACCAGTCCCTTTGCAGTAGAATCACTTAGTCTTAGGCTTAAGACCAGACTTGGGATTCTTCACTTGAGCAACAACTTGCTTGCTGTTCTTCTTGAAGTTCCCCTTCTTCCCTTTGCCCTTTTCTTGAAACTAGTGGTCTTGTTAACCATCAACACTTGATGTTTTTCTTGATTTCTACCTTCGTCGATTTCAGCATCACGAAGAGCTTGGGAATTGTTTCCGTTATCCCTTGCATATTATAGTTCATCACGAAGTTC
Source organism: Triticum dicoccoides (assembly GCF_002162155.2). Taxonomy (NCBI): domain Eukaryota; kingdom Viridiplantae; phylum Streptophyta; class Magnoliopsida; order Poales; family Poaceae; genus Triticum; species Triticum dicoccoides. The sequence continues at coordinate 172,205,620 of NC_041390.1, read as the reverse complement.
TACTAACTTGGTGATGGTGACTAGAGAATTCTGTCAATCACTATTTTATCTGGAAGATTAACTCCCACTTGATTCAAGTGATTGTAGTACCCAGACAATCTAAGCACATGCTCACTGCTTGAGCTATTCTCCTCCATCTTTTAGCTATAGAACTTGTTGGAGACTTCATATTTCTCAACTCGGGTATTTGCTTGAAATATTAACTTCAACTCCTGGAACATCTCATATGGTCCATGACGTTTACAACGTCTTTGAAGTCCCGATTCTAAGCCGTTAAGCATGGTGCACTAAACTATCAAGTAGTCATCATATTGAGCTAGCCAAACGTTCATAACGTCTGCATCTGCTCCTGCAATAGGTCTGTCACCTAGCGGTGCATCAAGGACATAATTCTTCTGTGCAGCAATGAGGATAAACCTCAGATCACGGATCCAATCCGCATCATTGCTACTAACATCTTTCAACACAATTTTTCTCTAGGAACATATCAAAATAAACATATGAAAGCAACAACGCGAGCTATTGATCTACAACATAGATATGCTAATACTACCAGGACTAAGTTCATGATAAATTAAAGTTCAATTAATCATATTACTTAAGAACTCCCACTTAGATAGACATCCCTCTAATCCTCTAAGTGGTCACGTGATCCAAATCAACTAAACCATAACCGACCATCACGTGAAATGGAGTAGCTTTCAATGGTGAACATCACTATGTTGATCATATCTACTATATGATTCACGCTCGACCTTTCGGTCTCAGTGTTCTGAGGCCATATCTGCATATGCTAGGCTCGTCAAGTTTAACCTGAATATTCTGTGTGTGCAAAACTGGCTTGCACCCGTTGTAGATGGACGTAGAGCTTATCACACCCGATCATCACATGGTGTCTGGGCACGACGAACTTTGGCAACGGTGCATACTCAGGGAGAACACTTTTATCTTGAAATTTAGTGAGGAATCATCTTATAATGCTACCGTCAATCAAAGCAAGATAAGATGCATAAAAGTTAAACATCACATGCAATCAAAATATGTGACATGATATGGCCATCATCATCTTGTGCCTTTGATCTCCATCTCCAAAGCATCGTCATGATTTCCATCGTCATCGGCATGACACCATGATCTCCATCATCTTGATCTATATCAATATGTCGTCACATGGTCGTCTCGCCAACTATTGCTCTTGCAACTATTGCTATCGCATAGCGATAAAGTAAAGGAATTATTTGGCGCTTGCATCTTATGCAATAAAGAGACAACCATAAGGCTTTTGCCAGTTGCCGATAACTTCAACAAAACATGATCATCTCATACAACAACTTATATCTCATCATGTTTTGACCATATCACATCACAACATGCCTTGCAAAAACAAGTTGGACATCCTCTACTTTGTTGTTGCAAGTTTTACGTGGCTGCTACGGGCTTAAGCAAGAACCAATCTTACCTACGCATCAAAACCACAACGATAGTTTGTCAAGTTGGTGATGTTTTAACCTTCGCAAGGACCGGGTATAGCCACACTCGGTTCAACTAAAGTTGGAGAAACTGACACCCGCCAGCCACCTGTGTGCAAAGCACGGCGGTAGAACCAGTCTCGCGTAAGCGTACGCGTAATGTCGGTCCGGGCCGCTTCATCCAACAATACCGCTGAACCAAAGTATGACATGCTGGTAAGCAGTATGACTTATATCACCCACAACTCACTTGTGTTCTACTCGTGCATATAACATCAAACCATAAAAACCTAGGCTCTGATACCACTGTTGGGGAACGTAGTAATTTCAAAAAATTTCCTACGCACACGCAAGATCATGGTCATGCATAGCAACAAGATGGGAGAGTGTTGTCTACGTACCCTCGTACGTAGAGGAAGTAGTCGTACGTCTTCCCGGTCCAACCGACCCAAGCACCGTTACTCCGGTACCTCCGAGTTCTTGGCACACGTTCAGCTCGATGATGCTCCCCGGGCTCCGATCCAGCAAAGCTTCGGGGAGGAGTTCTGTCAGCCCGACGGCGTGGTGACGATCTTGATGTTCAACCGTCGCAGGGCTTCGCCTAAGCACTGCTACAATATGACCGAGGTGGAATATGGTGGAGGGGGGCACCGCACACGGCTAAGGAACGATCACGAAGATCAACTTGTGTGTCTATGGGGTGCCCCCTGCCCCCGTATATAAAGGAGTGGAGGAGGGGAGGGCCGGCCCTCTCTATGGCGCGCCCTAGGGGAGTCCTACTCCCACCGGGAGTAGGATTCCCCCTTTCCTAGTCCAACTAGGAGTCCTTCCATGTAGTAGGAGTAGGAGACAAGGAAGGGGAAGGGAGAAGGGAAGGAAGGAGGGGGCGCAGCCCCTCCCCCTAGTCCAATTCGGACTAGGCCTTGGGGGGCGCGCGGCCTGCCCTAGGCAGCCCCTCTCTCTTTCCCGTATGGCCCAATAAGGCCCAATACTTCTCCCCCCGTATTCCCGTAACTCCCCGGTACTCCGAAAAATACCCGAATCACTCGGAACCTTTCTGATGTCCGAATATAGTCGTCCAATATATAGATCTTTACGTCTCGACCATTTCGAGACTCCTCGTCATGTCCCCGATCTCATCCGGGACTCCGAACTCCTTCGGTACATCAAAACTCATAAACTCATAATATAACCGTCATCGAAACCTTAAGCGTGCGGACCCTACGGTTCAAGAACAATGTAGACATGACCGAGACACGTCTCCGGTCAATAACCAATAGCGGGACCTGGATGCCCATATTGGCTCCTACATATTCTACGAAGATCTTTATCGGTCAGACCGCATAACAACATACGTTGTTCCCTTTGTCATCGGTATGTTACTTGCCTGAGATTCACTCGTCGGTATCCAATACCTAGTTCAATCTCATTACCGGCAAGTCTCTTTACTCATTCCGTAATACATCATCCTGCAACTAACTCATTAGTTGCAATGCTTGCAAGGCTTAAGTGATGTGCATTACCGAGAGGGCCCAGAGATACCTCTCCGACATTCGGAGTGACAAATCCTAATCTCGAAATACGCCAACCCAACATGTACCTTTGGAGACACCTATAGAGCTCCTTTATAATCACCCAGTTACGTTGTGACGTTTGGTAGCACACAAAGTGTTCCTCCGGCAAACGGGAGTTGCATAATCTCATAGTCATAGGAACATGTATAAGTCATGAAGAAAGCAATAGCAACATACTAAACGATCGGGTGCTAAGCTAATGGAATGGGTCATGTCAATCAGATCATTCAACTAATGATGTGATCCCATTAATCAAATAACAACTCTTTGTCCATGGTTAGGAAACATAACCATCTTTGATTAACGAGCTAGTCAAGTAGAGGCATACTAGTGACACTCTGTTTGTCTATGTATTCACACATGTATTATGTTTCCGGTTAATACAATTCTAGCATGAATAATAAACATTTATCATGATATAAGGAAATAAATAATAACTTTATTATTGCCTCTAGGGCATATTTCCTTCAGTCTCCCACTTGCACTAGAGTCAATAATCTAGATCACATCGCCGTGTGATTTAACATCAATGGTTCACATCTTTATGTGATTGGTTCACATCTCCATGTGACTAACACCCAAAGGGTTTACTAGATTCAATAATCTAGTTCACATCACTATGTGATTAAGACCCAAAAAGTGATCATGTTTTGCTTGTGAGAGAAGTTTAGTCAATGGGTCTGCCACATTCAGATCCGCATGTATTTTGCAAATTTCTATGTCAATAATGCTCTGCATGGAGCTACTCTAGCTAATTGCTCCCACTTTCAATATGTATCCAGATTGAGACTTAGAGTCATCTGGATCAGTGTCAAAACTTGCATCGACATAACCCTTTACGACGAACCTTTTGTCACCTCCATAATCGAGAAACATATCCTTATTCCAGTAAGGATATTTTGACCGCTGTCCATTGATCTTCTCCTAGATCACTATTGTACTCCCTCTCTTAACACAGTGTATGGTATACAATAGATCTGGTACACAGTATGGCATACTTTATAGAACCTATGACTGAGGCATAGGGAATGACTTTCATTCTCTTTCTATCTTCTGCCGTGGTCGGGCTTTGAGTCTTACTCAACTTCACACCTTGTAACACAGGCAAGAAACTTTTTCTTTGACTGTTCCATTTTGAACTACTTCAAAATCTTGTCAAGGTATGTACTGATTGAAAAAACTTATCAAGCATGTTGATCTATCTCTATAGATCTTGATACTCAATATGTAAGCAGCTTCACCGAGGTCTTTCTTTGAAAAATTCCTTTCAAACACTCCTTTATGCTTTGTAGAATAATTCTACATTATTTTCGATCAACAATATGTCATTCACATATACTTATCAGAAATGTTGTAGTGCTCCCACTCACTTTCTTGTAAATACAGGCTTCACCGCAAGTCTGTATAAAACTATATGCTTTGATCAACTTATCAAAGCGTATATTCCAACTCCGAGATGCTTGCACCAGTCCATAAATGGATCGCTGGAGCTTGCATATTTTGTTAGCACCTTTAGGATTGACAAAACCATCTTGTTGCATCACATACAACTCTTCTTTAATAAATCCATTAAGGAATGCAGTTTTGTTTATCCATTTGCCAGATTTCATAAAATGCGGCAATTGCTAACATGATTCGGACAGACTTAAGCATAGATACGAGTGAGAAACTCTCATCGTAGTCAACACCTTGAACTTGTCGAAAACCTTTTGCGACAATTCTAGCTTTGTAGATAGTAACACTAATATCCGTGTCCGTCTTCCTCTTGAAGATCCATTTATTATCAATGGCTTGCCGATCCTCGGGCAAGTCCACCAAAGTCCACACTTTGTTCTCATACATGGATCCTATCTCAGATTTCATGGCCTCAAGCCATTTATCGGAATCTGGGCTCATCATCGCTTCCTCATAGTTCGTAGGTTCGTCATGGTCAAGTAACATGACCTCTAGAATAGGATTACCGTACCACTCTGGTGCGGATCTCACTCTGGTTTACCTACGAGATTTGGTAGTAACTTGATCTGAAGTTACATGATCATCATCATTAGCTTCCTCACTAATTGGTGTAGTAGTCACAGGAACAGATTTCTGTGATGAACTATTTTCCAATAAGGGAGAAGGTACAATTACCTTATCAAGTTTTCTACTTTCCTCCCACTCACTTCTTTCGAGAGAAACTCCTTCTCTAGAAAGGATCCATTCTTAGCAACGAATGTCTTGCCTTCGGATCTGTGATAGAAGGTGTACCCAACTGTCTTCTTTGGGTATCCTATGAAGACATATTTCTCTGATTTGAGTTTGAGCTTATCGAGATGACACTTTTTCACATAAGCATCGCAACTCCAAACTTTAAGAAACGACAGCTTAGGTTTCTTGCCAAACCATAGTTCACACGGTGTCGTCTCAACGGATTTAGATGGTGCCCTATTTAACGTGAATGAAGCTGTCTCTAATGCATAACCCCAAAACGATAGTGGTAGATCGGTAAGAGACATCATAGATCGCACTATATCTAATAAAGTACGGTTATGACGTTCGGACACACCATTACACTATGGTGTTCCAGGTGGTGTGAGTAGTGAAACTATTTCACATTGTTTTAATTGAAGACAAAACTCGTAACTCAAATATTTTACCTTTGCGATCATATCGTAGAAACTTTTATTTTCTTGTCACGATGATTTTCCACTTCACTCTGAAATTCTTTGAACTGTTCAAATGTTTCAGACTTATGTTTCATCAAGGAGATATCCCCATATCTGCTCAAATCATCTGTGAAGGTCAGAAAATAATGATACCGGCTGCAAGCCTTAATATTCATCGGACCACATACATCAGTATGTATGATTTCCAACAAAACTGTTGCTTGCTTCATTGTTCCGGAGAACGGTGTTTTAGTCATCTTTCCCATAAGGCATGGTTCGCAAGCATCAAGTTATTCATAATCAAGTGATTCCAAAAGCCCATCAGCATGGAGTTTCTTCATGCGCTTTACACCAATATGACTTAAACGGCAGTGCCACAAATAAGTTGCACTATCATTATTAACTTTGCATCTTCTGGTTTCAATATTATGAATATGTGTATCACTACTATCGAGATCCAACGAACTTATTTCATTGGGTGTATGACCATCGAAGGTTTTATTCATCGTAAAGAGAACAACAATTATTCTCTGACTTTAATGAATAACCGTATTGCAATAAACATGATCAAATCATATTCATGCTCAACGCAAAAACCAAATAACACTTATTTAGGTTCAACACTAATCCCGAAAGTATAAGGGAGTGTGCGATGATGATCATATCAATCTTGGAACTACTTCCACCACACATCGTCACTTCACCCTTAACTAGTCTCTGTTTATTCTGCAACTCCTGTTTCGAGTTACTACTCTTAGCAACTGATCCAGTATCAAATACTGAGGGGTTGCTATAAACACTAGTAAAGTACACATCAATAACATGTATATCAAATATACTTTTGTTCACTTTGCCATCCTTCTTATCCGCCAAATACTTGGGTTAGTTCTGCTTCTAGTGACCAGTCCCTTTGCAGTAGAAGCACTTAGTCTCAGGCTTAAGACCAGACTTGGGCTTCTTCACTTGAGCAACAACTTGCTTGCTGTTCTTCTTGAAGTTCCCCTTCTTCCCTTTGCCCTTTTCTTGAAACTAGTGGTCTTGTTAACCATCAACACTTGATGTTTTTCTTGATTTCTACCTTCGTCGATTTCAGCATCACGAAGAGCTTGGGAATTGTTTCCGTTATCCCTTGCATATTATAGTTCATCACGAAGTTCTACTAACTTGGTGATGGTGACTAGAGAATTCTATCAATCACTATTTTATCTGGAAGATTAACTCCCACTTGATTCAAGTGATTGTAGTACCCAGACAATCTGAGCACATGCTCACTGCTTGAGCTATTCTCCTCCATCTTTTAGCTATAGAACTTGTTGGAGACTTCATATTTCTCAACTCGGGAATTTGCTTGAAATATTAACTCCAACTCCTGGAACATCTCATATGGTCCATGACGTTTAAAACGTCTTTGAAGTCCCGATTCTAAGCCGTTAAGCATGGTGCACTAAACTATCAAGTAGTCATCATATTGAGCTAGCCAAACGTTCATAACGTCTGCATCTGCTCCTGCAATAGGTCTGTCACCTAGCGGTGCATCAAGGACATAATTCTTCTGTGCAGCAATGAGGATAAACCTCAGATCACAGATCCAATCCGCATCATTGCTACTAACATCTTTCAACACAATTTTTCTCTAGGAACATATCAAAATAAACATATGAAAGCAACAACGCGAGCTATTGATCTACAACATAGATATGCTAATACTACCAGGACTAAGTTCATGATAAATTAAAGTTCAATTAATCATATTACTTAAGAACTCCCACTTAGATAGACATCCCTCTAATCCTCTAAGTGGTCACGTGATCCAAATCAACTAAACCATAACCGACCATCACGTGAAATGGAGTAGCTTTCAATGGTGAACATCACTATGTTGATCATATCTACTATATGATTCACGCTCGACCTTTCGGTCTCAGTGTTCTGAGGCCATATCTGCATATGCTAGGCTCGTCAAGTTTAACCTGAATATTCTGTGTGTGCAAAACTGGCTTGCACCCGTTGTAGATGGACGTAGAGCTTATCACACCCGATCATCACATGGTGTCTGGGCACGACGAACTTTGGCAACGGTGCATACTCAGGGAGAACACTTTTATCTTGAAATTTAGTGAGGAATCATCTTATAATGCTACCGTCAATCAAAGCAAGATAAGATGCATAAAAGTTAAACATCACATGCAATCAAAATATGTGACATGATATGGCCATCATCATCTTGTGCCTTTGATCTCCATCTCCAAAGCATCGTCATGATTTCCATCGTCACCGGCATGACACCATGATCTCCATCATCTTGATCTATATCAATATGTCGTCACATGGTCGTCTCGCCAACTATTGCTCTTGCAACTATTGCTATCGCATAGCGATAAAGTAAAGCAATTATTTGGCGCTTGCATCTTATGCAATAAAGAGACAACCATAAGGCTTTTGCCAGTTGCCGATAACTTCAACAAAACATGATCATCTCATACAACAACTTATATCTCATCATGTTTTGACCCTATCACATCACAACATGCCCTGCAAAAACAAGTTAGACGTCCTCTACTTTGTTGTTGCAAGTTTTACGTGGCTGCTACGGGCTTAAGCAAGAACCAATCTTACCTACGCATCAAAACCACAACGATAGTTTGTCAAGTTGGTGCTGTTTTAACCTTCGCAAGGACCGGGCGTAGCCACACTCGGTTCAACTAAAGTTGGAGAAACTGACACCCGCCAGCCACCTGTGTGCAAAGCACGGCGGTAGAACCAGTCTCGCGTAAGCGTATGCGTAATGTCGGTCCGGGCCGCTTCATCCAACAATACCGCTGAACCAAAGTATGACATGCTGGTAAGCAGTATGACTTATATCATCCACAACTCACTTGTGTTCTACTCGTGCATATAACATCAAACCATAAAAACCTAGGCTCTGATACCACTATTGGGGAACGTAGTAATTTCAAAAAAATTCCTACGCACACGCAAGATCATGGTGATGCATAGCAACGAGATGGGAGAGTGTTGTCTACGTACCCTCATAGATCGAAGCAGAAGCGTTGATGCAACGTAGAGGAAGTAGTCGTACGTCTTCCCGGTCCAACCGATCCAAGCACCGTTACTCCGGTACCTTCGAGTTCTTGGCACACGTTCAGCTCGATGACGCTCCCCGGGCTCCGATCCAGCAAAGCTTTGGGGAGGAGTTCCGTCAGCCCGACGGCGTGGTGACGATCTTGATGTTCGACCGCCGTAGGGCTTCGCCTAAGCACTGCTACAATATGACCGAGGTGGAATATGGTGGAGGAGGGCACCGCACACGGCTAAGGAACGATCACGAAGATCAACTTGTGTGTCTATGGGGTGCCCCCTGCCCCCGTATATAAAGGAGTGGAGGAGGGGAGGGCCGGCCCTCTCTATGGCGCGCCCTAGGGGAGTCCTACTCCCACCGGGAGTAGGATTCCCCCTTTCCTAGTCCAACTAGGAGTCCTTCCATGTAGTAGGAGTAGGAGACAAGGAAGGGGAAGGGAGAAGGGAAGGAAGGAGGGGGCGCAGCCCCTCCCCCTAGTCCAATTCGGACTAGGCCTTGGGGGGCGCGTGGCCTGCCCTAGGCAGCCCCTCTTTCTTTCCCGTATGGCCCAATAAGGCCCAATACTTCTCCCCCCGTATTCCCGTAACTCCCCAGTACTCCGAAAAATACCCGAATCACTCGGAACCTTTCCGATGTCTGAATATAGTCGTCCAATATATCGATCTTTACGTCTCGACCATTTCGAGACTCCTCGTCATGTCCCCGATCTCATCCGGGACTCCGAACTCCTTCGGTACATCAAAACTCATAAACTCATAATATAACCGTCATCGAAACCTTAAGCGTGCGGACCCTACGGTTCGAGAACAATGTAGACATGACCGAGACATGTCTCCGGTCAATAACCAATAGCGGGACCTGGATGCCCATATTGGCTTCTACGTATTCTACGAAGATCTCTATCGGTCAGACCGCATAACAACATACGTTGTTCCCTTTGTCATCGGTATGTTACTTGCCTGAGATTCAATCGTCGGTATCCAATACCTAGTTCAATCTCGTTACCGGCAAGTCTCTTTACTCGTTCCGTAATACATCATCCTGCAACTAACTCATTAGTTGCAATGCTTGCAAGGCTTAAGTGATGTGCATTACCGAGAGGGCCCAGAGACACCTCTCCGACATTCGGAGTGACAAATCCTAATCTCGAAATACGCCAACCCAACATGTACCTTTGGAGACACCTGTAGAGCTCCTTTATAATCACCCAGTTACGTTGTGACGTTTGGTAGCACACAAAGTGTTCCTCCGGCAAATGGGAGTTGCATAATCTCATAGTCATAGGAACATGTATAAGTCATGAAGAAAGCAATAGCAACATACTAAACGATCGGGTGCTAAGCTAATGGAATGGGTCATGTCAATCAGATCATTCAACACATGATGTGATCCCGTTAATCAAATAACAACTCTTTGTCCATGGCTAGAAAACATTACCATCTTTGATTAACGAGCTAGTCAAGTAGAGGGATACTAGCGACACTCTGTTTGTCTATGTATTCACACATGTATTATGTTTCCGGTTAATACAATTCTAGCATGAATAATAAACATTTATCATGATGTAAGGAAATAAATAATAACTTTATTATTACCTCTAGGGCATATTTTCTTCAAGGCATCCACAAGCCGCCTCACCAGGCCAAAGAAGCTGTTCGGAAGGGCATCGCCAGGCCACAACCGGACTATGAAGCCCTTCATGGCCTGATCGGCCGCCTTATGTAGCTCGGCCATCTGCTTCAGCTGGTCACTCATCGGCACTGGATGTTCGGCCTCAGCATACTGAGACCAAAACAGCTTCTCCGTCGAGCTTCCATCCTCGGCCTGGTAAAATTGTGCGGCATCGGACACACTGCGGGGCAAATCTGCGAATGCTCCTGAAGAGCTCCGGATTCGGGCAAGTAATCGGTAAATTACTTTTACATGCTTGCTTTGCATATAGAAAGCCTTACCCGCCGCTATCTTCTTCATCACGTCGATCTCCTGAAGGGCCTTCTGGGCCTCGGCCTTGGCACTCTTCGCGCTCTCACGGGCCGCGGCAAGTTCAGACTCTCGCGTCTTCAAGTCAAGCTCCAACGCCTCGTGCTTCGTCACGAGAGCCTGGAGCTCTTGCTGCACCTCGCCCACCCGAGCCTCGTGCCTCTCTCGCTCGGTGCACTCCTGGGCCGCCTTCTCTTCGGCCTGGGGGAGCGCTTGCTTCAGGGTCGCCACCTCGGTCATGGCCCCTGGAAAACATACAATGATCCTGTCATTTAGCAATCGCGTCCTTTTTCTCATCTATAGACGGGGTATTACTTACCCTTGTTCTCCTCGAGCTGCCTCTTAGCAAGGCCGAGCTCTTTTTGGGACCCCTCGAGGGCCTCCTTCAGTACGGTGACCTCCGCAGTCAGTGCGGCGGACGCCAGCGCGAAGCCTGCATATGCATATTGACATACTTATATTAGACTCCTGCGATATTATTTGATCCTCTGTTAAGCTTTTCTTCACGAACACCGAACAAAGCATCAGGGGCTACTATCTATGCGGTAACACTTCTACTACATTTTAAAACACTTACCTCGAAGCCTGTTAGAAGGCTAGTACAGGCTTCAGTCAATCCGCTCTTGGCGGACTGAACCTTCTGGATCACCACACTCATGATAGTGCGGTGCTCCTCCTCGATGGAAGTGCTGCGAAGCGCTTCCAACATAGTGTCCGGCGCCTCTGGGTGGACAGTGTTCACCGGCACAGGCGTCTCACCCTCCTTAGAAGGGGACCGCCTGCCCGAGCTCGGATCCGTTGGAGGGTCCGGCGCGGTGTTCGGCTGAGGGCCGAACTCGGAGCTCTCGGGGACCCCGTCCCCTCGGCTCCCGGAGTCCGGAAGGTCGCTTTGCGGCGCCTCCGGGACTGTCCCCCTTGATCCGGTGCCTCTTCAGATAGCACCTCGGTGTCGTCGGCTGGATGAGGGGAGGTGGCCGTCGGGACTGGATCGCTATCCATGTCCGACGCACCCAGGGAGCCGTCCGAGGATACCTCGATATTAGCTCGGGGCGGCCTGCACAGTTGAGTTCGACATTAGGGAAAGCAATGCGACAAAGGAATCCTATGGGTTACTTTGGTATCCGAATACTTGCGATCTCCCCTGGGGCTTGGCCCTGGGCAACCACTCGTCTTCACTTTCATCAGCGGCGGTGGAGCTGTCCGGAAGGAGCGTCCTTCCCTTCTTGGACCCTCTGACTTCCCCAGTTGGGGCGGCCTTCCTTTTCTTGTCTCCCCCAGTCAGTGGGGGAGCCTCTTCTTCCTCTTCCTTGTCTTCGGGGGAAGAGTGCACCGCAGACTCGTCGTACGGTGAGTCCGATGACGCCTGGCGTCGGGAACTCTTTCGAGCTCCCGTGGCCTTCTGGGTCTTCTCCGACACCTTATAAGGGGCCGGAGTCAACATGTTCGCCAGAAGGGCGTCTGTAGGGCCTTCGGGCAAGGGAGCTGGACAGTCGATTTGTCCGGCCATCTTCTGCCAGTCCTGTTAACGGCACGGGAGTTTAGATCTCGCATAGAATCAATCTATATAGAAAACAAGTATCCTGTGAAAGGCAAAACAACTTACCGCACTAGCGTGGCGCTTCGCGCTGAATCCGCGATCCTCAGTAATGGGGGGAGGGACCACGGCGCCCTTGAACAGCACCCTCCAGGCATCTTCGTGAGTCGTGTCGAAGAGCCTGTTCAGAGTTCGGTGCTGCGCCGGATTGAACTCCCACAAGGTAAACTCCCGTTGTTGGCACGGGAGTATCTAGCGAACGAGCTAACCTGGACTATGTTAACAAGCTTGAGCTTCTTATCCACCATGTTCTGAATACATGACTGGGGTCCGGTCAGCTCTTTTGAATTACCCCAGGACAGGCCCTTCTCTTTCCAGGAGGTGAGCCGCATGGGGATGCCAGATCGGAACTCGGGGGCCGCTACCCATGCGGGGTCGTGCGGCTCGGTGATATAGAACCACCCCGATTGCCACCCCTTTATGGTGTCCATGAAGGTGCCCTCGAGCCATGTGATGTTGGGCATCTTGCCCACCATGGTGCCTCCACACTCCGCCTGGCGGCCGCTCACTACATTCGGCTTGACATTGAAGGTCTTCAGCCATAAGCCGAAGTGGGGCTTGATGCGGAGGAAGGCCTCGCACACGACGATGAACACCGAGATGTTGAGGATGATGTTCGGGGCCAGATCGTGGAAATCCAGGCCGTAATAAAACATGAGTCCCCGGACGAAGGGATGGAGAGGGAATCCCAGTCCGCGGAGGAAATGGGTGAGGAATACCACCCTCTCATGGGGCTCTGGGGTGGGGATGAGCTGTCCCTCATCTGGGAGCCGTGCGCGATATCGTCGTGCAGGTATCCGGCTCTCCTTAGTTTCTTGACGTCTCCCTCCGTGACGGAGGAGACCATCCACTTGCCTCCGCTCCGGACATGGTTGGAGAAGGTGAGATTGAAGTCAGGACTTGGGCGCTAGAGCTCGAGTGTGCGGGAGCGGATGAGCAGAGGAGGAAGAAGGCGTGGATAGAAAGGTGAATCCTTATCCCTTTATATGGGCGGACAAACTTAAACGTCGCCACTTGCCTAGTAAAACTCGCTTATCCCCCAAGCACCGCAATTGATGGCGCGGTTGGGTTACCCATGCCCGTATTGATGAGAATCCCGTAATAAGGGGACACGATCTCTGCTTTGACAAGACGTGTCGAAAAACTGCCTCACGTTATGTGCGGGGCTCGTTAAAAGAAACGGTTCGAATAGTCACCGGGCCATGACATGACGCCATGCTGTCAAAACAAGCCAGCAAATTAGATCTGCAAAAAAACATTATTCTCTCTACGGTGAAATGTGGGACTTATTTTGCAGGGTCGGACACTATCCTCGTATTCAACTTCTTATGTAATGTATTAAGAGAAGGAACCCGCCTTGCAATGCTGAAGACAACTGCGCGCCAGACTCATCGTCATTGAAGCCTGGTTCAGGGGCTACTGAGGGAGTCCTGGATTAGTGGGTCTCCGGACAGCCGGACTATCTCCATTGGCCGGACTGATAGACTATGAAGATACAAGATTGAAGACTTCGTCTCGTGTCCGGATGGAACTCTACTTGGCGTGGAAGGCAAGCTAGGAAATACGTATATGGATATCTCCTCCTTTGTAACCGACCTTGTGTAACCCTAACCCTCTCCGGTATCTATATAAACCGGAGGGCTTTAGTCCGTAGGACAACAATCACAACATACAATCATACCGTAGGCTAGCTTCTAGGGTTTAGCCTCTCTGATCTCGTGGTAGATCTACTCTTGTAACACCCATATCTTCAGTATTAATCAAGCAGGACGTAGGGTTTTACCTCCATCAAGAGGGCCCGAACCTGGGTAAAACTTCGTGTCCCTTGCCTCCTGTTACCATCTGGCCTAGACGCACAGTTCGGGACCCCCTACCCGAGATCCACCGGTTTTGACACCGACACAAATAATATGAGAAAGAGACCCGGGGGCCGTAGATTTCACTAGTGGCTTCTCTCGAGAAAAATAGCAAATGGTGGGTGAACAAAGTACTGTTGGGCAATTGATAGAACTTCAAATACTCATGACGATATCCAGGCAATGATCATTACATAGACATCGCGTCCAAGATTAGTAGACCGACTCCTGCCTGCATCTACTACTATTACTCCACACATCACCCGCTGTCCAGCATGTATCTAATGTATTAAGTTCATGGAGAAACGAAGTAATGCAATAAGAACGATAACATGATGTAGACAAGATCTATCTATGTAGAGATAGACCCCAACGTTTTATCCTTAGTAGCAACGATACATACGTGTTGGTTCCCTTTCTGTCACTGGGATCAAGCACCGTAAGATCGAACCCACTATAAAGCGCCTCTTCCCATTGCAAGATAAATAGATCAAGTTGGCCAAACAAAACCCAAATATTGGAGAAGAAATATGAGGCTATAAGAGATCATGCATAAAAGAGATCAAAGAAACTCAAATACTTTCATGGATATAAAAAGATAGATCTGATCATAAACTCAAAGTTCACCGATCCCAACAAACGCACCACAAAAGAGTTACATCATATGGATCTCCAAGAGACTGTTGTATTGAGAATCAAGAGAGAGAGAGAGAGAGAGAGAGAGAGAGAGAGAGAGAGGAAGCCATCTAGCTACTAACTACGGACCCGAAGGTCTACAAAGAACTACTCATGCATCATCGGAGAGGCACCAATGGAGGTGGTGAACCCCATCCGAGATGGTGTCTAGATTGGATCTGGTGGTTCTAGACTCTGCGGCGGCTGGATCAATATTTCGTCAACTCCCCTAGGGTTTTGGGAATATTGGGTATTTATAAAGCAAAGAGTCAGTCCGGGGGGCACCTGAGGTGGGCATAACCCACCAGGGCGTGCCTGGGCCTCCTGGCGCACCCTGGTGGGTTGTGCCTCCCTCGGGGCACCCCCAGGCACAGCCAGGGCCTGTTGTGTTCCTTTTGGCCCATAAAAATTCTCCGTAAAGTTTTTTGGCATTTGGACTCCGTTTGATATTGATTTTCTGCAATGTAAAAAACATGGAAAAAACAGCAACTGGCACTTGGCACTATGTCAATAGGTTAGTACCAAAAAATGATATAAAATGACTATAAAATGATTATAAAACATCCAAGGTTGATAATATAACAACATGGAACAATCAAAAATTATAAATACGTTGGAGACGTATCAATAGCTGCGAAGCACTTGCAAGAAGACTGTAGTTTAGACAGTCTTATAGATGGCATAGATAAAGAGTAGGCATTCGATTCTATGTATCAATGTACTTTTATCATCGAACTTATCTCCAACCAAACATGTCAAAATTTGTCATTGCAGGCCTTCGGCTTCAACCTCCAAACCAAAAAGTTTGAGTGTTTCCAGATACCATGTTGGAATGTAAGAAACATTTATTATGTCCGGAAACTAGGCAACCCGGCCGTATTGCTCAAACAGACAAATTTAGTTTGGGGAGTTATATTATATTACTTATTTAACGTAAGAAACATCTTCCAAGGAAAATAATTCCATTAAGGGTTCCTTTCCTTGGGTTGGCATGCTTAATTATGCGTGCCTAGGCTTTGATCTAAATTACAGGGAGCATATCCCATAGTTTTTTAGAAGATTACAGAAACGTAAACAATCTGTCGTTGCTTGCCGACCAATTATTCTCTTAAGAACGCTAGCTTTCGGCTTCACCCGTCTGAGGTACAGGTCCGGATTACCCGGTTGTAACAATTGCAAAGGTGCTCCCTTTACACCCTAGCCGAACAATCAAGAATGTAGGGTATAAACACAAGAGCGAGGCAACCCATCTTGGCAAAAACTTAAGTCGTAGAGGTGCATATAATGGCCGAAAATTGTATATAACAAACGACACAAACAATGTAAGCCAAAAGCTTTTAGTACTAAGCTTCGTTAAAGAAGCACCCAGTCACAGTGGGGTGTATACATTTAAAGAGGTGCACCCCTAACAGTTCGGCGGATCCGAACATGCACTGGGATGTATATAAAAGGAAAAGCTAAAGAAGAAGAGGAGAGAAAGAAACTAGAAAAAACAAAAGGATGCGGCCGAACTATCCGTAGAATCGTCGGAGCCGAGCAACGTTCCATGGATTCGGCTTAAGGCGATTATCTGATGCATTACGAAGGCGATAGGCTCCTCCTGTGAGAAATTCATCTATGATGAAGGGCCCCTCCCATTTTGGTTTGATCTTATCCTTCCTCTTATCGGGGAGGCGCAAGAAGAGCTCGGCGACGTTATATGTCTTGGCCCGCACTTCTCTACTTTGGTATCTCCTAGCCTGTTGTTGATAAAATGCGGAACGGGCTTGTGCAATATCACGCTCCTCCTTGAGGCTATCTAGGTCGTCCTGCCAATATAGCTCAGCTTCTCTCTCTCTCCATACATGCGCACTCTAGGTGAGTCATGAATAATGTCGCAAGGCAAGACAACTTCTGCGCCGTACACCATGAAAAAAGGTGTGTATCCGGTTGTTCGATCAGGCGTAGTCTGCAGCCCCCAGAGCACGGAATCGAGTTCCTCAACCCAGTGCTTATCTGACTCCCGTAGGGAGCGCACCAGTCTGGGTTTAATGCTGTTCATTATCAAGCCATTGGCCCATTCAACTTGACCGTTTGTTTGAGGGTGGCAGATGGATTCATAGTCAAGTTTAATGCCCAAGTTAGCACACGAGTTTTTCACCTCATCAGCTGTAAAATTAGAGCCATTATCAATGATGATGTTATGCGGGACACCATAACGGTGTACTACATCGGATATAAAATTGACTAGTGGCCCTGCTTCAACCATTTTTACTGGTTTGGCCTCTATCCATTTAGTGAATTTATCCACCATGACCAGTAAACATTTCATCTTATGGCTTCCCCCTTTAAGGGGTCCGACCATGTCTAGCCCCCAGGCCACGAGAGGCCAAGTGATGGGGATTGTTCTTAAGGTGGTGGGAGGCATATGGCTTTGATTGGCGAAAAGCTGACATCCCACACAACGTTGCACAAGGGCTTGTGCGCCTGCTCGGGTCGTTGGCCAGAAGAAACCTGTCCAGAAGGTCTTGCTTACGAGGGCCCGAGTTGCGGCATGATGGCCGCCTAGACCAGCATGTATTTTAGCCAAGAGTTGCCGTCCCTCCTCTTCGGAGATGCACCTTTGAAGGACTCTAGTAGTGCTTTTCTTGTATAGTTCACCTTCGTGGACTTTATAGGCTTTAGAACGTCGAACTATGCGGCGGGCCTCATTTTGATCATCAGGGAGTTCCTGCCTATTAAGGTAGGCCTAGAAGGGTTCAGTCCATGGAGCGATAACAGCCATGATTTCATGAGCAGAGGGTGTTATTGCGGTATCCAAACCCCCGATGATATATGTATTGTGTTCGGCTGCTGGGGGTATGATCAGATCCGGTCTGGCATTTCTGCTCTCGTCCTGCCACACCACAGATGGCTTAAAGAGCCTTTCCACAAAGGTATTAGGGGGGTCGGGGTCGCGTTTGGCGCCCATTTGAGCAAGGATGTTCGCTCCGTGGTTACTGTCTCGAGCGACATGATGAAACTCAAGCCCCTCGAACCGAGCCGACATTTTTAATATGACGTTTCAGTACGCCGCCATTTTGGATATTTTGCATCGAACTCTCCATTTATCTGAGATATTGCGAGGTTTGAATCACCGCGCACCTCTAGGCGTTGTATGCCCATGGAGACAGCCATTCAGAGACCATGTAGAAGTGCCTCGTATTCGGCTGCGTTATTGGAATCCGTATACATGATTTGAAGCACGTAGCGGACTGTGTCCCCTGTAGGGGATGTCAAGATGACACCAGCCCCTAGTCCGGCTAGCATTTTAGAGCCGTCAAAGTACATGCTCCAGTTGGAGTATGAACTATACTCTTTAGGAAGCTCGCCTTCTGTCCACTCAGCGACGAAATCAGCCAGCACCTGAGATTTGATATCTCGGCGTGGCTTGTATGTTATTTCAAATGGTAAGAGCTCAATGGCCCATTTAGCTATGCGGCCGGTGGCATCCCTGTTGTTTATGATGTCATTGAGTGGTACTTTGGATACCACCATGATCAAACACTCTTGAAAATAGTGCCGGGGTTTTCGTGGTGCCATAAAGACTGCGTAAGCTATTTTTTGGTAGTGAGGGTATCGGGATTTGCATGGTGTAAGGACCTCTGATATGTAATATACTGGTTTCTGGATGAGGAATTTATGTCCCTCTTCCCCTCGCCCGATGACGAGTACAACGCTCACTACCTAGTGAGTTGCGGATATATAAAGCAACATAGGCTCACCAACACTTGGGGCGGCTAGGATTGGGTTGCCTGCTAATAAGGTTTTTATTTCTTCCAATCCAGCTATAGCCGCATCCATCCACTCAAAGTTGTCGGTGCGTCTAAGCAGTCTGTAAAGTGGTAAAGCTTTTTCTACTAATCTGGAGATGAAGCGGCTTAATGCTGCCACGCACCCAGATAGGTTTTGGACCTACTTCAAGTCTTTTGGTATAGCCAGTTGTGACAGGGCTTGGATTTTGGCTGGGTTCGCTTCAATTCCTCTATTGGAGACAATGAACCCTACACGCTTTCCAGCTGGAACGCCGAAAACACATTTTTCCGGATTGAGTCGTATGTCATAGGTTCGTAGGTTGTCAAATGTGAGACGGAGATCATCCACCAATGATTCGATGTGTTTAGTCTTGATGACCACGTCGTCCACATATGTTTCCATTGTCTTGCCGATTTATCTTTCCAAACATGTAATCTGACCTTGCTGACCAACCTCTTTACCTCCGCACTATCTTCCTCCTTGGGACTCCGGGGGCGCCAATTAAGGCGTTTCTTCAAAGGAGCACTAGAGAATTCGGGGAGGCCGCGTCGAACTAGTTCTGGAAGGAGGACGTCCTCAATATAAAACCATTTCGAAGACCATTCTTGGGATACCTCCTTGGGAGTTCCAATAGGGTAGCCTGATCCGGCTATGCGCCATACTTCGGCGCTGCCCACTTCAAATATGGAACCCCCTTGATGGCGAGGGACGAGGCAAAATAACTTTCTCCATAGTTCAAAGTGGGCCTCGCAGCCCAGAAATAGTTCATAGAGAGCGACAAAGCATGAGATGTGTAGAATCGAACCTGTGGTGAGGTTGTGCAGTTGGATTCCGTAGAACTCCAACAGGTCCCTGAGAAAGGGATGGATTGGAAATCCTAAGTGTAACACCCTCGATGCGACTATAGCTCCCACGTGTCGAGGCACGACTTAGAGGCATAATCGCATTGAAGGCATATGTCGCAAGTTAGGCAATCTTCACAACATCCCATGTAATATAAATCATAAAGGGGAGATAACATAGTTGGCTTACACTCGCCACGTCAATCAAGTACATAAATAACATTACATCAACCAAACACTCATGGCCCGACTACGACGCCAAAATAAAAGAGAACCCAACATACGACATGGTCCCAATCACCCCCAACTAGGCACCACTACTGATCATCAGGAAAGGAAACATAGTAACGTTGAGAGTCTTCGTCGAACTCCCACTTGAGTTCAAGCGTGTCTCCTGGAGCGGAAACATCAGGCCCTGCATCTGGTGTAATAGTAATCTGTGAGCCACAGGGACTCAGCAATCTCGCACCCTCGCGATCAAGACTATTTAAGCTTATAGGTAAGGCAAGGTAAATATATATGGAGCTGCAGCGAGCGACTAGCATATATGGTGGCTATCCTGTTCGCAAAAGAGAGCGAGAAGAGGAGGCAAAGCGTGAGCGAGAAACTAGAGAGCAACCTGCGCAAACATTACTCCAACACCGTGTCCACTTCCCGGACTCCGCCGAGAAGAGGCCATCACGGTAACACACTCAGTTGATTCATTTTAATTAATTTAAGGTTCAAGTTATCTACAACCGGACATTAACAAATTCCCATCTTCCCATAACTGCGGGCACGACTTTCGAAAGTTCAATCCCTGCAGGGGAGTCCCAACTTAGCCCATGACAAGCTCTCATGGTCAACGAAGGAATAGACCTCCTCCCAAGACGTTCCGATCAGACTCGGTATCTCGGTTATTCAAGACACTTCGACAGGTTAAAACAAGACCAGCAACACCGCCCGAATGTGCCGACAAATCCCGATAGGAGCTGCACATATCTCTTTCTCAGGGCACACTCAGATTGTCCAAACTTCCGGTAGGCCAGCCCAGAGTTGCCCCTGGTAGCCACCGGCGGCTGACAGTTTGGACCAACACTCGGAGGAGCACTGGTCCGGGGGGGAGGGGGTTAAAATAATGATGACCCTTGAGTCTGCAGAACCCAAGGGAAAGAAAAGGCTAGGTGGCAAATGGTAAAACCAAGGTTGGGCATTGCTGGAAAAGCTTTAATCAAGGCGAACTATCAAGGGGTTCCCATTATAACCCAACCGCGTAAGGAACGCAAAATCCGGGAACATAACACCGATATGACGGAAACTAGGGCGGCAAGAGTGGAACAAAACACTAGGCGAGAGGCCGAGCCTTCCACCCTTTATAAAGTGTATAGATGTATTAAGATAACATGGCAATATAATGATATCCCAACAAGTAAATAAATGTTCCAACAAGGAACGGCCTCCAATCTTCACCTGCAACTAGCAACGCTATAAGGGAGGCTGAGCAAAGCGGTAACATAGCCAATCAACGGTTTTCTAGGACAAGGTGGGTTAGAGGTTTGACATGGCAATTTGGGAGGCTTGAAAGCAAGTGATAGGCATCGTAGCATTGGCATAGCAAAAGGGCGAGCAAACTAGCATAGCAAAGATAGTAGTGATTTCGAGGATACGATCATCTTGCCTGCACAGTTGTCAGAGTTGACTGGATCCTCGAAAGCAAACTCAACGGGCTCCTTGTTAGAGAACTCGTCTCCCGGCTCTACCTAACAAGACAAACAAGCAACAAGGACACAATCAACCACGTGCAAGGATCAAACAATATGATGCAAAGATGATATGCTATGCGGGATGCGATGCGGGATGCATATGCAAGATATGACAGGAAAAGCAAGAACCTGGCCTCAACTTGGAAATCCAACTGTGCCACTGGAAAGATGAGATGAAATCGCTTGAAAATGATATAAAGAACACCGGAATCGGAGTTACGGTTTGGAAATGGCAAGCGATTCAAAAATGACACCGGTCTGCGATTTACAGCAAGTAGCCATCTAAATGCAACGAAATGAACATACTATAGCACCCAAATATGACAACAAAATACATGGCAGGGATGCATTCAAGATGCTTAACAAAAGTCTAGCACTGAGCTACGGCCAATTCATCCATTAACAGGTTCAAACAAGCATGGCAAAAATGCATATGACAAACAGATTTCAGACTTAGTGAAATCAACACTTGTCTGGAAATTCAGATCAGGTAGCACTCTTCGGAGCAACAACACTATATGCTACAGGACCTGAACATGGAAAAGTAAAGCATGGCATGGAGCTACTCAAAGAGCTTAACAAAAGTCCCTTAGTGACCTTGAGCCAAAAGGGATCAGAAAATACAATTGCAAGCATGTGAACATAGCAAAAACATAATCAGTTTTTAGACTTAGTGAAAACTGGCACATGCTGAAACATAACTCAAGTAGGCATGTTTACGAGCTCGATGCACTCACTATGGTGCAAGTCATGACAAGCTAAGCATACACGCATCAAATATACACAAAATGCAAGCTAGAAATGGCAAGAACAATAGCATAGCATGCACGGATCAACTACAACATCATCGGCAAAATTGCAAACAAGTTGACAATCTGCCCAGATTCACAAAGTAGCAAAAGTAGAGCTCGATTGACTCAAGCTAGGGTGCTCCATAATTGCAAAAAAAGACATGGATGGATATAGCACTACAAATTTAACAAAACATCCTTACTGATCATCCTCAAAAGAGGCACGGATCACTATGAATCAACATGAACATATGACATCATGAGATAAACAGCTCAAGAACTTAGTGGAATTGCTAAGTCCCTGAAAACAGAATTACCAAGTGCACCACTTTGCAAGATTGCACTAGTCACCACACACATCACAAAAATACATGGGTTGCACCTCTGGAAAGATGACAAAACCCTTAACAAAACATATGTAGAGCATTAGGGCATAGCATGCACACAATAATCATGGCAAAAATGACAAAAACCTAAATGGAGTAGCAGATCTGACAATTAACTCAAGTATCCCTTTTCTAACAGAATTTCGAGCATCAAGATGAACTCAAATGAAAATGATGCAATGGAATGAAATGATGTACTCTCTGAGATGAACATTTTGATATGCTATATGCCAAAAACGGAGTTACAGATGCAAAGTTACGAGGCTATGAACAGGAGCACTTGGATCTGAGATTTCGGGACTTAGAAGAAAAAAACGACCTAGGGTTTACTGTTCACCAGATCTGGATCCGGCAAAAATACTGTAGCACGGCGGCGCGGAAGCCGAGGATCGACGTCGGGGCTCGCCGGAGTCGGCGTGACGGCAGGGAGGCGGCGGGTCAAGGTCGGTGGCCGGAGCCGTACTTGACGGCGGGGAGGCGGCGGCGGCAGGCTTCGGTGGAGGCGGCGGGGTCGCCGGACTTGAGCTCGCCGGCGCGGCGAAGCTAGGCGGCGGCCGGAGTGGGCGGCGGTGGCCGGCGCGCGGGCGAGGCGGCGAAGGCGGCGCGGGCGAGCGG
>NC_041390.1:172141736-172182026 GCF_002162155.2 Triticum dicoccoides | reverse complement strand
CGGGGGCCCCGGCTGGGCCGCGCGGGCCTCGTGCGGTGGTGGCGGCGGCTTGCCACGTGGCAGACGGCTAGAGGCCGCGGGCGGCGGCGGACGAAATGTCCGGCGCGGCGGACATGTCCGGTGCGCGCGAGGTGGATTTTTTTAGGGTTTCGGGGGAGAAGGAGATCCAAATTTCGGGGGGTCTATTTATAGCCATAGAGGGAGCTAGGAGAGTCCAAATGAGGTGCGGTTTTCGGCCACGCGATCGTGATCGAACGCTCTAGATGATGGAGCAGGTTTAGGTGGGTTTTGGGCCAAAATGGAGGGGTGTTGGGCTGCAACACACATGAGGCCTTCTCGGTCCCTCGGTTAACCGTTGAAGTATCAAACGAAGTCCAAATAATACGAAACTTGACAGGCAGTCTACCGGTAGTAAACCAAGGCCGCATGATAAGTCTCGGTCCAATCCGGAAATGTTTAATCCCCACTCACGAAAGAAAGGTAGAAATGACCACCGGAGGAGAACGAAGCGCCGGAATGCAAAACGGACAATGGGGAAAAGGCTCGAATGCATGAGATGAACACGTATGCGAATGCAATACACATGATGACATGATATGAGATGCATGACAACGACAACCCGAACCCGAGAAAAATAAAATAACTTCACGCCGGAAATGGTAAGAGTTGGAGTACAAATTGGGAAAATCATAGAGAAAATTCCTTATTTGACACTATCTTAAAATCTGCTTCCTTATTTGACACTGAAAAGAAATTCTTCCCTATTTGACACAAGTTCTAAATTTTATTCCCTATATGACATTTCCATTCATTTTGAGCCTAAATGACACCTGAAAAGACTCTTTTGCCCCTCATGTGGTATGTGTGTGGGGGGCAATAGCGCGCACACGCATCACCAGTGCGAGGGCAGGAGCACACACGCAGCAACACATACACATGCACCAACACACACGCACGCGCACACCCACGCAACAACACGCACGCGCACACACACACACGCACACACACGTAGCAACACACATGCACGCGCACGCACACACGCAGCAACACACACGCACGCAGCACACACACATACACACACACGTAGCAGCAGCACACACGCAGGCAGCACATAGGCACGCAACAGCACATACACGCGCGTGCACGTACACACGCAGCGGTGCACATGCACACACACATGCAGCAGCAGCACACATGTGCGCTCGCACCCACACACGCAACAGCACACACGCGCGCACACACATACCACATGACGGGCAAAATCGTCTTTTCAAGTGTCATTTAGGCTCAAAATGGACGGAAGTGTCGTATAGGGAATAAAATTTAGGACTAGTGTCAAATAGGGAAGAAAAACTTTTCCAGTGTCAAATAAGGAACCAGATTTTAAGACAGTGTCAAATAAGAAATTTTCTCAAAATCATATCCGGGGTGTTACAACACTCCACCACTACGAAAGGATCTCGTCCCGAGATCTAGGACTGAAAGAACGCCGGGTACTCAAAACGGAGGTGATCCTCGCGTTCCCAGGTAGCTTCACGGTCTGAATGGTGTGACCACTTGACTTTGAGAAATTTGATTGACTTGTTGCGAGTCTTGCGTTCAGTCTCTTGAAGAATAGCAACTGGGTGCTCACGATAAGAGAGATCTTCTTGGAGCTCAATGTCCTCGAAGTTGACGGTGCGGTCAGGAGTCTTGAAGCACTTTCGAAGCTGAGAGACATGGAACACGTCATGAACATTTGCAAAGTTTGAAGGAAGCTCGAGTTGATAGGCGAGGTCGCCTCTCTTGCTGACAATCTTGAAAGGTCCCACGTATCTAGGGGCAAGCTTCCCTTTGATACCGAAGCGACGAGTACCTTTCATAGGAGAGACGCGGAGGTAAACATGATCTCCGATCTCGAAAGACAAATCACGGTGCTTACTGTCATAGTAGCTCTTCTGGCGGGATTGGGCTGCTTTGAGATTATCACGAATGACTTTGCACATTTCCTCTGCCTCTGTGATTAAGTCATTACCCAAAAGCTGACGTTCACCGGTTTCAGACCAGTTGAGAGGGGTACGGCACTTCCTGCCATATAGAATTTTAAATGGGGCCTTGCCCGAACTTGCTTGAAAACTGTTGTTGTAGGAGAATTCATCATATGGATGACAATCCTCCCATTTCATGCCGAAGGAGATCACACAAGCCCTGAGCATATCTTCCAGAATCTGGTTGACACGCTCGACTTGACCGCTAGTTTGAGGATGGAAAGTTGTGCTAAAGCGGATGTTGGTTCCCATGGCCTTCTGAAAAGAATCCCAAAACTTTGAGGTAAAGATGCTGCCACGGTCTGAAGAGATCACTTGAGGAATACTGTGTAGAGAGACAATTCGAGAGGTATAGAGTTCTGCCAATTGAGCTGCAGTGATCGACTCTTTGAAAGGCAGAAAGTGAGCCACGTTAGTGAGTTTGTCGATGACAACGAATATAGCATCATTGCCACGCTTGGACTTTGGAAACCCAGTCACGAAGTCCATTTCAATGTGGTCAAACTTCCATTCTGGAATGGCAAGAGGTTGGAGGAGACCAGCTGGCCTTTGGTGTTCTGCCTTCACTCTTCTGCAGACATCACATTCATTCACGAATTGAGCAATCTCGCGCTTCATTCGAGTCCACCAATAAGCCTGCTTAAGGTCCTGATACATCTTCGTGCTCCCAGGGTGGATGGAGAGGAGAGAATTGTGAGCCTCGTTCATGATCACTTTATGGAGGTCACCTTTGGGTACAACAATACGATCCTTGAAGAAGAGAGTGTCCTCGTCATCAAGGCGGTAGCACTTGTACTTGGGTTGACTCTTGGCAATCCCAATCTTCACCTTTTTCACCATAGCATCAAGAAGCTGGGCTTGGCGAATCTGGTCTTCCAAGGTAGGAGAGACTTGAAGGTTGGCGAGGAAACCTTGAGGAACAACTTGCAGATTAAGTTTGCGGAAAGCTTCACAAAGCTCGGGTTGATAAGGCTTGAGAATCAGACTGTTGCAATAAGCCTTTCTGCTCAATGCGTCAGCAATCACATTGGCCTTGCCTGGAGTATACTCGATACTTGGATTATACTCTTGAATCATTTCGACCCATCGAGTTTGCCTGAGGTTGAGATTAGGCTGAGTGAAGATGTACTTGAGACTCTTGTGATCAGTGAAAATCTCCAAGTCAAAAGAGCATGCACAACTGCCGCCAACTCGAGATCATGAGTGGGGTAGTTCTTCTCATTAGGCTTCAACAGGCGAGATGTATAAGCAACAACTTTCTTCTCTTGCATCAATACTGCGCCAAGACCTTGGAGAGAGGCATCACAAAAGACCTCGTACGGCTTGGATTCATCAGGCGGAGTGAGAACTGGAGTAGTGATCAATTTCTCTTTCAAAGTGTTGAAAGCAATGTCACACTCCGGAGACCAAACGTACTTGACATGCTTCTGGAGAAGATTAGAGAGAGGCTTCGCGATCTTAGAAAAGTTTTCAACGAATCTTCGGCAATAACTTGCGAGACCGAGGAAGCTACGGAGTTGCTTCACGTTCTGAGGAGGTTCCCAATTCATAATTGCAGACACCTTCTCAGGATTCACGGCAATGCCCTTGGCAGAGATGATATGACCAAGATAAAGAACCTCATCGAGCCAAAATTCACACTTGGAGAACTTGGCGTAGAACTGATGTTCCCTGAGCTTATCGAGTACCAAACGCAAGTGCTTGGCATGATCTTCCTTGTTCTTCGAGAAAACCAGAATGTCGTCGAGATAGACCAAAACGAAGTCATTGGTGTAGGCGTTGAA
This sequence comes from Triticum dicoccoides, assembly GCF_002162155.2. NCBI lineage: Eukaryota > Viridiplantae > Streptophyta > Magnoliopsida > Poales > Poaceae > Triticum > Triticum dicoccoides. Next base: position 172,178,215 of record NC_041390.1, on the reverse strand, counting down.
AATGAAGTTCATCATGCGAGAGAATGTCGGAGGAGCGTTGACGAGGCCAAAAGACATGACAGTGTATTCATATGAACCATAGCTTGTCCTGAAAGCCGTCTTGGGAATATCTTGCTCACGGATTCGAATCTAATGATAACCCATACGGAGATCAAGCTTGGAGAATACTTGGGCACCTTTGAGTTGTTCGAACAGCTCATTGATGTTGGGAAGTGGGTATTTGTTCTTAATGGTCTTCTTGTTCAATGGACGGTAATCAACACAAAGTCGGTCCGTTCCATCCTTCTTCTTCACAAAAAGAACACCACAACCCCACGGAGAAGAACTAGGCCGGATGAGACCCATTTTCTCTTTAATATCGAGTTGCTTCTTCAGCTCCTTCAACTCTTCAGGTCCGAGCTTGTAAGGACACTTGCACACAGGTTCTGTGCCAGGCTCAAGATCAATAACGAATTCAACTGGCCGGTGCGGAGGCATTCCTGGAAGCTCTTCTGGAAAGACGTATTGATATTCGCAAACGACTGGAATTTGCGAGATGGCATCGAGTTCACCCTTCTCATTGAGAGAAAACAGACGGATAGTATTATCCCGAGCGGCAAAGACAATTACATCCTCAGATGAATGAGTCAATTGAATCTGCCTGGCAGCACAATCAAGTTGAGCCTTGTGCTTAGAAAGCCAATCCATTCCAAGAATAAGATCAATATCCGAGTTGCCAAGAACCATTGGAGAAGACAGAAACTTAAAATCACCCATCATGATAGAAACATCCGGAATCTCGTGATTAGCAAGCAAACATTTACCCGGAGAGACAACTGCTAATGGCTTATGCATAACTTGGGAAGTCAACTCATGCCTAGATGCAAAAGGCTTCGAGATGAAACAATGAGATGCACCAGTATCAAAAAGAACTTTTGCAGGAACATTGTTAACAGGAAGGTTACCCATAATCACATCTGACGAGTCCTCTGCCTGAGCTGCATTCAGCAAATTGACCTTGGCGTGCTTGGGGTTATGCTTGACCACAGCTGTACTTGCCGATCTCACAGGAGGAGGAGGAAGACGCCTCTGGTTGAAACACTTGTTGGCATAGTGACCATTCTGTTGGCACTTGTTGCACGTGACCTATGAAAGCGGACGGTGATACGGAGCACTCGATCTTGGAGCTTGAGACGAAGTCTTGTTCTGAAAGCCAGGGTTGGGTGGGTGGGAAGAACCACTGCCACCTTTGCTCTTCTGCTGATACGGCTGACGGAATGGAGGAGGAGAAAACCAATACTTCTGCTGCTTGGCCACTTGAGTAGAGGAAGAAGGAGTAACATCTCTGACTCGCTTCTTGGAAGCATCACACCTCAACTGAGCAGCCTCTTGCTTCGGTGCCATGTTGTAGAACTCATCGTATCTCAAGGGCTCAAAGAGGACAAGAGCTAGCTGAATTTCTTCTCTCAGACCACCCCTGAACTGGTATATCATGCTCTTCTCATCAGGTACATCCTTCTCGGCAAAGCGGGCGAGCTTCTGGAACAACTTTTTGTAGTCATAGACAGACAAAGAGCCTTGCTTCAGGTTGCGGAATTCCTCACGCTTGCTTTCAACCACGCTCTGGGGAATATGATGAGCTCGGAAATCTTGACGAAATTCATCCCAGGAAATAACACGTCCACCTCTGGAGTCCTTGTACTACTGGAATCATTCTGCAGCTTGATCTTTGAGTTGGAAGGAAGCGAACTTAACAAAGTCCTCAGGCCTGACGTTACTGCACTCGAAATGCTTGCACAGATCCACTAGCCAATCGTCAGCATCGTTTGCCTCAACACAATTGCTGAAAGTCTTTGGCCCGTTAGCAAGGAACTGGTTGAGTGTCGAGGCACGACTTAGAGGCATAATCGCATTGAAGGCATATGTCGCAAGTTAGGCAATCTTCACAACATCCCATGTAATATAAATCATAAAGGGGAGATAACATAGTTGGCTTACACTCGCCATGTCAATCAAGTACATAAATAACATTACATCAACCAAACACTCATGGCCCGACTACGGCGCCAAAATAAAAGAGAACCCAACATGCGACACGGTCCCAATCACCCCCAACTAGGCACCACTACTGATCATCAGGAAAGGAAACATAGTAACGTTGAGAGTCTTCGTCGAACTCCCACTTGAGTTCAAGCGCATCTCCTGGAGCGGAAACATCAGGCCCTGCATCTGGTGTAATAGTAATCTGTGAGCCACAGGGACTCAGCAATCTCGCACCCTCGCAATCAAGACTATTTAAGCTTATAGGTAAGGCAAGGTAAATATATATGGAGCTGCAGCGAGCGACTAGCATATATGGTGGCTATCCTGTTCACAAAAGAGAGCGAGAAGAGGAGGCAAAGCGCGAGCGAGAAACTAGAGAGCAACCTGCGCAAACATTACTCCAACACCGTGTCCACTTCCCAGACTCCGCCGAGAAGAGGCCATCACGGTAACACACTCAGTTGATTCATTTTAATTAATTTAAGGTTCAAGTTATCTACAACCAGACATTAACAAATTCCCATCTGCCCATAACCGCGGGCACGGCTTTCGAAAGTTCAATCCCTGCAGGGGAGTCCCAACTTAGCCCATGACAAGCTCTCACGGTCAACGAAGGAATAGACCTCCTCCCAAGACGTTCCGATCAAACTCGGTATCTCGGTTATTCAAGACACTTCGACAGGTTAAAACAAGACCAGCAACACCGCCCCAATGTGCCGACAAATCCCGATAGGAGCTGCACATATCTCTTTATTAGAAGGCGGGGAGGCGGCGGCGGCCGGAGTGGGCGGCGGTGGCTGGCGCGCGGGCGAGGCGGTGGCCGGAGTGGGCGGCGGTGGCCAAATTGGAAGGGTGTTGGGCCGCAACACACACGAGGCCTTCTCAGTCGCTCGGTTAACCGTTGGAGTATCAAACGAAGTCCAAATGGTACAAAACTTGACAGGCGGTCTACCGGTAGTAAACCAAGGCCGCTTGGCAAGTCACGTTCCAATCTGGAAATGTTTAACCCCCACACACGAAAGGAAGGTAGAAAGGACCACCGGAGGAGATAGGAGCGTCGAAATGCAAAACGGACAACGGGGAAAATGCTCGGATGCAAGAGACGAACACGTATGCAAATGCAATGCACATGATGACATGATATGAGATGCAAGACAATGACAACAACTCACGGAGACAAAAACCCCGAACCCAAGGAAATAAAATAACTTAGTGCCGGAAACGGCAAGAGTTGGAGTACATATAAGGTAAATTACATCCGGGGTGTTACAACACTCCACCACTACGAAAGGATCTCGTCTCGAGATCTAGGACTAGAAGAACGCCGGGTACTCAGAACGGAGGTGATCCTCGCATTCCCAGGTGGCTTCACGGTCGGAATGGTGTGACCACTTGACTTTGAGGAATTTGATTGACTTATTACGAGTCTTCCGTTCAGTCTCTTCAAGAATAGCAACGTGTTGCTCATGATAAGAGAGATCTTCTTGGAGATCAATGTCTTCGAAGTTGACGGTGCGGTCAGGAGTCTTGAAGCACTTGCAGAGCTAAGAGACATGGAACACGTCGTGCATATTTGCAAAGTTTGAAGGAAGCTCGAGTTGATAGGCGAGATCGCCCCTCTTGTTGACGATCTTGAAAGGACCCACGTATCTATGGGCAAGCTTCCCTTTGATACCGAAGCGACGAGTACCTTTCATTGGAGAGACGCGGAGGTAAACATGATCTCCGATCTCGAAAGCCAAATCGTGGTGCTTGCTAACATAGTAGCTCTTCTGGCGCGATTGCGCTGCTTTGAGGTTATCACGAATGACTTTGCACATTTCCTTTGCCTCTGTGATTAAGTCATTTCCAAGAAGTTGACGTTCACCGGTTTCAGACCAGTTGAGAGGAGTATGGCACTTCCTGCCATGCAGAATTTTGAATGGGGCCTTGCCCGAACTTGCTTGAAAACTGTTGTTGTAGGAGAATTCCGCATATGGAAGACAATCCTCCCACTTCATACCAAAGGAGGTCACACAAGCCCTGAGCATATCTTCAAGAATCTGATTAACACGCTCGACTTGACCGCTAGTTTGGGGATGGAAAGCTGTGCTGAAGCGGATGTTGGTGCCCATGGCCTTCTGAAAAGAATCCCAAAACTTGGAGATAAAGATGCTGCCACGGTCTGAAGAGATCACATGTGGAATACCGTGCAGAGAGACAATTCCAGAGGTATAAAGCTCCGCCAATTGAGCTGCAGTGATAGACTCTTTGATTGGCAGAAAGTGAGCCACTTTAGTGAGTTTGTCGATGACAATGAATATAGCATCATTGCCACGCTTGGACTTTGGAAACCCAGTCATGAAGTCCATCTCAATGTGGTCAAACTTCCATTCTGGAATGGCAAGAGGTTGGAGGAGACCAGCTGGCCTTTGGTGTTCTGCCTTCACTCTTCTGCAGACATCACATTCATTCACAAATTGAGCAATCTCGCGCTTCATTCGAGTCCACCAATAAGCCTGCTTAAGGTCCTGATACATCTTCATGCTCCCAGGGTGGATGGAGAGGAGAGAATTGTGAGCCTCATTCATGATCACTTTACGAAGGTCACCTTTGGGCACAACAATTTGATCCTCGAAGAAGAGAGTGTCCTTGTCATCAAGGCGATAGCACTTGTACTTGGGTTGACTCTTGGCAATCCCAATCTTCACCTTCTTCACCATAGCATCAAGAAGTTGAGCCTCGCGAATCTAGTCTTCCAAAGTAGGAGATACTTGAAGTTTGGCGAGGAAACCTTGAGGAACAACTTGCAGATTGAGTTTGCGGAAAGCTTCACAAAGCTTGGGTTGGTAAGGCTTGAGAATCAGACTGTTGCAGTAAGCCTTCCTGCTCAAAGCGTCAGCAATCACATTGGCCTTGCCTGGAGTATACTCGATACTCGGATTATACTCTTGAATCATTTCGACCCAATGAGTCTACCTAAGGTTGAGATTAGGCTGAGTGAAGATGTACTTGAGACTCTTGTGGTCAGTGAAGATGTCTACTTTCCTTCCAAATAAGAGATGTCTCCAAGTCAAAAGAGCATGCACAATTGCCGCCAACTCGAGGTCATGAGTGGGGTAGTGCTTCTTGTTGGGCTTCAACTGGCAAGAGGTATAAACCACAACTTCCTTCTCTTGCATCAACACTGCACCAAGACCTTGAAGAGAGGCATCGCAAAAGACCTCGAACGGTTTGGATTCATCAGGAGGAGTCAGAACTGGAGCAGTGACCAATTTCTCTTTCAAAGTGTTGAAAGCGATGTCACATTCCGGAGACCAAACGTACTTGACGTGCTTCTGGAGAAGGTTTGAAAGAGGCTTCGCGATCTTTGAAAAGTTCTCAATGAACCTTCGACAGTAGCTTGCGAGACCAAGGAAGCTACGGAGTTGCTTCACGTTCTGAGGTGGTTCCCAATTCACAATTGCAGACACCTTCTCAGGATTCACCGCAATGCCCTTGGCAGAGATGATATGCCCAAGATAGAGAACCTCATCGAGCCAAAACTCGCACTTTGAGAACTTGGCATAGAACTGATGTTCCCTGAGCTTATCGAGCACCAAATGCAAGTGCTTGGCATGATCTTCCTTGTTCTTCGAAAAGACCAGAATGTCGTCGAGATAGACCAAAACAAAGTCATTTGTGTAGGCGTTGAAGATGAAGTTCATCATGCAAGAGAAAGTCGGAGGAGCGCTGACGAGGCCAAAAGACATGATAGTGTATTCATATGAACGGTAGCTTGTTCTGAAAACCGTCTTGGGAATATCTTGCTCATGGATTCGAATATGGTGATAACCCATACGGAGATCAAGCTTGGAGAATACTTGGGCACCTTTGAGTTGTTCGAACAGGTCATTGATGTTGGGAAGTGGGTACTTGTTCTTGATAGTCTTCTTGTTCAATGGACGGTAGTCAACACAAAGTCAGTCCGTTCCATCCTTCTTCTTCACAAAAAGTACTCCACAACCCCACGGAGAGGAACTAGGTCGGATGAGACCCATTCTCTCTTGAATATCGAGTTGCTTCTTCAGCTCCTTCAACTCTTCAGGTCCGAGCTTGTAAGGACGTTTGCAAACCGGTTTCGTGCCAGGCTCAAGATCGATGACGAATTCAACTGGCCGGTGCGGAGGCATTCCTGGAAGCTCTTCTGGAAAGACATCTTGATATTCACAGATGACTAGAATTTGAGAGATAGCATCTAGTTCACCATTCTCATTGAGAGAAAATAGACGGATTGTATCATCCTGAGCGGCAAAGACAATTACATCTTCAGACGAATGAGTCAATTGAATCTGCCTAGCGGCACAATCAAGCTGAGCCTTGTGCTTAGAAAGCCAGTCCATTCCAAGAATAAGATCAATATCCGAGTTACCAAGAACCATTGGAGAAGCCAGAAACTTGAAATCACCCATCATGATAGAAATATCCGGAACCATCATACTAGAACTTAGACGCTTAGCCGGCGAGACGACTTGCAAAGCTCTAGGTAAAGCCTTAGTACTAAAATTGTTCTCCGATGCAAATGGGAATGACATGAAGGAATGCGATGCACCAGAGTCAAAAAGTACTTTAGCTGGAATATCGTTAACAGGAAGGTTACCCATGATGACATCTGAGGAGTCCTCTGCCTGAGCTACATTCACCATGTTGACCTTGGCATACTTGGGGTTATGCTTGACCACAACTATACTTGCCGATCTCACAGGAGGAGGAGGGAGACGCCTCTGATTGAAGCATTTGTTGGCATATTGATCCTTCTGTTGGCACTTGTTGCACGTGACCTCTGAAAGCGGACGGTGATACAGAGCACTCGATCTTGAAGCTTGAGACGAAGTATTGTTCTGAAAGCCAGGGTTGGGTGGGTGGGAAGATCCACTGCCACCTTTGCTCTTCTGTTGATACGACTAACGGAACGGAGGAGGAGGAAGCCAATACTTCTGCTGCTTAGCCACTTGAATAGAGGAAGAAGGAGTAGCATCTCTGACTCGCTTCTTGGAAGCATCACACTTCAGTTGAGCAGCCTCTTGCTTCAATGCCATGTTGTAAAACTCATCGTACCTCCTGGGCTCAAAGAGAACGAGAGCTAGCTGGATTTCTTCTCTGAGACCACCCCTGAACTGGTATATCATTCTCTTCTCATCAGGGACGTCCTGCTTAGCAAAGCGGGCGAGTTTCTGAAACAACTTGTTGTAATCATAGACAGACATAGAGCCTTGCTTCAGGTTGCGGAATTCCTAACGCTTGCTTTCAACCACGCTCTGAGGAATATGATGAGCTTTGAAGTCTTGACGGAATTCATCCCAGGTAATCTCACGGCCTCCTATGGAATCTTTGTGCTGCTGAAACCATTCTGCAGCTTGGTATTTGAGTTGGAAGGAAGCTAACTTGACAAAGTCCTCAGGCCCGACGTTACTGCACTCGAAATGCTTGCACAAGTCCACGAGCCAATCGTCAGCATCAGTTGCCTCAACAAAATTGCTGAAAGTCTTTGGCTGGTTAGCAAGGAACGGTTGAGTGTAGCAAAGTGATTCTGATTGTTGCCTTGGTTGCCTTGGTTGTGCTCTTGAAGAATTTGCATGATCAACTGTGTGTTTGCATTGGTAGTGGCCATCACAACTTGCCATGCCTCCGGAGGAGGGGGTGGTGGTGGCGGATCAGGATTCGGAGTCGTGCGCGTTGGAGGAGCCATCCTGAAGAGGTTGACATCCATTAGCACATTGATAGACAATAATTGAAGCTGAATCCAACGGGTTGAAATTGCAACATATAGTCTTCACATCCGAACATAAGAACGAATGCATTCCACTAGAAATGGTCACATATCCATAAATTGAGAAGCCACTTAGAATTTAGGTAGAGGAATAAAATCAACAAGGTACGGAGCAAGAACGAACACTTGGTAAGGATCACCCAATCTCAAACCAAATATCTGTGGAAGAAGAACTAGAGCTACAAGAATTCCCACCTATGAAACTCCCAAACCTTTCCGGTTATGCAATCAGGTGTTGGGGATACAGGGGAAGCATAATATCTCACCCAAATCTAGCAAATCCTACATCCAGCTGTATCCATCCTTCAACACATAACCAAGAAAAACTTCGGAAATCGTCTACCTCAACCTTCGAAAAGCATCCGTTATACAAGTTATGCCAATACTCCCGAACTCCCGCCCTAGTATTGGGTGGCATCAAGGTTATCTCACCAACAACTGCATAAAAGAGATTTTCGATGTCGGCGAACTAAACTCAGGTATTCCAGAACTGCAACGATAAAATTGTGATGACAACACCTCGGAACTCAACTCCCCGGGACACTGCCACAACCCCTAAATGACAGGAGGCACCAAGAACAATGTTCTCGTCACAAATCCATCGGAACGATTCCAAGATACCCGCGTGATCCTAAAAAAATTTATAGTGAAATTTGAGAAGAGAAGAGTCAAAACTCTACGTCAGGATGCCTTACTAGAGCGATGAAGGGACTTGGGAGTAAAAAGAATTCATAAACTCTCCGATATATAATTCCTAAATGACTCAAAACATTTTTTTCTAGACTCAACAACGGCGGCTAATTCGATCAAGCAGTGGGGCTCCTAAGGTCGGGGAAGGCTCTGATACCAACTTGTAATGCCCTCAATGCGGCTATATCTCCTACGTGTCGAAGCACGACTTAGAGGCATAATCGCATTGAAAGCAATGTCGCAAGTAAGGTAATCTTCACAACAACCCATGTAAAAAGATAATAAGGGGAAAGGTACATAGTTGGCTTACACTCGCCACATCACACAAAGTACATAAATAGCATTACATCATCCAATACACTCATGGTCCGACTACGGTACCAAAATAAAATATCAACCCCAACATGCGACATGGTCCCGATCGCCCCAACTGGGCACTACTACTGATCATCAGGGAAAGACACATAGTAACGGAGTGAGTCTTCGTCGAACTCCCACTTGAGCTCAAGCACATCATCTGGAACGGAGTCATCGGGCCCTACATCTGGTTTGGAAGTAATCTGTGAGCCACGGGGACTCAGCAATCTCGCACCCTCGCGATCAAGACTATTTAAGCTTATAGGTTAGGCAAGGTAATATGTGGAGCTGCAGCAAGCGACTAGCATATATGGTGGCTAACCTATTCGCAAAAGAGAGCGAGAAGAGAAGGCAAAGCACGAATGAATAGCTATAGAACATCCTGCAAAAAACATTACTCCAACACCATGTTCACTTCCCGGACTCCGCCGAGAAGAGACCATCACGGTAACACACACAGTTGATTCATTTTAATTAAGTTAAGGTTCAAGTTATCTACAACCGGACATTAACAAATTCCCATTTGCCCATAACCGCGGGCACGGCTTTCGAAAGATCAAATCCCTGCAGGGGGGGTCCCAACTTAGCCAATGACAAGCTCTCACGATCAATGAAGGATATACCTTCTCCCAAGACATTTCGATAAGACTCGGTATCTCGGTTCTACAAGACAACTTCGACAAATTAAAACAAATCCAACAACACCGCCCGAATGTGCCCACAAATCCCGATAGGAGCTGCACATATATCGTTCTCATGGCACACTCAGATGAGCAATCCGTACAACTAAAACCAAACCTCGAGTTTCCCCGAGGGGGCACTGCACAGGGCTCTAGTTTGGACCAACACTCAGAGGAGCACTGGCCCGGGGGGTTTAAATAAGATGACCCTTGGGCTCCGGAAACCCAAGGGAAAAAGAGGCTAGGTGGCAAATGGTAAAACCAAGGTTGGGCATTACTGGAAGAGTTTTATTCAAGGCGAACTGTCAAGGGGTTCCCATTATTACCCAACCGCGTAAGGAACGCAAAATCCGGGAACATAACACCGATATGAAGGAAACTAGGGCGGTAAGAGTGGAACAAAACACTAGGCCAGAAAGGCTGAGCCTTCCACCCTTTACCAAGTATATAGATGCATTAAGGTATCAAGATAATATAATGATATCCCAACAAGAAAATAATGTTCCAACAAGGAACGATCTCCAATCTTCACTTGCAGCTAGCAACGCTATAAGAGGGGCTGAGCAAAGCGGTAACATAGCCAATCAACGGTTTGCTAGGACATGGTGGGTTAGAGGTTTGACATGGCAATTTGGGAGGCATGATAAGCAAGTGGTAGGCATCGTAGCATAGGCATAGCAAAAGAGCGCGCAACTAGCAAAGCAAAGATAGAAGTGATTTCGAGGGTATGATCATCTTGCCTGCAAAGTTGTCAGAGTTGACTGGATCCTCGAAAACAAACTCAACGGGCTCCTCGTTAGCGAACTCGTCTCCCGGCTCTACCCAAACAAGACAAGCATGCAAAAAGTAACACAATCAACCACGTGCAAAGCTCAAACAACATGATGCGAACATGGTATGCTATGCGGGATGCGATATGTGATGCATATGCAAGATTTGACAAGGAAAGAATGAACCTAGCCTCAACTTGGAAATCCAAGATTGCCACTGGAAAGGTGAGGTGATTTCGGTTAAAATTGATATAAAGATCACCGGAATCGGATGCACGGTTTGGAAATGGCAAACAAAACAAATATGGCACCGGTCTGCGGTAAACAGCAAGTAGCCATCTAAATGCATCAAAATAAATATTCTACAGCACTCAAACATGGCAACAAAATACATGGCAGGGATCCACTCATGATGCTTGACAAAAGATGAACACTGAGCTATGTCCAATTCATCCATTAATAGGTTCAAACAAGCATGGCAAAAGTGCAATCGATAAACAGGTTTCAGACTTAATGAAATTAACACAAGCCTGGAATTTTAGATGAGGTAGCACACTTTGAAGCATGAAAACTATATGCTACAGGAACTTAACATGGCAAAGCAAGGCATGACATGAAGCTACTCAAAGAGCTTAACAAAAGTCCCTTAGTGACCTTGAGCCAAAAGGGATCAGAAAATACAATTGCAAGCATGTGAACATGGCAAAAACATAATCAGGTTATAGACTTAGAGAAAAACTGGAGCATGCAAATCTGTTAACGAGTAGGCATGTTCACGAGCTCGATGCACTCACTACAGAGCAAGGCATGACAATCTAAGTATACACGCATCAAGAATACATATTATATAAGCTAGACATGGCAAGAACAACAACATAGCATGCACGGATCAACAACAACATCCTCGGCAAAATCGCTAACAAGTAGACAATCTGCCAGGATTCACGAAATAGCAAAAGTAGAGCTCGATTGACTCAATATAGGTTGCTCCATAATTTAAAAAAAATACATGGATGGATAGAGCACCACAAGATTAACAAGACATCCTTACTGATCATCCTCAAAAGAGGCACGGATCACTAGGAAACAACATGAACATATGGCATATTGATAAAAACAGATCAAGGACTTGGAGAAATTCTAAGTCCCTGAAATCAGCATTAATGAATGCACTACTTTGCAAGCTTGTGCTAGTCACCACAAATATCACAAAAATACATGGATAGCACCTCTGGAAAGATGGCATGGCATATAACAAAACAAATGTAGAGCTCAGGCGCATATCATGCACACATTAATCATGGCAAAAATGACAAATAGCTATTTGGTGCAGCAGATCTGACAATTAACTCAAATAGCTCTCTTCCAACAGCATTTCGGGCATCAAGATGAACTCAAATAAAAATGATGCAATGAGATGAAATGAGGTGCTCTCTGAGGTGAACATTTTGATATGCTACATGCCCAACGGATCTACGGATGCAAAGTTACGATGCGATGAAGATGCCTAAATAATTAGGGTTTCGGGGAGAAGTCAACCCCAGATCTAGATCTGAGATTACTGTAGCAGTGCACGGACATCAAGGTTCGCCGGCCGAAGCTTCGAGGTCGCCAGAGTGGTGGCCGAACTTGCCGCTAAGAGGAGGAGGAGAGGCCGGGGATGGTGGCCGCAGGTGTCGGCGGGGTCAGCGAGGAGGGAGTCGGTGGCTCGGGGCGGCACTGCCGGCGTGGAGGGCGCTGGACGTCGAGGCGGAGGCGGCGCCGGCGACCGGACTACGACGGCAGCACGACGAGGCACTCCGGGAGCAGGCGGCGCTCAGGAGGAAGAAGACGCGGGCGCGGGGAGGCGGCGGCCAGGCCCGGGAGGGCCTCCCGCGGGCTGGGTGGGCCGCGGCAGATGAGGCGCTGGCGGTGCCATGTGGCGCCCTATGGTTGGGCGCGAGCAGCGGCACGGCGTGTCCGGCGGCGGACGGACACATCCGGCGCGGAGAGGGGAAGGTGGGTTAGGGTTTCGGCCGGATTTTTTGGGGCAGGAGGTCTTTATATAGGCATAGAGGGAGCTAGGAGAGTCCAAAAGAGGTGCGGTTTTCGGCCACGCGATCGTGATCGAACGCTCTAGATGTTGGCAAGGGTTTTGGTGGGTTTTGGGCCAAATTGGAAGGGTGTTGGGCTGCAACACACACGAGGCCTTCTTGGTCCCTCGGTTAACCGTTGGAGTATCAAACGAAGTCCAAATGGTACGAAACTTGACAGGCGGTCTACGATAGTAAACCAAGGCCGCTTGGCAAGTATCGTTCCAATCCGGAAATGTTTAACCCCCACACACGAAAGGAAGGTAGAAAGGACCACCGGAGGAGATAGGAGCGCCAGAATGCAAAATGGACAACAGGGAAAATGCTCGGATGCAAGTGACAAACACGTATGCAAATGCAATGCACATGATGACATGATATGAGATGCAAGACAACGACAACAACACACAGAGACAAAAACCCGAACCCGAGGAAATAAAATAACTTAGCGCCGGAAACGGCAAGAGTTGGAGTACATATAAGGTAAATTACATCCGGGGTGTTACAACACTCCACCACTACGAAAGGATCTCGTCCCGAGATCTAGGACTGGAAGAACGTCGGGTACTCAAAATGGAGGTGATCCTCGCGTTCCCAGGTGGCTTCATGGTCGGAATGGTCTGACCACTAGACTTTGAGGAATTTGATTGACTTATTGCGAGTCTTGCGTTCAGTCTCTTCAAGAATAGCAATGGGGTGCTCACGATAAGAGAGATCTTCTTGGAGATCAATGTCTTCGAAGTTGACGGTGCGGTCAGGAGTCTTGAAGCACTTGCGGAGCTGAGAGACATGGAACACGTCGTGCACATTTGCAAAGTTTGAAGGAAGCTCGAGTTGATAGGCGTGATCGCCCCTCTTGCCGACGATCTTGAAAGGACCCACGTACCTAGGGGCAAGCTTCCCTTTGATACCGAAGCGACGAGTACCTTTCATTGGAGAGACACGGAGGTAAACATGATCTCCGATCTTGAAAGCCAAACCGCGGTGCTTGTTATCATAGTAGCTCTTCTGGCACGATTGCGCTGCTTTGAGGTTATCACGAATGACTTTGCACATTTTCTCTGCCTCTGTGATTAAGTCATTTCCAAGAAGTTGACGTTCACCGGTTTCAGACCAGTTGAGAGGAGTACGACACTTCCTGCCATACAGAATTTTGAATGGGGCCTTGCCCGAACTTGCTTGAAAACTGTTGTTGTAGGAGAATTCATCATATGGATGACAATCCTCCCACTTCATACCAAAGGAGATCACACAAGCCCTGAGCATATCTTCAAGAAAATGATTGACACGCTCGACTTGACCGCTAGTTTGAGGATGGAAAGCTGTGCTGAAGCGGATGTTGGTGCCCATGGCCTTCTGAAAAGAATCCCAAAACTTGGAGGTAAAGATGCTGCCACGGTCTGGAGAGATCACCTGTGGAATACCGTGCAGAGAGACAATTCGAGAGGTATAAAGCTCCGCCAATTGAGCTGCAGTGATAGACTCTTTGATAGCCAGAAAGTGAGCCACTTTAGTGAGTTTGTCGATGACAACGAATATAGCATCATTGCCACACTTGGACTTTGGAAACCCAGTCACGAAGTCCATCTCAATGTGGTCAAACTTCCATTCTGGAACGGCAAGAGGTTGGAGGAGACCAGCTGGCCTTTGGTGTTCTGCCTTCACTCTTCTGCAGACATCACACTGATTCACTAACTGAGCAATCTCGCGTTTCATTTGAGTCCACCAATAAGCCTACTTGAGGTCCTGATACATCTTCGTACTCCCAGGGTGGATGGAGAGGAGTGAATTGTGAGCCTCATTCATGATCACTTTACGAAGGTCACCTTTGGGCACAACAATTCGATCCTCGAAGAAGAGAGTGTCCTTGTCATCAAGGCGATAGCACTTGTACTTGGGTTGACTCTTGGCAATCCCAATCTTCACCTTCTTCACCATAGCATCAAGAAGTTGAGCCTTGCGAATCTGGTCTTCCAAAGTAGGAGAGACTTGAAGGTTGGCGAGGAAACCTTGAGGAACAACTTGTAGATTAAGTTTGCGAAAAGCTTCACAAAGCTCGGGTTGGTAAGGCTTGAGAATCAGACTGTTGCAGTAAGCCTTCCTGCTCAAAGCGTCAGCAATCACATTGGCCTTGCCTGGAGTATACTCGATACTTGGATTATACTCTTGAATCATTTCGACCCAACGAGTCTACCTGAGGTTGAGATTAGGCTGAGTGAAGATGTACTTGAGACTCTTGTGGTCAGTGAAGATGTCCACTTTCCTTCCCAATAAGAGATGTCTCCAAGTCAAAAGAGCATGCACAATTGCCGCCAACTCGAGGTCATGAGTGGGGTAGTTCTTCTTGTTGGGCTTCAACTGGCGAGAGGTATAAGCCACAACTTTCTTCTCTTGCATCAACACTGCACCAAGACCTTGAAGAGAGGCACCGCAAAAGACCTCGAACGGTTTGGATTCATCAGGAGGAGTCAGAACTGGAGCAGTGACCAATTTCTCTTTCAAAGTGTTGAAAGCGATGTCACATTCCGGAGACCAAACGTACTTGACATGCTTCTGGAGAAGGTTTGAAAGAGGCTTCGCGATCTTTGAAAAGTTCTCAACGAACCTTCGACAGTAGCTTGGGAGACCAAGGAAGCTATAGAGTTGCTTCACGTTCTGAGGTGGTTCCCAATTCATAATTGCAGACACCTTCTCAGGATTCACCGCAATGCCCTTGGCAGAGATGATATGCCCAAGATAGAGAACCTCATCGAGCCAAAACTCGCACTTTGAGAACTTGGCTTAGAACTGATGTTCCCTGAGCTTATCGAGCACCAAACGCAAGTGCTTCGCATGATCTTCCTTGTTCTTCGAAAAGACTAGAATGTTGTCGAGATAGACCAAAACGAAGTCATTTGTGTAGGCGTTGAAGATGAATTTCATCATGCGAGAGAAAGTCGGAGGAGCGTTGACGAGGCCAAAAGACATGACAGTGTATTCATGTGAACGATAGCTTGTTCTGAAAACCGTCTTGGGAATATCTTGCTCGCGGATTCGAATCTGGTGATAACCCATACGGAGATCAAGCTTGGAGAATACTTGGGCACCTTTGAGTTGTTCGAATAGCTCATTGATGTTGGGAAGTGGGTACTTGTTCTTGATAGTCTTCTTGTTCAATGGACGGTAGTCAACACAAAGTCGGTCCGTTCCATCCTTCTTCTTCACAAAAAGTACTCCACAACCCCACGGAGAGGAACTAGGTCAGATGAGACCCATTCTCTCTTGAATATCGAGTTGCTTCTTCAGCTCCTTCAACTCTTCAGGTCCGAGCTTGTAAGGACATTTGCAAACCGGTTTCGTGCCAGGCTTAAGATCGATGACGAATTCAACTGGCCGGTGCGGAGGCATTCCTGGAAGCTCTTCTGGAAAGACGTCTTGATATTCACAGACGACTGGAATTTGAGAGATAGCATCTAGTTCACCCTTCTCATTGAGAGAAAATAGACGGATTGTATCATCCCGAGCGGTAAAGACAATTACATCCTTAGACGAATGAGTCAATTGAATCTGCCTGGCGGCACAATCAAGCTGAGCCTTGTGCTTAGAAAGCCAGTCCATTCCAAGAATAAGATCAGTATCCGAGTTACCAAGAACCATTGGAGAAGCCAAAAACTTGAAATCACCCATCATGATAGAAAAATCCGGAACCATCATACTAGAACTTAGACGCTTAGCCGGCGAGATGACTTGCAAAGCTCTAGGTAAAGCCTTAGTACTAAAATTGTTCTCCGATGCAAATGGGAATGACATGAAGGAATGCGATGCACCAGAGTCAAAAAGTACTTTAGCTGGAATATCGTTAACAGGAAGGTTACCCATGATGACATCTGAGTCCTCTGCCTGAGCTGCGTTCACCATGTTGACCTTGGCGTACTTAGGGTTATGCTTGACCACAGCTGTACTTGCCGATCTCACAGGAGGAGGAGGGAGACGCCTCTGATTGAAGCATTTGTTGGCATAGTGACCCTTCTGTTGGCACTTGTTGCACGTGACCTCTGAAAGCGGACGGTGATACGAAGCACTCGATCTTGAAGCTTGAGATGAAGTCTTGTTCTGAAAGCCAGGGTTGGGTGGGTGGGAAGATCCACTACCACCTTTGCTCTTCTGTTGATACGACTGACGGAACGGAGGAGGAGGAAGCCAATACTTCTGCTGCTTAGCCACTTGAGTAGAGGAAGAAGGAGTAGCATCTCTGACTCGCTTCTTGGAAGCATCACACTTCAGTTGAGCAGCCTCTTGCTTCAATGCCATGTTGTAAAACTCATCGTACCTCCTGGGCTCAAAGAGAACGAGAGCTAGCTGGATTTCTTCTCTGAGACCACCCCTGAACTGGTATATCATGCTCTTCTCATCAGGGACGTCCTGCTTAGCAAAGCGGGCGAGCTTCTGAAACAACTTGTTGTAATCATAGACAGACATAGAGCCTTGCTTCAGGTTGCGGAATTCCTCACGCTTGCTTTCAACCACGCTCTGAGGAATATGATGAGCTTTGAAGTCTTGACGGAATTCATCGCAGGTAATCTCACGGCCTCCTCTAGAATCGTTGTACTGCTGAAACCATTCTGCAGCTTGGTATTTGAGTTGGAAGGAAGCGAACTTGACAAAGTCCTCAGGCCTGACGTTACTACACTCGAAATGCTTGCACAAGTCCACGAGCCAATCGTCAGCATCAGTTGCCTCAACACAATTGCTGAAAGTCTTTAGCTAGTTAGCAAGGAACTGGTTGAGTGTAGCAAAGTGATTCTGATTGTTGCCTTGGTTGCCTTGGTTGCCTTCATTGCGCTCTTGAAGAATTTGCATGATCAACTGTGTGTTTGCATTGGTAGCGGCCATCACAGCTTGCCATGCCTCCAGAGGAGGGGGTGGTGGTGGCGGATCAGGATTCAGAGTCGTGCGCGTTGGAGGAGCCATCCTGAAGAGGTTGACATCCATTAGCACATTGATAGACAATAATTGAAGTTGAATCCAACGGGTTGAAATTGCAACATATAGTCTTCACATCCGAACATAAGAACGAATGCATTCCACTAGAAATGGTCACATATCCATAAATTGAGAAGCCACTTAGAATTTAGGTAGAGGAATAAAATCAACAAGGTACGGAGCAAGAACGAACACTTGGTAAGGATCACCCAATCTCAAACCAAATATCCGTGGAAGAAGAACTAGAGCTACAAGAATTCCCACCTATGAAACTCCCAAACCTTTCTGGTTATGCAATCAGGTGTTGGGGATACAGGGGAAGCATAATATCTCACCCAAATCTAGCAAATCCCACATCCAGCTATATCCATCCTTCAACACATAACCAAGAAAAACTTCGGAAATCGTCTACCTCAACCTTTGAAAAGCATCCGTTATACAAGTTATGGCAATACTCCCGAACTCCCGCCCCAGTACTGGGTGGCGTCGAGGTTATCTCACCAACAACTGCATAAAAGAGATTTTCGATGTCGGCGAACTAAACTCAGGTATTCCAGAACTGCAACGATAAAATTGTGATGACAACACCTCGGAGCTCAACTCCCCGGGACACTGCCACAACCCCTAAATGACAGGAGGCACCAAAAACAATGTTCTCATCACAAATCCATCGGAACGATTCCAAGATATCCGCGTGATCCTAAAAAAAATTTATAGTGAAATTTGAGAAGAGAAGAGTCAAAACTCTATGTCAGGATGCCTTACCAGAGCGATGAAGGGACTGGGGAGTAAAAAGAATTCCTAAACTCTCCGATATATAATTCCTAAATGTCTCAAAACATTTTTTTCTAGACTCAACAACGGCGGCTAATTCGATCAAGCAGTGGGGCTCCTAAGGTCGGGGAAGGCTCTGATACCAACTTGTAATGCCCTCAATGCGGCTATATCTCCTACGTGTCGAAGCACGACTTAGAGGCATAACCGCATTGAAAGCAATGTCGCAAGTTTGGTAATCTTCACAACAACCCATGTAAAAAGATAATAAGGGGAAAGGTACATAGTTGGCTTACACTCGCCACGTCACACAAAGTACATAAATAGAATTACAGCATCCAATACACTCATGGTCCGACTACGGTACCAAAATAAAAGATCAACCCCAACATGCGACATGGTCCCGATCGCCCCAACTAGGCACTACTACTGATCATCAGGGAAAGACACATAGTAACGGCGTGAGTCTTCGTCGAACTCCCACTTGAGCTCAAGCGCATCATCTGGAACGGAGTCATCGGGCCCTACATCTGGTTTGGAAGTAATCTGTGAGCCATGGGGACTCAGCAATCTCGCACCCTCGCGATCAAGACTATTTAAGCTTATAGGTAAGGCAAGGTAATATGTGGAGCTGCAGCAAGCGACTAACATATATGGTGGCTAACCTGTTCGCAAAAGAGAGCGAGAAGAGAAGGCAAAGCACGAACGAATAACTATAGAACATCCTGCGGCAAACATTACTCCAACACCGTGTTCACTTCCCGGACTCCGCCGAGAAGAGACCATCACGGTAACACACACAGTTGATTCATTTTAATTAAGTTAAGGGTCAAGTTATCTACAACCGGACATTAACAAATTCCCATCTTCCCATAATCGTGGGCATGGCTTTCGAAAGTTAAAATCCCTGCAGGGGGAGTCCCAACTTAGCCCATGACAAGCTCTCATGGTCAATGAAGGATATACCTTCTCCCGAGACATTCTGATCAGACTCGGTATCTTGGTTCTACAAGACAACTTCGACAAGTTAAAACAAATCAAGCAACACCGCCCGAATGTGCCGACAAATCCCGATAGGAGCTGCACATATATTGTTCTCATGGCACACTCAGATGAGCAATCCGTACAACTAAAACCAAACCTCGAGTTTCCCCGAGGGGGCGCTGCACAGGGCTCTAGTTTGGACCAACACTCAGAGGAGCACTGGCCCGGGGGGTTTAAATAAGATGACCCTTGGGCTCCGGAAACCCAAGGGCAAAAGAGGCTAGGTGGAAAATGGTAAAACCAAGGTTGGGCATTGCTGGAAGAGTTTTATTCAAGGCGAACTGTCAAGGGGTTCCCATTATTACCCAACCGCGTAAGGAACGCAAAATCCGGGAACATAACACCAATATGACGAAACTAGGGCGGCAAGAGTGGAACAAAACACTAGGCCAAAAAGGCCGAGCCTTTCATCCTTTACCAAGTATATAGATGCATTAAGATAGCAAGATAATATAATGATATCCCAACAAGAAAGTAATGTTCCAACAAGGAACGATCTCCAATCTTCACTTGCAGCTAGCAACGCTATAAGAGGGGCTGAGCAAAGCGGTAACATAGCCAATCAACGGTTCGCTAGGACATGGTGGGTTAGAGGTTTGACATGGCAATTTGGGAAGCATGATAAGAAAGTGGTAGGTATCATAGCATAGGCATAGCAAAAGAGCGCGCAACTAGCAAAGCAAAGATAGAAGTGATTTCGAGGGTATGATCATCTTGCCTGCAAAGTTGTCAGAGTTGACTGGATCCTCGAAAACAAACTCAACGGGCTCCTCGTTAGCGAACTCTTCTCCCGGCTCTACCCAAACAAGACAAGCAAGCAAAAAGTAACACAATCAACAACGTGCAAAGCTCAAACAACATGATGCGAACATGGTATGCTATGCGGGATGCGATATGTGATGCATATGCAAGATTTGACAAGGAAAGAATGAACCTATCCTCAACTTGGAAATCCAAGAGTGCCACTGGAAAGGTGAGGTGATTTCGGTTGAAATCGATATAAAGATCACCGGAATCGGATGCACGGTTTGGAAATGGCAAGCAAAACAAATATGGCACCGGTCTGCGATAAACAGCAAGTAGCCATCTAAATGCATCAAGATAAATATTCTACAGCACTCAAACATGGCAATAAAATACATGGCAGGGATCCACTCATGATGCTTGACAAAAGATGAACACTGAGCTACAGCCAATTCATCCATTAACAGGTTCAAACAAGCATGGCAAAAGTGCAATTGATAAACAGGTTTCAGACTTTGTGAAATTAACACAAGCCTGGAATTTCAGATCAGGTAGCACACTTTGAAGCATGAAAACTATATGCTAAAGGAACTTAACATGGCAAAGCAAGGCATGCCATGAAGCTACTCAAAGAGATTAACAAAAATCCCTTAGTGACCTTGAGCCAAAAGGGATCAGAAAATACAATTGCAAGCATGTGAACATAGCAAAAACATAATCAGGTTACAGACTTAGAGAAAAACTGGAGCATGCAAATCTGTTAACGAGTAGGCATGTTCACGAGCTCGATGCACTCACTACAGAGTAAGACATGACAATCTAAGCATACACTCATCAAGAATACATATTATATAAGCTATACATAGCAAGAACAACAACATAGCATGCACGGATCAACAACAACATCCTCGGCAAAATCGCTAACAAGTAGACAATCTGCCAGGATTCACGAAATAGCAAAAGTAGAGCTCGATTGACTCAAGCTAGGTTGCTCCATAATTGCAAACAAAGACATAGATGGATAGAGCACCACAAGATTAACAAGACATACTTACTGATCATCCTCAAAAGAGGCACGGATTACTAGGAAACAACATGAACATATGGCATATTGATAAAAACAGATCAAGGACTTGGAGAAATTCTAAGTCCCTGAAATCAGCATTAACGAATGCACTACTTTGCAAGCTTGTGCTAGTCACCACACATATCACAAAAATACATGGATAGCACCTCTGGAAAGATGGCATGGCATATAACAAAACACATGTAGAGCTCAGGCGCATATCATGCACACATTAATCATGGCAAAAATGACAAATAGCTATTTGGTGCAGCAGATCTGACAATTAACTCAAATAGCTCTCTTCCAACAGCATTTCGGGCATCAAGATGAACTCAAATGAAAATGATGCAATGCGATGAAATTATGTGCTCTCTGAGTCGAACATTTTGATATGCTACACGCCCAAAACGGATCTACGGATGCAAAGTTACGATGTGATGAAGATGCCTAAATAATTAGGGTTTCAGGGAGAAGTCAACCCCAGATCTAGATCTGAGATTACTGTAGCAGTGCACGGACTTCGAGGTTTGCCGGCCGGAGCTTCAAGGTCGCCGGAGTGGTGGCCGGACTTGCCGCTAAGAGGAGGAGGAGAGGTCGGGGATGGTGGCCGCGGGCGTCGGCGGGGTCGGCGAGGAGGGAGTCGGCGGCTCGGGGCGGCGTGGAGGGCGCCGGACGTTGAGGCGGAGGTGGCGCCGGCGATCGGACGACGACGGCGGCGCGACGAGGCGCTCCGGACGCGGGCGGCGCTCGGGAGGAAGAAGACGCGGGCGCGGGGAGGCGGCGTCCGGGCCCGGGAGGGCCTCCCGCGGGCTGGGCGGGCCGCGGCGGATGAGGCGCTGGCGGTGCTACGTGGCGCCCTGTGGTTGGGCGCGAGTGGTGGCGCGGCGTGTCCGGCGGCGAATGGACACGTCCTGCGCGGAGAGGGGAAGGTGGGTTAGGGTTTCGCCTGGATTTTTTGGGGGAGGAGGTCTTTATATAGGCATAGAGGGAGCTAGGAGAGTCCAAAAGAGGTGCGGTTTTCGGCCACGCGATCGTGATCGAACGCTCTAGATGTTGGCGAGGGTTTTGGTGGGTTTTGGGCCAAATTGGAAGGGTGTTGGGCTGCAACACACACGAGGCCTTCTCGGTCCCTCGGTTAACCGTTGGAGTATCAAACGAAGTCCAAATGGTACGAAACTTGACAGGCGGTCTACCAGTAGTAAACCAAGGCCGCTTGGCAAGTCTCGTTCCAATCCGGAAATGTTTAACCCCCACACACGAAAGGAAGGTAGAAAGGACCATCGGAGGAGATAGGAGCGCCGGAATGCAAAACGGACAACGGGGAAAATGCTCGGATGCAAGAGACGAACACGTATGCAAATGCAATGCACATGATGACATGATATGAGATGCAAGACAACGACAACAACACACGGAGACAAAAACTCGAACCCAAGGAAATAAAATAACTTAGCGCCGGAAACAACAAGAGTTGGAGTACATATAAGGTAAATTACATCCGGGGTGTTACACCGGGAGACTTGGAGTGCACGTCAGGAAAGCAACAAGGGAGCCACGAGGCAGGGGGCGCGCCCACCCCCCTGGGTGCGCCCTCCACCCTTGTGGGCCCCTCGTGGCTCCCCTGACGTATCTCTTCCGCCTATATGTATCCATATACCCTAAAACGATCGGGGAGCACAATAGATCAGGAGTTCCATCGCCAGAAGCCTCCGTAGCCACATAAAACTAATATAGACCCGTTCCAGCACCCTGCTGGAGGGGGAATCCCTCTCCGGTGGCCATCTTCATCATCCCGGTGCTCTCCATGACGAGGAGGGAGTAGTCCACCCTCAGGGCTGAGGGCATGTACCAGTAGCTATGTGTTTGATCTCTCTCTCTCTCTCTCTCGTGTTCTTGAGGTGATACGATCTTGATGTATCGCGAGCTTTGCTATTATAGTTGGATCTTATGATGTTTTCTCCCCCCTCTACTCTCTTGTAATGGATTGAGTTTTCCCTTTGAAGTTATCTTATCGGATTGAGTCTTTAAAGATTTGAGAACACTTGATGTATGTCTTGCCATGCGTATCTGTGGTGACAATGGGATACCACGTGATTCACTTGATGTATGTTTTGGTGATCAACTTGCAAGTTCCGCCCATGAACCTATGCATAGGGGTTGGCACACGTTTTTGTCATGATTCTGTGGTAGAAACTTTGGGGCACTCTTTGAGGTTCTATGTGTTGGTTGAATAGATGAATCTGAGATTGTGTGATGCATATCGTATAATCATATCCATGGATACTTGAGGTGACATTGGGGTGGTTTCGTACCCTACCATAATCTCTTCGTTTGTTCTCCGCTATTAGTGACTTTGGAGTGACTCTTTGTTGCATGTTGAGGGATAGTTATGTGATCCAATTATGTTATTATTGTTGAGGGAACTCGCACTAGTGAAAGTATGAACCCTAGGCCTTGTTTCAACGCATTGCAATACCATTTACGCTCATTTTTATCATTAGTTACCTTGCTGTTTTTATATTTTCAGATTACAAAAACCTTTATCTACGATCCATATTGCACTTGTATCACCATCTCTTTGCCGAACTAGTGCACCTATACAATCTACCATTGTATTGGGTGTGTTGGGGACACAAGAGACTCTTTGTTATTTGGTTGTAGGGTTGCTTGAGAGAGACCATCTTCATCCTATGCCTCCTATGGATTGATAAACCTTAGGTCGTCCACTTGAGGGAAATTTGCTACTGTTCTACAAACCTCTGCACTTGGAGGCCCAACAATGTCTACAAGAAGAAGGTTGTGTAGTAGACATCAAGCTCTTTTCTAGCGCCATTGCCATGTAGGTGAGTGCTTGAAGGTATATCCTTAGATCTTGCAATCGAGTCTTTTAGTTTCTTGTTTTATCACTAGTTTAGTTTATAAAAAATTAAAAAAATGGAATTAAGTTTGCCTCATACGCTTTATCTTTTTAATATCTATCGTGAGAATAAGGATTCTGATAATTGTGCTCAAGTGCTAGAAGAATAATGCATTAGAATGTTTGGCACTAAATATTTGAATGATGAGCATGATTGCAATGTTGTTAATATAAATTCCTTGAATATCCATGATGCTAATGATATGCAAAGCCACAAGCTTGGGGAAGGTATGTTTGATGAATATGATATTTTTTGTCCCCCAAGTTTTGATGAGCAAATTTATTATGATGAAATCATGCCTCCTATTTATGATGATTATATTGATGAAAGTGGATTTGGAGAGGTCATGACTTTATTTAGTAATAATTCCACTATTCCGGAAGAGGTTCCAATTGATTATGAGAACAAAGTTGCAATCTATGATGATTATTGTGATGACTTGTATGCTATAAAGAATAATGATATCCATGAAACTTGTCATCATGATTTTAGTTTTCAATTGGATTATGCCTCACATGATAATTATTTTGTTGAGTTTGCTCCCACTATTATTCATGAGAAGAATTTTGCTTATGTGGAGCGTAATAAAATTTCTATGCTTGTAGATCATGAAAATAATGCTTTATGTGATAGCTATATTGTTGAATTCATTCATGATGCTACTGAAAATTATTATGACGGAGGAACATATGCTTGTAGGAATTGCAATAATATCAAGTTTGATCTCTATGTGCTTAAAGTTTTGCAGTTATGCTTGTTTTGCCTTCCTATGCTAGTTGATTATTGTTCCCATAAGTTTTTTGCTCACAAAATCCCTATGCATAGGAAGTGGTATAGACTTAAATGTGCTAGTAATATTCTTCATGATTCTCTCTTTATGTTTCAATTCTTATCTTTTATGTGAGCATCATTGAAATCATCATGCCTAGCTAGGGGCGTTAAATGATAGCGCTTGTTGGGAGGCAACCCAATTTTATCTTAGTTGCTTGATTTATGTTCCTGTTTATTAATAAATAATTTATATATCCTATGTTATTATTGAGGTTTTATGTTTTAATTAGTGTTTGTGCCAAGTAGAACCTTTGGGAAGACTTGGGTGAAGTCTTTGCGATCATGCTGTAAAAAACAGAAACTTTAGCGCTCGCGAGAATTGCTGCCATTTTTATTTGGAGAGTGATATTTAGTTAATTATTTTGGCAGATGATTAATAGATAAATTACTCAGGTCCAACAATTTATTTTAGAATTTTTGGGGTTCCATAAGTTTGCGTTAGTTACAGATTACTACAGACTGTTCTATTTTTGACAGATTCTGTTTTTCGTGTGTTTTTGCTTATTTTAATGAATCTATGGCTAGTAAAAGAGTTTATAAACCATAGAGAAGTTGGAATACAGTATGTTTAACACCAATATAAATTAATAATGAGTTCATTACAGTACCTTGAAGTGGTGTTTTCTTTTCTTTCGCTAACGGAGCTTACGAGTCTTCTGTTAAGTTTTGTGTTGTGAAGTTTTCAAGTTTTGTGTAAAGATTCGATGGACTATGGAATAAGGAGTGGCAACAGACTAAACTTGGGGATTCCCATGTCACCCCAAGATAATCAAGGACAACCAATATCCTAAGCTTGGGGATGCTCCGGAAGGCATCCCCTCTTTCGTCTTCGTTCATCGGTAACTTTACTTGGAGCTACATTTTTATTCACCACATGATATGTGTTTTCCTTGGAGCGTCAATTTATTTTAGTAGGATTTGCTTTCTGTTATTTAGAACAATGTTTTGCATCTTTTATTTCAATAAAAGTGGCATTGATAGCCTTTACTATGCCTATTTTACAAGTCTTCGTGTTGCTGTTTGAAAACAGAAAGTTTACCGCTGTTGCAATAATTCCCTAGAAAAGTCAGAATGTGGTAAAATGTTGAAACCTTTTGCATATTAAGCTCTGATAAATTTACTACAGTGGGAATTTTCTTTCATAATTTCTGGAGTTAGGGAAGTATGGATCTTGCTGCACTCTTTACAGACTGTCCTGTTTAGGCAGATTGCTGTTATGTTTGCATTGTTTGCATATGTTTGCTTCTTTAATGATTCTATTTGACGATAGGACTATTAAATATGCAGAGGCATTTAGTATGCAATGTTGAATAATAATTTTAGTGATTTGCTACAGTAGAGTATGATAAGGTTTTTGCAATGGTTTATACTAACTTATCTCACGAGTCCTTGTTGAGTTTTGTGTGGATGAAGCTTTTGAGATTTAGGGAGACCGTGATATGGTAGGAATTAAGGAGACACAAAATCTCAAGCTTGGGGATGCCCAAGGCATCCCAATATAATATTTCAAGAAGTCTCAAGCGTCTAAGCTTGGAGATGCCCCGGTTGGCATCCCACCTTTCTTCTTGAACAACTATCGGTTAGTTTCGGTTGATCATAAGTTTTTGCTTCTACACATGATGTTTGCCATTATTAGAATGCCATTTTATTTTGCTTTGCTTGCTGTTTGAATAAAATACCAAGATCTGAAATTATTAAATGTTAGAGATTCCTCACATAGCTAAATAATTATTTAACTACTCATTGATCTTCACTTATATTTTTCGGAGTAGTTTGTCGTTTGCTCTAGTGCTTCACTTATATCTTCTTAGAGCATGGTGGTAGTTTTATTTTATAGAAATAATTGATCTCTAATGCTTCACTTATATTATTTTGATAGTCTTCATAACAGCATGGTAGTTTTCTTTGGTTATGAAACTAGTCCTGATATGATGGGCATCCAAGAGGGATATAATAAAAACTTTCATATAGAGTGCATTGAATACTATGAGAAGTTTGATACTTGATGATTGTTTTGAGATATGGAGGTAATAATATCAAAGTCGTGCTAGTTGAGTAGTTGTGAATTTGAGGAATACTTGTGTTGAAGTTTGCAAGTCCCGTAGCATGCACGTATGGTAAACGTTATGTAACAAATTTGAAACATGGGGTGTTCTTTGATTGTCTTCCTTATGAGTGGCGGTTGGGGACGAGCGATGGTCTTTTCCTACCAATCTATCCCCCTAGGAGCATGCGCGTTGTGCCGAGGTTTCTGATGACTTGTAGATTTTTGCAATAAGTATGTGAGTTCTTTATGACTAATGTTGAGTCCATGGATTATACGCATTCTTACCCTTCCATCATTGCTAGCCTCTTCGGTACCGTGCATTGCCCTTTCTCACATTGAGAGTTGGTGCAAACTTCGCCGGTGCATCCAAACCCCGTGATATGATACGCTCTTTCACACATAAACCTCCTTATATCTTCCTGAAAACAGCCACCATACCTACCTATTATGGCATTTCCATAGCCATTCCGAGATATATTGCCATGCAACTTTCCACCGTTCCGTTTATTATGACACACTTCATCATTGTCATATTGCGTTGCATGATCATGTAGTTGACATTGTATTTGTGGCAAAGCCACCGTTCATAATTCTTTCATACATGTCAGTCATGTATCATTTCTATCCCTGTACACCGCCGGAGGCATTCATATAGAGTCATATCTTGTTCTAAGTATCGAGTTGTAATTCTTGAGTTGTAAATAAATAGAAGTGTGATGATCATCCCCAAAAAAGAGAAAGACCAAAGAAAGGGGGAGGCCAAATAAAAAAAGAAAAAAAGAAAGGCCAAATAAAAAAATAAAAAAATAAAATAAAAGGGACAATGCTACTATCCTTTGCCACACTTGTGCTTCAAAGTAGCACCATAATCCTCATGATAGAGAGTCTCTTGTTTTGTCACTTTCATATACTAGTGGGAATTTTTCATTATAGCACTTGGCTTGTATATTCCAATAATGGGCCTCCTCAAGTGCCCTAGGTCTTCGTGAGCAAGCAAGTTGGATGCACACCCACTTAGTTTCTTTTGTTGAGCTTGCATACATTCATAGCTCTAGTGCATCCGTTGCATGGCAATCCCTACTCCTTGCATTAACATCAATCGATGGGCATCTCCATAGCTCATTGATTAGCCTCGTTGATGTGATACTTTCTCCTTTTTGTCTTCTCCACATAACCCCCTCATTATATTCTATTCCACCCATAGTGCTATATCCATGGCTCACGCTCATGTATTGCGTGAAAGTTTATAGGTTTGAGATTACTAAAGTATGAAACAATTGCTTGCCTTGTCATCGGGGTTGTGCATGCTGAGAGCATTCTTGTGTGACGAAAATGGAGCATGACCAAACTATGATTTTGTAGGGATGAACTTTCTTTGGCCATGTTGTTTTGAGAAGACATGATTGCTTAGTTAGTATGCTTGAAGTATTATTGTTTCTATGTCAATATTAAACTTTTGTCTTGAATCTTATGGATCTGAACATTTATGCCAAAATAAAGAAGAATTACTTAGAGAAATATGTTAGGTAGCATTCCACATCAAAAATTTTGTTTTTATCATTTACCTACTCGAGGACGAGCACGAATTAAGCTTGGGGATGCTGATACGTCTCCAACATATCTATAATTTTTGATTGTTCCATGCTATTATATTATCAACCTTGGATGTTTTATATGCATTTATATGCTATTTTATATGATTTTTTGGGACTAACCTATTAACCTAGACCCCAGTGCCAGTTTCTGTTTTTTCCTTGTTTTAGAATATCGTAGAAAAGGAAAATCAAATGGAGTCCAATTGACCTGAAACTTCACGGAACTTATTTTTGGAAGGAAAGCAACCCGAGAGACTTGGAGTGCACGTCAGGAAAGCAACGAGGGAGCCACGAGGCAGGGGGCGCGCCCACCCCCCTGGGCGCGCCCTCCACCCTCGTGGGCCCCTCATGGCTCCCCTGACATATCTCTTCCGCCTATATATATCCATATACCCTAAAATGATCGGGGAGCACAATAGATCGGGAGGTCCGCCGCCAGAAGCCTCCATAGCCATCGAAAACCAATCTATACCTGTTCATCATCCCGGTGCTCTCCATGATGAGGAGGGAGTAGTCCACCCTCAGGGCTGAGGGTACGTACCAGTAGCTATGTGTTTGATCTCTCTCTCTCTCTCTCTCGTGTTCTTGAGGTGATACGATCTTGATGTATCGTGAGCTTTGCTATTATAGTTGGATCTTATGATGTTTTCTCCCCCCTCTACTCTCTTGTAATGGATTGAGTTTTCCCTTTGAAGTTATCTTATCGGATTGAGTCTTTAAAGATTTGTGAACACTTGATGTATGTCTTGCCGTGCATATCTGTGGTGACAATGGGATACCACGTGATTCACTTGATGTATGTTTTGGTGATCAACTTGCGGGTTCCGCCCATGAACCTATGCATAGGGGTTGGCACACGTTTTCGTCGTGATTCTCCGGTAGAAACTTTGGGGCACTCTTTGAGATTCTGTGTGTTGGTTGAATAGATGAATCTGAGATTGTGTGATGCATATCGTATAATCATATCCACGGATACTTGAGGTGACATTGGAGTATCTAGGTGACATTAGGGTTTTGGTTGATTTGTGTCTTAAGGTGTTATTCTAGTACGAACTCTAGGGCTGTTTGTGACACTTATAGGAATAGCCCAACGGATTGATTGGAAAGAATAACTTTGAGGTGGTTTCGTACCCTACCATAATCTCTTCGTTTGTTCTCCGCTATTAGTGACTTTGGAGTGACTCTTTGTTTCATGTTGATGGATAGTTATGTGATCCAATTATGTTATTGTTGTTGAGGGAACTTGCACTAGTGAAAGTATGAACCCTAGGCCTTGTTTCAATGCATTGTAATACTGTTTACGCTCATTTTTATCATTAGTTACCTTGCTGTTTTTATATTTTCAGATTACAAAAACCTTTATCTACTATCCATATTGCACTTGCATCACCATCTCTTCGCCGAACTAGTGCACCTATACAATCTACCATTGTATTGGGTGTGTTGGGGACACAAGAGACTCTTTGTTATTTGGTTGTAGGGTTGCTTGAGAGAGACCATCTTCATCCTACACCTCCTACGGATTGATAAACCTTAGGTCATCCACTTGAGGGAAATTTGCTACTGTCCTACAAACCTATGCACTTGGAGGCCCAACAACGTCTACAAGAAGAAGGTTATGTAGTAGACATCACCCCTATACTCATTGAATACAATCAAGCAGGACGTGGGGTTTTACCTCCTTTAAGAGGGCCCAAACCTGGGTAAACATTGCATCCCCATCGTCCCTTGTTACCATTGATTCTTATACGCATAGTTCGGGGCCCCCTACCCGAGATCTGCCGGTTTTGACACCGACAACAGTGGCAAGGTTGGAGGTGTCAAAGTGGAAGGTGCTAAGGTGGATCGTCAGTTTGGGCTCAAACTGAAGAACTTAATCATCTTCGTCCAGTTCATCGCCATTGTTGTGCTCTGGCGTTGGTGTGCTAGGTGTGATCATTATGGATACGCTCACCAACTAGGATACAAGGTATGCACACCATGTACGCCGTATGTAACCAAACGTCGTGTTCATGTGCCGCTTGGGCCAATGCAGACAACCTAACAAAGTGCACTTACGTATTACCTAATGCAGGGACCCTAGATGCAGGCAACCAAACAACTTGTAGATAACGAATTTGGGGTTGTTTTTGCTTAACCATATTGCGTTGAGTTGTGTATACAATCCTTCTACTGTTCAAAACTTGAACCAAACAGGCCCTATATGTATACGCACATCATGACCGATGTCTGGTAGCCAGCACATCATCTCCGCTCCTTGCACCTTTATCCGCCTCGATGTCCTGATCCAAAACCGGGTGCGGGCCCCCGAGGCCGGAGCCCACCGTGTACAACATACCGGACAATCCATCAAAGAAGGAGCATACATGTACGTGGTTCATCACTATCATACCAAGCACATGCTTCATCACTATCATGCTAAGCACATGGTTCATCGCTCTCATACTAAGCATACAGGACAATCTATGAGCAAGAACATACATCTACAACAAACAATGCTACAAATGGACCACCAATAGTTACAAATCATAGATCTAAGCATGAATCAACACAAGCACAAGGTTCAACTTCAAACTCTACTACTAATCTAGCCTACCACATGCTTGAACATCTAACCCTACCACAAATTTTAACCGCAGCATAGCAAGCAACCATATGAGCTCATGGATCAGAGCACTAATCAACCATGCTTCTACATCAAACCCTAGATGCAGCTCAAATCTAGCTAGAATGAATAGAGGGAAAGGGGGATTGAACTCATAGAGGCCATGGCTATAGCTCGAGGACGAGTGGGGAATGGTCGTAGAAGATCACCGACGGCCGGTGAAGGACCGTCGACACCATGGACCGCCGGCCGATGAAGATGTGATGCTTACCTGCTCATTTGTAACACCCAGATGCGGCTATATCTCCCACAAGTCGAGGCACAACCTAGAGGCATAACCGCATGGTAGGCATGTCGCAAGAGGGGTAATCTTTACACATCCCATGTACTGAATAAGAAAGGAATAAAGAGTTGGCTTAGAATCGCCACTTCACACAAATACAAGTTAAGCATACATCATCCAGAATACAATCAAGGTCCGACTATGGAACCAAAATAATAGAAGACAACCCCAAATGCTAGATCCTCGATTGTCCCGACTGGGCTCCACTACTGATCAACTGGAACCGAAACAACACAACGAAGATGATCTTCATCGAGCTCCCACTTGAGCTGGGTTGCATCACCTGCACTGGTAGCATCAGCACCTGCAACTGTCTGGAAGTATCTGTGAGCCACGAGGACTCAGCAATCTCACACCCGCGAGATCAAGACTATTTAAGATTATGGTAGGGAAAGGTAGTGAGGTGGAGCTAGAGAAGCACTAAGCATATATGGTAGCTAACATACGCAAATAAGAGCGAGAAGAGAATCAATGCAATGGTCGTGAACTAGAAGTGATCAAGAAGTGATCCTGAATCTACTTACGCTCAAACATAACACAAGAACCGTGTTCACTTCCCGGACTCCGCCGAAAAGAGACCATCACAGCTACACACGCGGTTGATTCATTTTAATTAAGTTAAGCGTCAAGTTCTTTACAACCGGATATTGACAAATTCCCATCTACCCATAACCGCTGGCACAGCTTTCGAAAGTTCAAACCCTGCAGGGGTGTCCCAACTTAGCCCATCGCAAGCTCTCACGGTCAACGAAGGATATTCCTTCTCCCAGGAAGACCTGATCAGACTCGGAATCCCGGTTAAAAGACATTTTGACAATGGTAAAACAAGACCAGCAAAGCCGCCCGAATGTGCCGACAAATCCCGATAGGAGCTGCACATATCTCGTTCTCAGGGCACACCAGATGAGCAATCCGTACAACTAAAACCAACCCTCAAGTTTCCCCGAGGTGGCGCTGCAAGGGGCTCTAGTTTGGAGTAACACTCAGAGGAGCACTAGCCGGGGGGGGGGGTAAAATAAAGATGACCCTCGGGCTCCGGAAACCCTAGGAAAAAGGCTTAGGTGGCAAATGGTAAAACCAAGGTTGGGCCTTGCTGGAGGAGTTTTATTCAAAGCGAACTGTCAAGGGGGTCCCATTCCCCCAACCGCGTAAGGAACACAAAATCAAGGAACATAACACCGGTATGACGGAAACTAGGGCGGCAAGAGTGGAACAAAACACCAGGCATAAGGCCGAGCCTTCCACCCTTTACCAAGTATATAGATGCATTAAAGTAAACAAGATATAATAATGATATCCCAGCAAAACCCATGTTCCAACAAGGAACAAACTTCAATCTTCACCTGCAACTAGCAATGCTATAAGAGGGGCTGAGCAAAGCGGTAACATAGCCAAACAACAGTTTGATAGGAAAGGTGGATTAGAGGCTTGACATGGGAATGTGGGAGGCATGATATAGCAAGTGGTAGGTATCGCGGCATAGCAATAGAGCAAGCAACTAGCAATCAAAGATAGAAGTGATTTCGAGGGTATGGTCATCTTGCCTGAAATCCCGCAAGGAAGAAGAATGAGTCCATGAAGAAGACAAACAGACGTAGTCGAACGGATCCTCACAAACGTGACGTTATCAGAACTAGCCCAAAGAAGCAACACCGGAAAGAAGATAACAATATAGTAAAACAACCATCACATAAACATGGCATGATGCACAACCAAGTATGATGCATGTCCGGTTTAATGAAGCATGGCATGGCAATATGCACAAACGATACTACAAATTAAGTGGAGCTCAATATGCAACGAGTTGCATATTGATGAAACACCACAAGAATTATTTAGTTCTCTCCCATTTAAGTACTCAACAAAATTAAATGTTGGTTATCATGGCAAGGGGTGAAGCATATGAAAAACTACCTATCTAGGCAAATTTAAATGAGGCCGGAACAACAAACAACAAGTCCGGAAAAACCTCATGAGCATATATTAGATTTGGTACTGTTCTGCCCTAAACACAATTTTAGATTTGTTAAACATGCAAAGGAAGTACACCATGTTAAACTAGGCATTTTTCTACCCCATTTACATATAAAGTTTGTTAGGTTTGGAGCTACGGTTATTTAGTTATGAATTAAATCATTTTAACATGGCATAGGGGCAAATTAAAGCAAACAACAATTTAAACATTTCAAACATGGATGAAAGTTTGATATTATAAATCTAGATGAAAATCTAGGCATTTTTCATATATAAGGTTTTTACATATCATGCATAGATTGTGAGTTAATAAATGCATGAAGTCTAGGGGGTTCTCTGCAAAATCTGTAAAACACTGGAAAAATTAGGAAATCGTCCATGGAAAAATACAGTGGCTCGGGCCGAATCTGTCTGGCCCAAACAACATAGAAAAAAGGAGGCGCTGGGGGTGGCCTCACCCATGGGCTTTGGCCCGGTTCAATGGAAGAAGGCCCGCTGGGGGAGGAGGGGTGCGCTGGGCCGTGGCAAAGAAGCAGGCTGGGCCTGGAGCTTGCCTTGCTTGGTCAATGCGAGCGGACCTGCTCGTTGCTGCTTGAACAAAACAGAGGAGCGGCATGGCGTGAAACAGGACTACGGCGGCGAGGAAGAAACGGAGGCACAGGGGACGGAGGGGCGCGGCTCCAAGCGTGGGACGGTGGCTTGAGGTGCGTGGGACGCCCGAGCAGAGGAGCTTGAGCTTCAGGCGCGCGAGAGGACCGGGGATGAGCTCCAACGACACAAGCGCTCAACGGAGATGTCCACGGCAGCGCTGTGAAGACAACAGAAGAGAGAAGGAGCAGCGTGAGAAAAAGGAGGCCAGGAAGGAAGAAGAGGGGAGCAGGGACGCGGGACGAGCTAGACCCGCGTGGCGGCCAGCCGGATCGACGAAGAGGATGGCGAGAGATGGAGTGGGGGCAGCGGAGGTGCGGGCGAGGATCTCGTCGAGGAAGAGGATTTGGCCGGAGACGATGGCTTGGCCAAGCAGAGGAGCCTCGGGCAGCGCATGGGGAGGACCTGAACGCCGGAACCCGTGGCGATGAAGCCGTTTCCCGGTGGTGGCTTGAGCATCAGGCGACATGGTGCTCCTGGTCGAGACGAAGCCGAGGATGGGCGCTGGCCATTGGTGCGGTCATGCGCATGCGGGACAGGACGCAGGGCGCCGGCGACTGTTCCCTGCTATGGCAAGTCAGAGAGAGAGGCGTGTGAGGGAAGGAGGAACAGGAGCATGGGAAGAAGGAAGACAGGGGCGCGAGGTCGTGCTTGTTAGCCGGCGGCTCCGGCGAGCTCCAGCTAGGGCACCGGGGACGTGAGGATCCAGGAGGCGGGGATGGTGGCGAGGAGGTGGAGCTCGGGCTCCTGCGGGATTTGAGCGTCGGCGGTCGTTGACTGGAGATGGATCGAAGGGATGGATGGTGGATCTAAAAACGAGGAAGGGGGTTGGCTGCGCATGGTTGGCTGGATCAGATCTAGGAGGATCCCGAGAGAGGATTTGGTGGAGAGTGCGGCGGCGGGTGAAGGGACAAGCCACCTAATTTCTAGGGTTTGACCAAAATGGACTAGGGGTGGACGAATATATACATCACGGTTTAGGTTAGGGGCTATCTCGTCCCTCCGATCAAAATCGGACGGTCAGGAAAAATAGGCTAGGGAGTCCAAATAAGAAAACGGTGATGTTTTATAGATGTTTGGGGATGATCCGGACCCAACGGTGACGACTGTCCGGGTTGGGTTCGGGACAACTTTCGGACGCGCACTCGAGGGGTTCGATGCACTATGCAAGGAGGGGTTTTGGGGCCTCACGGTTGGTAGGTGACTGTGTAGATGGTCTAGGGAGGATAGAGAGGGAAAGCCCGACACATGTTTCCGGATACCGGAAACGTCCGACGTATGACCGGCTATACTGTCGCTATAGTTATACCTTGGGGCGTCAAACGGGCTCCGAAAGCGATGAAACTTGACAGGCGGCCTATCTACACTAAAACAACACCGCATGACAACTTGCATCCCATTCTGAGAACATTTTCTGGACACTTAATAATATTTCAGACATGCTGCAGGCGCGTGCAAGTGTGTCTGGGCTCAGAATGGACAACAGAGAGAACGAGGAGACCGGGACAGATGCAAGTTTTGAAAACATGATGATGCAATGTGATGACCCACAAGTATAGGGGATCTATCGTAGTCCTTTCGATAAGTAAGAGTGTCGAACCCAACGAGGAGCAGAAGGAAATGATAAGCGGTTTCCAACAAGGTATTCTCTGCAAGTACTGAAATAAGTGGTAACAGATAGTTTTGTGATAGGATAATTTGTAACGAGCAACAAGTAACAAAAGTAAATAAAGTGCAGCAAGGTGTCCCAATCCTTTTTGTATCAAAGGACAAGCCTGGACAAACTCTTACATAGAGAAAAGCGCTCCCAAGGACACATGGGAATATCATCAAGCTAGTTTTCATCACGCTCATATTATTCGCGTTCGGTACTTTGATAATTTGGTATGTGGGTGGACCGGTGATTGGGTACTGTCCTTACTTGGACAAGCATCCCACTTATGATTAACCTCTATTGCAAGCATCCGCAACTACAACAAAAGTATTAAGGTAAACCTAACCATACCATGAAACATATGGATCCAAATCAACCCCTTACGAAGCAACGCATAAACTAGGGTTTAAGCTTCTGTCACTCTAGCAACCCATCAGCTACTTATTACTTCCCAATTCCTTCCTCTAGGCCCAAATAATTGTGAAGTGTCATGTAGTCGATGTTCACATAACACCACTAGAGGAGAGACAACATACATCTCATCAAAATATCGGACGAATACCAAATTCACATGACTACTAATAGCAAGACTTCTCCCATGTCTTCAGGAACAAACGTAACTACTCACAAAGCATAAACATGTTCATAATCAGAGGGGTATTAATATGCATATAGGATCTGAACATATGATCTTCCACCAAATAAACCAACTAGCATTAACTACAAGGAGTAATTAACACTACTAGCAACCCACTAGCACCAATCCCGGACTTGGAGACAAGAATTGGATACAAGAGATGAACTAGGGTTTTGAGAGGAGATGGTGTTGATGAAGATGTTGATGGAGATTACCCTTTCTCGATGAGAGGAGCGTTGGTGATGACGATGGCGATGA
>NC_041390.1:172066866-172141632 GCF_002162155.2 Triticum dicoccoides | reverse complement strand
CCCGGCAGAACAGCTCCGCCAGAGCCCTAGATTGGTTCCGCCAAGGTTCCGCCTCGTGGCGGCGGAGTTTCGTCTGAGAAGATGGCTTGTTATTTTTTTTCCATCGAAAGACTTCATATATCAGAAGATGGCCACCAGGGGGCCCACGAGGTAGGGGCACGCCCAGGGGGGTAGGGCGCGCCCCCCACCCTCGTGGGAAGGGTGTGGCCCCCCTGGTGAATTTCTTCCGCTAAGTATTTTTTATATATTCTAAAAACGTCTTCCGTGAAGTTTCAGGACTTTTGAAGCTGTGCAGAATAGGTCTCTAATATTTGCTCCTTTTCCAGCCCAGAATCCCAGCTGTCGGCATTCTCCCTCTTTATGTAAACCTTGTAAAATAAGAGAGAATAGGCATAAGTATTGTGACATAATGTGTAATAACGGCCCATAATGCAATAAATATCGATATATATGATGCAAAATGGACGTATCAACTCCCCCAAGCTTAGACCTCGCTTGTCCTCAAGCGAAAGCCAAAATTGAAAAATATGTCCACATGTTTAGAGATAGAGGTGTCGATAAAAATAAAATACGGACATGAGGGCATCATGATCATTCTTAGAACAACAACTTATATAATTCTTGTCATATGATTTCTTATGCTAGAGTAATAATTCAGTCACAATTTCAAGTATGAATCGTAAACTTCATTGAAAACTAACAAACTATAATCTCAGTCATTGGAGCAATTGCAATTTATCATAACATAGGAAAGAGTCAATAAATAAGAGCTTTTCAGCAAGTCCACATACTCAACTATCATATAGTCTTTCACAATTGCTGACACTCACGCAATACTTATGGGTATGGAGTTTTAATCGGACACAGAGAAAGATAGGGGCTTATAGTTTGCCTCCCAACATTTTAACTCAAGGGTAATGTCAACAATAATAGTTCATGAAAACTCACATCCAATTAGCCATATATACCAGGATCTTTCCAACATACTGTGCTTGCCAAAGGATAAAATGTAAAAATGAAGGGTCAAGATCACCATGACTCTTATGCAAGGTGGGAGATAAAAGTAAAAGATAGGCCCTTCGCAGAGGAAAGCAGAGGTTGTCATGCGCTTTTATGGCTGGATGCACAAAATCTTAATGCGAAAGAACATCACTTTATATTGCCACTTGTGATATGGACCTTTATTATGCAGTCTGTCGCTTTTATTTCTTCCATATCACATGATCGTATAAAGCTTATTTTCTCCCACACTAATAAGTCATACATATTTAGAGAGCAATTTTTTATTGCTTGCACCGATGACAACTTACTTAGAGGATCTTACTCAATCCATAGGTAGGTATAGTGGACTCTCATGGTAATACTGGTTTTAAGAGTATTTGGAAGCACAAGTAGTATCTCTACTTGGTGCGATGAATTTGGCTAGCATGAGGGAGAAAGGCAAGCTCAACCATGTTGGATGATCCATGACAATATAATTTATCTCAGATGTAAGAAAACATAACCCATTATGTTGTCTTCCTTGTCCAACGTCAACTCTTTAGCATGTCATATTTTAATGAGTGCTCACAATCATAAAAGATGTCCAAGATAGTATATTTATAAGTGAAGACCTCTCTTTCTTTATTACTTCCTATTAATTGCAACGATGACCAAAACTATGTTTGTCAACCCTCAACAACTTTTATTCATCATACTTTTTTCTATGTGAGATCATTACTCTCCATAAGACTCACATGATCTCTTTGTTTCTTTTTATTCCTTTCTCTTTTCTTTTATTCCCTTAGGATCATGGAAAAATAATAAAGCCCTTGACTCAACACTAATCTTTATTATATAGCTCAGGGACTCGATTACATAGAGGAATTATAAAGCAAAAATCAAAACTAGATCATGACATAAACTTTATTCTACTAGATCAAGATAATACCAAAAGGATCGAACTAAGGAAAACGATAAAGATAAAAGTGATGGTGATACGATACCGGGGCACTCCCCCAAGCTTGGCGGTTGCCAAGGGGAGTGCCCATACCAGATACTCAATTCTTCTTTGTTAGGTCCTCGATCTCCTGTTCCAGGCTCAGTATCTTTTTGCATAGTTCCTGCTTATTTTCCTGCAAGAGGCGAAAAGGGATAAACTCGATCTTAGGTTTCTTTACTCTATCCGGGAGGCTTGACTTTTTGAACTCCACATGCATGTCCCCAGGTTGAGGTAGTGGGACTTCATCTTCATCTAAGCTCGTCTCCTCCTTTCCCTTGGGTTCATAGTCCTCTTCTTCTTCCGTAGTCCAACCGCAATGCTCCACATCCCCATAGACCTTAGGATATGCAAGGTAATCAACCACATAGCTTTCTCCTTCTGAATCCTGGGACGACATGTTGCTCTGTCTGCAGCAGGACAGCTCAAAACAAAGACAAGAGATATTTGCGTGATACGGGAGTCAAAACCCCCGGGAGATTATATAATGAATTTTTACCGACCAAAATATGTGTCGTGTAAGAAAACGGAGTCCGGAAAGCGCACGAGGTGCCCACGAGGTAGGGGGCGCGCCCAGGGTTGTAGGGCGCACCCTCCACCCTCGTGGAGCCCTCGTGTCCTTCCCGGACCGCTTCTTATTTTTCTATCTTTCTAAATATTCCAAAACAGAGAAATATTGCCTTAAAAGCTGTTTTGGAGTCGGTTTACTTACCGTACCACATACCTATTCCTTTTTGGAGTCTGAAACGTTCTGGAAAGTGTCCCTTATGTATTCCTCCGGGGTTACGGTTTCAATAACATTGGTTTCAACATTTATTGGATTACTTGAGATATAATGTTTGATTCTTTGACCGTTCACCACCTTCGGATTTGTGCCTTCGAAGTTGTTAATTTTTATGGCACCGGAACGGTAGACCTCCTTGATAACGTAAGGGCCTTCCCATTTAGAGAGAAGTTTTCCTGCAAAAAGTCTTAAACGAGATTTGTATAGCAATACGTATTCACCTACATTAAACTCACGCTTTTGTATCCTTTTATCATGCCATCTTTTAACTTTTTCCTTAAACAACTTGGCATTTTCGTAGGCTTGGGTTCTCCATTCATCGAGTGAGCTAATATCAAATAACCTCTTCTCACCGGCAAGTTTAAAATCATAATTGAGCTCTTTAATAGCCCAATATGCCTTGTGTTCTAGTTCGAGAGGTAAGTGACATGCTTTTCCATAAACCATTTTATATGGAGACATACCCATAGGATTTTTATATGCAGTTCTATAGGCCCATAATGCATCATCAAGTTTCTTGGACAAATTCTTTCTCAATCTATTAACAATCTTTTGCAAAATTAATTTGAGCTCTCTATTACTCAATTCTACTTGACCACTAGACTGTGGGTGATAAGGAGATGCAATTCTATGATTAACATCATACTTAGCAAGCATTTTACGGAAAGCACCATGGATAAAATGTGAACTACCATCAGTCATTAAATATCTAGGGACTCCAAATCTTAGAAAAATAACTTCTTTAAGCATTTTAATAGAAGTGTTATGATCAACACTACTAGTTGGAATAGCTTCTACCCACTTAGTAACGTAATCAACAGCAACTAAAATATGTGTATATCCATTAGAGGAAGGAAAAAGTCCCATATAGTCAAAGCCCCAAACATCAAATGGTTCAATAACGAGTGAATAGTTCATAGGTATTTCTTGACGTCTACTAATATTACCAATTCTTTGACATTCATCACAAGATAAGACAAACTTACGGGCATCCTTGAAGAGAGTAGGCCAATAAAAACCAGATTGGAATACCTTATGTGCAGTTCTATCTCCAGCATGGTGTCCTCCATAAGCTTCGGAGTGACACTTGTGTAGGATCTGTTCATGTTCATGCTCAGGTACATAACGTCTAATAACACCATCTACTCCTTCTTTATAAAGATGTGGGTCATCCCAAAAGTAATGCCTCAAATCATAGAAGAACTTTTTCTTTTGCTGGTATGTGAAACTAGGTGGTATAAACTTAGCAACAATGTAATTAGCATAATCAGCATACCATGGAGCAGTATGAGAAGCATTTATGACATTTAATTGCTCGTCAGGAAAGCTATCATCAATAGGTAGTGGGTCATCAAGCACATTTTCTAACCTAGACAAGTTGTCTGCAACGGGGTTCTCAGCTCCCTTTCTATCAACAATATGTAAGTCAAATTCTTGTAGCAAGAGAACCCATCTAATAAGTCTAGGTTTATCATCTTTATTTTCCATAAGATATTTAATAGCAGCATGATTAGTGTGAATAGTTACTTTATAATCAACAATATAAGGTCTGAACTTATCACAAGCAAATACAACTGCTAAGAATTCTTTTTCAGTAGTAGCATAATTTCTTTGAGCATTGTCTAGGGTTTTACTAGCATATTGAATAACATTTAATTTCTTATCAACTTTTTGCCCTAGAATAGCACCTACAGCATAATCACTAGCATCACACAT
Source organism: Triticum dicoccoides (assembly GCF_002162155.2). Classification (NCBI taxonomy): domain Eukaryota; kingdom Viridiplantae; phylum Streptophyta; class Magnoliopsida; order Poales; family Poaceae; genus Triticum; species Triticum dicoccoides. The sequence goes on along the minus strand of NC_041390.1, from coordinate 172,137,154 downwards.
AATTTCAAAGGGTAAATTCCAATCAGGTGGCTGAACAATAGGTGTAGAGATTAATGCTTTCTTAAGTATTTCGAATGCTTCTACACAATCATCATCAAAGACAAATGGTATATCTTTTTGTAATAAATTAGTCAGAGGCCAGGGAATTTTTGAGAAGTCCTTAATGAACCTCCTATAAAATCCGGCCTGGCCAAGGAAACTTCTTATACCTTTGATGTCCTTGGGACATGGCATCTCCTCAATAGCATCAACTTTGGCTTTATCAACCTCAATACCTCTTTCAGAAACTTTGTGCCCCAAGACAATACCTTCATTAACCATAAAGTGGCACTTTTCCCAATTCAAGACAAGATTAGTTTCTTCACATCTCTGCAAAACTCGATCAAGGTTGCTCAAGCAATCATCAAAAGAAGATCCATAGACGAAGAAATCGTCCATGAAAACCTCACAAATCTTTTCACAAAAGTCAGAGAATATAGCCATCATGCATCTTTGAAAGGTAGCAGGTGCATTACATAAACCAAAAGGCATACGTATATAAGCAAAAGTACCAAAAGGGCAAGTAAAAGTAGTCTTTGATTGATCTTTGGCTCACACAGGTATTTGAGAGAAACCAGAATAACCATCTAGAAAGAAAAAATGTGTATGTTTGGATAATCTTTCTAGCATTTTATCGATAAAAGATAATGGGTAATGATCCTTTTTAGTAGCCTTATTTAATTTATGGAAATCAATTACCATCCTATAACCTGTAATAATTCTTTGAGGAATCAATTCATCTTTATCATTAGGAACGACAGTAATACCTCCCTTCTTAGGGACACAATGGACAGGACTTACCCAATGACTATTAGCAATGGGATAGATTATATCTGCCTCAAGGAGCTTTAGTATTTCCTTTCTTACCACTTCTTTCATTTGAGGATTCAGCCGTCGTTGATGATCACGAACTGGTTTAGCATCTTCTTCCAAATTAATTTTATGTTGACATAGAGTGGGACTAATGCCCTTAAGATCATCAAGAGTATACCCAATAGCAGCATGGTGCTTCTTCAGAGTTTTCAATAATCTCGCCTCCTCATGCTCTGGAAGGTTAGCACTAATAATAACAGGATATATCTTTTTCTCATCAAGATAAGCATATTTAAGAGTATCAGGTAATGGTTTAAGCTCAAACATGGGATCACCCTTGGGTGGAGGAGGATCCCCTAGGATTTCAACAGGCAAATTGTTTTGCAGAATAGGTTCCTGTTTAAAGAATACTTCGTCTATTTCCCTTCTTTCATTCATAAACATATCATTTTCATGGTCTAGCAAATATTGTTCTAAAGGATCACTAGTAGGTACGGCAATAGAAGCAAGACCAATAATTTCATCCTTACTAGGTAATTCTTCTTCACGGTGTTTTCTACTAAATTTAGAGAAATTAAATTCATGAGTCATATCATCTAAACCGATAGTAACAACATCCCTTTTGCAATCTATGGTAGCATTAACAGTGTTTAAGAAGGGTCTACCAAATATGACAAAAGCTATCTTGTGGGGAACCAAGAATAAGAAAATCAGCAGGATATTTAGTGTTCCCACACAAGACTTCAACATCTCTAACAATTCCCATTGGTGAAATAGTATCTCTATTGGCAAGTTTAATTGTGACATCAATATCTTCTATCTCAGCGGGTGCAATATCATGCATAATTTCTTTGTATAAGGAATAAGGTATTGCGCTAGCGCTAGCACCCATATCACATAAGCCATAATAACAATGATCTCCTATTTTAACAGAAATAACAGCCATGCCTACCACATGTCTGTTTTTATCTTTAGCACAAGGTTTAGCAATTCTAGCAGTCTCATCAAGGAAATGAATAACATGCCCATCAATATTATCAAACAAGAGATCTTTAACAATAGCAATATCAGGTTCAACTTTAATTTTCTCATGAGGTGTATAAGTTTTAATATTGCTTTTATGAACCACTGTTGAAGCTTTAGCATGATCCTTTCTCCTAACAGGAAAAGGTGGTTTCTCAATATAAGAAGTAGGAACAATAGGATCATTATAAGTGACAATCTTTTCTTCAACTTTAATAGGTGCAGCTACTTTTACTTCTATGGGAGGATGATATTTAAACCACTTCTCCTTGGGGAGATCAACATAAGTAGCAAAAGATTCATAGAAAGAAGCTACTATCTCAGAGTCAAGTCCATATTTAGTGCTAAATTTAACATCGGTATCCACAAAATATTTAACACAATCAAACCTAGGTGTCATACCTGACTTCTTACCTTTGTCGAGGTCCCAATCTTCAGAGTTGTGTTTAATTCTTTCCAATAAATCCCATTTGAATTCAATAGTCTTCATCATAAAAGAGCCAGCACAAGAAGTATCAAGCATGGTGCGATTGTTATCAGAAAGCCAAGCATAAATTTTTTGAATAATCATTTTTCGTAAGAGCTCATGATTGGGGCATGAATATAACATTGATTTGAGCCTCCCCCAAGCTTGAGCGACGCTTTCTCCTTCGCGAGGCCAAAAATTATATATATAATTGCGATCACGATGAACAAGATGCATAGGATAAAACTTCTGATGAAATTCCAATTTAAATCATTTGTAATTCCAAGACCCCATATCATCACATAGCCTATACCATGTCGATGCATCTCCCTTCAAAGATAAAGGGAAGACCTTCTTCTTAACAACATCTCCGGGTACACCTGCAATCTTAAATAATCCACAAACTTCATCCACATAAATTAGATGCTCATCAGGATGTTTTGTTCCATCTCCTAAAAAGGGATTAGCTAGCAGTTTTTCTATCATACCCGAAGGAATTTCAAAGCAGACATTTTCATTTTCAGTAGGTTCAGTAGGTTGAGGAGCAACTCTTTGCTCTACTAGTCGGGGTGAAGATACCCCGAACAAGCCCCTCAGAGGATTACTTTCCATAGTAACAACTGACAGTAAATTTCAGCAAACTATATAAATTTTTCCTTACCAAATTCCACCTACCAAAGGCGCTTCACTCCTCAGCAACGGTGCCAGAAAAGAGTCTTGATGACCCAAAAGTATAGGGGATCTATCGTAGTCCTTTCGATAAGTAAGAGTGTCGAACCCAACGAGGAGCGGAAGGAAATGATAAGCGGTTTCCAGCAAGGTATTCTCTAGAAGTACTGAAATAAGTGGTAACAGATAGTTTCGTGATAGGATAATTTGTAACGAGCAACAAGTAACAAAAGTAAATAAAGTGCAACAAGGTGGCCGAATCCTTTTTGTAGCAAAGGACAAGCCTCGACAAACTCTTATATAGAGAAAAGCACTCCCGAGGACACATGGGAATATCATCAAGCTAGTTTTCATCACGCTCATATGATTCGCGTTCGGTACTTTGATAATTTGGTATGTGGGTGGATCGGTACTTGGGTACTGTCCTTACTTGGACAAGCATCCCACTTATGATTAACCTCTATTGCAAGCATCCGCAACTACAACAAAAGTATTAAGGTAAACCTAACCATAGCATGAAACATATGGATCCAAATCAGCCCCTTATGAAGCAACGCATAAACTAGGGTTTAAGCTTCTGTCACTCTAGCAACCCATCATCTACTTATTACTTCCCAATGCCTTCCTCTAGGCCCAAATAATGGTGAAGTGTCATGTAGTCGACGTTCACATAACACCACTAGAGGAGAGACAACATACATCTCATCAAAATATCGAACGAATGCCAAATTCACATGACTACTAATAGCAAGACTTCTCCCACGTCCTCATGAACAAGTGTAACTACTCACAAAGCATAAACATGTTCATAATCAGAGGGGTATTAATATGCATATAGGATCTGAACATATGATCTTCCACCAAATAAACCAACTAGCATCAACTACAAGGAGTAATTAACACTACTAGCAACCCACTAGCACCAATCCCGGACTTGGAGACAAGAATTGGATACAAGAGATGAACTAGGGTTTTGAGAGGAGATGGTACTGATGAAGATGTTGATGGAGATTGCCCTTTCCCGATGAGAGGAGCATTGGTGATGACGATGGCAATGATTTCCCCCTCCGGGAGGGAAGTTTCCCCGGTAGAACAGCTCCGCCAGAGCCCTAGATTGGTTCCGCCAAGGTTCCGCCTCGTGGTGGTGGAGTTTCGTTTGAGAAGATGGCTTGTTATTTATTCCCATCGAAAGACTTCATATAGCAGAAGATGGCCACCGGAGGGCCACCAGGAGGCCCACGAGGTAGGGGGCGCGCCCAGGGGGTAGGGCGCGCCCCCCACCCTCGTGGGCAGGGTGTGGCCTCCTGGTGAATTTCTTCCGCTGTGTATTTTTTATATATTCTAAAAACGTCTTCCGTGAAGTTTCAGGACTTATGGAGCTGTGCAGAATAGGTCTCTAATATTTGCTCCTTTTCCAGCCCAGAATCCCAGCTGCCGGCATTCTCCCTCTTTATGTAAACCTTGTAAAATAAGAGAGAATAGGCATAAGTATTGTGACATAATGTGTAATAACAGCCCATAATGCAATAAATATTGATATAAAAGCATGATGCAAAATGGACGTATAACAATGCAGATGATGACATGGCAAGATGCAACACGAAGCGAGTGACATGGCAACGACAACGAATAACTGGAAGACATCTGGAGCAACGGTCTCGGGGCGTTATAACACTCCACCACTACAAGAGGATCTCGTCCCGAGATCTAGGATGGCACCGGAGGGAAACGGAAGAGGAAGAGAAGAGGTAAAACTAGGTTGCTTCTTTGACTAACGAGTGAAACCAAAGAACCTTGGGAGGTTGAACAAATTGAAAGAATACAATGAATATTAACAAATTTTAAAACACTTCATTAGAAAAAAGGAACAAGGAACATTACTAGAACCTTGTAGGTCGAAAGACATAAGAAAAAGGGTTGCAATGGACAAGAAGTACATGCAAGCATTCCGGTAGCAACGAAATGTACAAGGAACGATAAGATCAGTTACGATAACACTCCGGTTGGAAAAGGAAGGCATAGAATATGATCTTGACAAGATGAGAGGGTACTTGAAGAAATCAACAACACACTACCACCGGAACTATTGAAAGAATGGCACAAGTGGTAAGAAATATTTCAGACGGCACTCCGGTTGAGAAGGGAGGCAAAACTTGATAAGATGAGAGAACTTGAATGAAGGACACGGCACTCCGGTTGAATGGATAATCAAAAGGAAAGAACATGATCCTCACCATTCGAGAACAAGAGTGAAGAGAGCAACATCACAATGCTTCTGGAACAAAAGAATAGAAGCTAGATTGTTGGGATAAAGGGACGAAGAAGAAAATGACAACTTCTGCCATAAATGAGCTTGGAAAAACATCTTTAGGAGAAGGGTCGAATGGAGTTGTTGGAAAACCAACAACAACAAAGAATGAAGGAACACATCCCCAAATTATGAGGTGAAGACCAGCCACTAACGAAATCAATCAATTGGATTGAGATCAACAAGGAGATGAAAACTCCTTCATCGAGATGAGAAGCGAAAATTGGATCATAGATAAGCACCATAATGGCAACATTCCCAATGGAAGGCTTTAGGTCAAATCTATACCAAGATAACCTAATGAAGAGATTGATGGGTTTAAATATCTCATTCCTGACAACTTATCACTCATGAAACATGAAGTAAAACCGTCAAGGATGACAGAACACCATCCCAAAAGATAAGGTAGAAAGAATTGCACATCAGAATGCAAGATGAAGAATGCTTGAACTCCTTAAAACAAGACATGTGTTGAACACCATGTTTATTTTAGAGTAAAGCTTGACGGATCTTAGCTTTGAGAGAAGACTTGAAGAACAATTGAGGAATGAAAGGAATCCTTGACGAACCATGATGTAGAGCCCCCATGAAGAACTCCGGTAACAAAAGAATGATCAAGCGAAGGAAAATTGAAAAGAACTCCGGGAGAAGCCTTGCAATGGTTAGATGGAGCTTCGTGACGAGATAATGCGGAAAACTTGGCACTCCAGAAAAGAAAAGATAAAGCATCTCGGACCGAGAATGTGATATGATGAACCACTCTGGAAAGAAGAAATTAGATCACATGGATGAAACAAAAATAAGAATTACGTTATGCGTATCCTTCACCAATATAAATTGATGACAAGCAACGGATTTGGCATGCTACTTATTCTCGTAGAAAGGATTAAGATAGATATAGCGCAAACTTGGGAAAATCTTCAACGTACCACCGGTAGGATTAAAACAACGAATGAATTAATATGATAATGAAGGAAGAGAAATCTTGAATGAACCACCGTAAGAATTGAAAAAGAACAAAGAAAAAATAAAGAAACACCGGGAAGAATTAGAGAATGAATGAAGATACTTGAGGGGATTTAGATACAAGTGAACGAAGAGATCCCGAGCTTATAAGAGAAATATGAATGATGCACCGGTAAGATTTGGAGAACGAGAGCTGAAAGCTGGAATGAATAGTCCCAAAATGATGACCTTCGAAGAATCAAACTGAAAGACTCTTGAATTGCTCCGAATGGGTGAAAAGAATTCTCACAATCGAAAACAGCTATGAGAGGATGGCATCAAGCTTGAACTACACATCTCTGAGAGAACGGATAAGATATGGAGGGAAAAAAACTCGTCTTCGGTCTTCAAAATCCGAGAATGACGACAAGAAACACCAGCAAGAATTATTGAGGCACTCCGGAATGAAGAATAGAAAGGTTGAGCCAACGATGAAAAGAATTTGACAGATCTTGGAGAAATACAAATGAATGATGATAATGCATTCTTACGTCAAACTTGGAGAAGAATTTGAGAGTAACTCCGGGAAAATAGAGGAGTCAGGTAAGATCCTAGGAAAAGACTTGTGGGTTAGGTCCCACTCAAAAGAAACACCGTTGAACAATTTAAACGAGAGATTGCGCCGGTAGAATAAAATTTCTTGAAAAGATAAGACCTCGAAATAGCTTGAAAGGATTACGAATAGAACTTGAACCTTCTGGGATATCTTCAGCACTCCAGAACAATCGAATAGCAAGCGGGGAATGATTAAGAGGTGCACCGGCATGAGAAGACATTTGGAATGAGGACAAGATATGATTGACAAAACTTGACTTGAATTCACCGAAGAAGAAAGAGAACGAATAATGATGAACTTGAAGCTTCGTTAGAATCTTCATGAGAATCACCGAATATAAACAGTGAAAGAAAAGAATGAAGAGACTTCACATGAATAAAATGGATACTTGATTAAGAAATCCGAGTCCTTGAAGAAAAAGGGTGGAAGGGCGGGAAAAACAAAGGCAACTTGGGACGGATGAAATAAACACCATTGCAAAGAACTGAGAATTGATCTCGTGAATGTAGAAATGATTGGATCCACTTGAAGAGGAACACGCCGTTGAAAAGAATTGACATGACAATCTCGATTATCATGAAGGATTAGTATTCACATAGAAGTATGAGAACACCGCTTGGAAAAAAGTATGGAATCAACACTTGACATTGAAGCAACTCGAATACCACAACTCAAAACAAAACAAAACAAAGGATTGGCTTGCAGAATAAGCCATAACAAACATATGATAGAGATTTCGTCTGAAGTTTTCATGGTGGGGCCCACATGGGCTCGATCGTACAACACCATCATGTGCAAGGCAGTGCACATGACATATGAAGCGTCCTCGAGTCAGCATAGCCAAGGACTCTTTAAGACACAATGAGACCACTGTAAAACCAACCGTGGATGGGCGGACCACTAGACGTCGAACCCCAATCTCATATCATGCATCTGTCGGAAAGATATCCTAGGAGTTACTTGAATTCCCACTTATAAACTCCCAGAACTTTCTGGTTATGCAATCAGGTGTTGGGGATACAGGGGAAGTATAATATCTCACCCAAAACTAGCAAATCCTACATCTAGTTGTATCCATCCTTCAACACATAACCAAGAAACCTTCGGAAATCATTTACCTCAACCTTCGAAAAGCATCCGTTATACGAGTTATGGCAATACTCCTGAACTCCCGCCCCAGTACTGGGTGGCGTCAAGGTTATCTCACCAACAACTACATAAAAGAGATTTTCGATGTCGGCGAACTCAGGTATTCTAGAACTGCAATGATAAAATTGTGACGACAACACCTCGGAGCTCAACTCCCCGGGACATTGCCACAACCCCTAAATGTCAGGAGGCACCAAGAACAATGTTCTCGTCACAAAACCATCGAAGCGATTCCAAGATACCCGCGTGATCCTAAAAAAAATTCGTGAAATTTGAGGAGAGAAGAGTCAAAACTCTATGTCAGGAGGCCTCACCAGAGCGACGAAGGGACTGAGGAGTAAAAAGAATCCTACTCTCCAATATATATATATATATATATATATATATATATATATATATATATATATATATAATCCTATAAGACTCAAAACATTTTTTCTAGACTCAACAACGCCAGTGATTCGATCAAGCAGGGGGCTCCTAAGTCGGGGAAGGCTCTGATTACCAACTTGTAACACCCACGATGCGGCTATATCTCCCACGTGTCGGGGCACGACTTAGAGGCATGACCGCATGGTAGGAATGTCGCAAGAGGGGTAATCTTTACACATCCCATGTACTGAATAAGAAAGGAATAAAGAGTTGGCTTACAATCGCCACTTCACACAAATACAAGTTAAGCATACATCATCCAGAATACAATCAAGGTCCGACTATGGAACCAAAATAAAAGAAGACAACCCCAAATGCTAGATCCCCGATCGTCCCGACTGGGCTCCACTACTGATCAACTGGAAACGAAACAACACAACGAACACGATCTTCATTGAGCTCCCACTTGAGCTGGGTTGTGTCACCTGCATTGGTAGCATCGGCACGTGCAACTGTTTGGAAGTATCTGTGAGCCACGAGGACTCGGCAATCTCACACCCGTGAGATCAAGACTATTTAAGCTTATGGGTAGGGAAAGGTAGTGAGGTGGAGCTGCATCAAGCACTAAGCATATATAGTAGCTCACATACGCAAATAAGAGCGAGAAGAGAAGCAACGCAACGGTTGTGAACTAGAAGTGATCAAGAAGTGATCTTGAATCTACTTACGCTCAAACATAACACAAGAACCGTGTTCACTTCCCGGACTCCGCCGGAAAGAGACCATCACAGCTACACACGCGGTTGATTCATTTTAATTAAGTTAAGCGTCAAGTTCTCTACAACCGGATATTAACAAATTCCCATCTTCCCATAACCGCGGGCACGGCTTTCGAAAGTTCAAACCCTGCAGGAGTGTCCCAACTTAGCCCATCACAAGCTCTCACGGTCAACGAAGGATATTCCTTCTCCCAGGAAGACCCGATCAGACTCGGAATCCCGGTTACAAGACATTTCGACAATGGCAAAACAAGATCAGCAAAGCCGCCCGAATGTGCCGACAAATCCCGATAGGAGCTGCACATATCTCGTTCTCAGGGCACACCGGATGAGCAGTCCGTAAAACTAAAGCCAACCCTCAAGTTTCCCCGAGGTGGCGCTGCAAGGGGCTCTAGTTTGGACCGAAACTCAAAGGAGCACTGGCCCGGGGGGGTTAAAATAAAGATGGCCCTCAGGCTCCGGAAACCCGAGGGAAAAAGGCTTAGGTGGCAAATGGTAAAACCAAGATTGGGCCTTGCTGGAGGAGTTTTATTCAAAGCAAACTGTCAAGGGGGTCCCATTCCCCCAACCGCGTAAGGAACGCAAAATCAAAGAACATAACACTGGTATGACGGAAACTAGGGCGGCAAGAGTGGAACAAAACACCAGGCATAAGGCCGAGCCTTCCACCCTTTACCAAGTATATAGATGCATTAAAGTAAACAAGATATAATAATGATATCCCAACAAAACCCATGTTCCAACAAGGAACAAAATTCAATCTTCACCTGCAACTAGCAACGCTATAAGAGGGGCTGAGCAAAGCGGTAACATAGCCAAACAACTGTTTGCTAGGAAAGGTGGATTAGAGGCTTGACATGGCAATATGGGAGGCATGATATAGCAAATGGTAGGTATCGCGACATAGCAATAGAGCGAGCAACTAGCAAGCAAAGATAGAAGTGATTTTGGGGGTATGGTCATCTTGCCTGAAATCCCGCAAGGAAGAAGAACGAGTCCATGAAGAAGACAAACGGACGTAGTCGAACGGATCCTTACAAACGCGACGTTATCGGAACTAACCCGAAAAGGCAACACCGGAAAGAAGCAAATAATATAGTAAAACAACCATCACATAAACATGGCATGATGCAAACCAAGTATGATGCATGTCCGGTTTAATGAAGCATGGCATGGCAATATGCACAAACGATACTACAAATTAAGTGAAGCTCAATATGCAACAAGTTGCATATTGATGAAGCACCACAACAATTATTTAGTTCTCTCCCGTTTAAGTACTCAACAAAATTAAATGTTGGTTATCATGGCAAAGGGTAAAGCATATGAAGAACTACCTATCTAGGCAAATTTAAATGAGACCGGAACAAAAAACAACAAGTCCGGAAAAACCTCATGAGCATATATTAGATTTGGTACTGTTCTGCCCTAAACACAATTTTAGAGTTTCTAAACAGGCAAAGCAAGTACACCATGTTAAACTAGACATTTTTCTACCCCATTTACATATAAAGTTTGTTAGGTTTGGAGCTATGGTTATTTAGTTATGAATTAAATCATTTTAACATGGCATAGGGGCAAATTAAAGCAAACAACAATTTAAACATTTCAAACATGGATGAAAGTTGCATATTATAAATCTAGATGAAAATCTAAGCATTTTTCATATATAAGGTTTTTACATATGATGCATAGATTGTGAGTTAATAAATGCATGAAGCCTAGGGGGTTCTCTGGAAAATCTGTAAAGCACTGGAAAAATTAGGAAATCGTCCATGAAAAAAAAACAGTGGCTCGGGCCGAATCTGTCTGGCCCAAAAGCATAGAAAAAAGGAGGCGCTGGGGGTGGCCTCACCCATGGGCTTTGGCCCGGTTTAGTGGAAGAAGGCCGACTGGGTGAGGAGGGGTGCGCTGGGCCGTGGCAAAGAAGCAGGCTGGGCCTGGCGCTTGCCTCGCTTGGTCAATGCGAGCGGACCTGCTCGTTGCTGCTCGAACGAAACAGAGGAGCGGCGCGGCGTGAAACAGGACTGCGGCGGCGAGGAAGAAACAGAGGCGCAGGGGACGGAGGGGCGCGGCTCCAGGCGCGGGACGGCGGCTTGAGGTGCGTGGGACGCCCGGGCAGAGGAGCTTGAGCTTCGGGCGCGCAAGAGGATCGGCGATGAGCTCCAACGGCACAAGCCTCAACGGGGATGTCCACGGCAGCGCTGTGAAGACAACAGAAGAGAGAAGGAGCAGCGTGAGAAAAAGGAGGCCGGGAAGGAAGAAGAGGGGAGCAGGGGCGCGGGACGAGCTTGACCCGCATGGCGGGCGGCCGGATCGACGAAGAGGATGGCGAGAGATGGAGTCGGGGCAGCGGAGGTGCGGGCGAGGATCTCGTCGAGGAAGAGGATTTGGCCGGAGACAATGGCTTGGCGAAGCAGGGGAGACTCGGGCAGCACACGAGGAGGACCTGAACACCGGAACCCGTGGCGATGAAGTCGTTTCCCGGTGGTGGCTTGAGCATCAGGCGGCATGGTGCTCCTGGTCGAGACGAAGCCGAGGATGGGCGCTGGCCATTGGTGCGGTCATGCACGAGCGGGACAGGACGCAGGGCGCCGGCGACTGTTCCTTGCTGTGGCAAGTCAGAGAGAGAGGCGTGTGAGGGAAGGAGGAACAGGAGCATGGGAAGAAGGAAGACAGGGGCGCGGGGTTGTCCTCGTTAGCCGGCGGCTCCGACGAGGTCCAACTAGGGCGTCGGGGACGTGAGGATCCAGGATGCGGGGATGGTGGCGAGGAGGTGGAGCTCGGGCTCCTGCGGGATTTGAGCGTCGGCGGTCGTTGACTGGAGATGGATCAAAGGGATGGATGGTGGATCTGAAAACGAGGAAGGGGGTTGGCTGCGCGTGGTTGGCTGGATCAGATCTGGGAGGATCCCGAGAGAGGATTTGGTGGAGAGTGCGGCGGTGGGTGAAGGGACAAGCCTCCTAATTTCTAGGGTTTGACCAAAATGGACTAGGGGTGGACGGATATATACATCATGGGTTAGGTTAGGGGCTATCTCGTCCCTCCGATCAAAATCGGATGGTCAGGAAAAATAGGCTAGGGAGTCCAAATAAGAAAACGGTGATGTTTTATAGATGTTTGGGGATGATCCGGACCCAACGGTGACGACTGTCCGGGTTGGGTTCGGGACAACTTTCGGACACGCACTCAAGGGGTTCGATGCACAGTGCAAGGAGGGGTTTCGGGGCCTCGCGGTTGGTAGCAGACTGTGTAGATGGTCTAGGGAGGAAAGAGAGGGAAAGCCTGGCACATGTTTCGGGATACCGGAAACGTCCGACATATGACCGACTATACTGCCGCTATAGTTATACGTTGGGGCGTCAAACGGGCTCCGAAAGCGATGAAACTTGACAGGCGGCCTATCTACACTAAAACAACACCGCATGCCAACTTTCATCCCATTCTGAGAACATTTTCCGGCCATTTATAAAATAATATTTCAGACATGCCGCGGGCGCGTGCAAGTGTGTCTGGACTTAGAACGGACAACGGAGAGAATGAGGAGACCGGGACGGATGCATGTTTTGGAAACATGATGATGCAATGCGGATGATGACATCGCAAGATGCAACATGCAAGTGAATGACATGGCAACAACAGCGAATAACTGGAAGACATCTGGCGCAACAGTCTCGGGGCATTACATCATCGGTGCCGAGGCGCGTCGGTGGGAAAGCTCGAAGCGAGGGAGAATGGTGACGTGAGTTGGGGCGGTGAGGGAGGGGGCTAAATAGGTGCGGACTCGGCGGGAGGTGAGCCGAAATCCTCCCATCGATTTTTCGGCGACGCGGGCGAGCTCGCGCCATCTCCCTGGTCACACGAGGAGAGAAGCGCGTCGCCCGAGTCAGGCTCGTGAACTACTACTGATTCGGGTGTTTCCCCTGGGCCTGGCCTGGAGGTGCTTTAAGGTTCGTGCCATGCGGGCCGCACAATAAACGCAAGCAAACAATCAGGCCAATTTCTTCCTGCGCGGGCCAGGCTGGGCCATATGCAGGCAACCAAACACGCCCATACAACACAAGTTCTTTTTTGCTCCCTCCATTTCTAAATAGGATGATTTTGGTAGTTTAAATTGAATTACGAAAAGGTCATATATATGTAGAAACGAAGAAAGTAATTAAAATAATTGGAAATGATAAACTTCAAACATTCGGATTATAAGCATGGCAACTCAAACGTTTTTCATGGCAATTTTAGTTCACGCGAGGCAGCAATTTTAGTTGTTAAAACATGGCAACTTTGTCCCAGTTAATTTTTTGTCAAAAAATTGAAACATGACAACTTTGTCCCTGTTCATTTTTTTGTCAGAAAATTGCATGTTTGCCAATCTCGCGTGAACTAAAGTTGTCATGAAAAAACATTCGGGATGTTATGCTTAAAATCCAAACGTTAGGGATTTATGGGGTCCAAGATAAAACGGACGTTGGACGGGGCACAGGGATATAAATATATAAAGGTAAAAGCACCGGTAGTCCTGTAACTTACACACAATGTGAGGTCAAAACAATGATCCAAAAGTTACAAACCTCATCCCGTCGTCCTGCAACTTGCACCATACGTGACAATTTAGTCCTAGGCAAGTGACCGAGCAGAAAATGGCTCTAGGTGTCCCAAGCTAGTCGTTGCCTGCATTTTTGCAGATACCCCCTGCCGTTTTTGCTAATCAACCCGCATGACAACATAATCCCAACCCCTGTAGCCGATCCCTTTCTCTGTCTCCGTCGACTTCCTCCTCCTTTCTCTTTCTCTGTAGTCCTACCTAGCCTCTCCAGAGGATAGTTCGGCCGCTCACCCTAAGTACTCCTGCACGTTGCATGGGCGGTCCAGCTTCACCTGGTCTATAGAATATCTGATAGTCCCCGCGCCGCATCTCTAAACTATGATGTTTGTAGAGCTTTCGGGAGAATCATACGACACTGAGGGTCCCATAAACCATTGTCCCGCGTGACGGTTAGTGCGTTTAGGCCATCAACCAACTCAGATCAAATACCTAAATGTGTTAATGTATTATTAGTAGCTCGTGGACACGAAGAGGTCTCCTACTGCGCCGACTTGGTAACTCGCAGATCATGACCAGGGACCAGGCCCACCTCTCTTCCTAGGTGGTCTCCATCTTCGTTGTCGTTCCGCCACATTATCTCTCCCGGGTACCCTTGGGGCTGACTCGTCTTTATCATTGTAACAGCCGGGGTTCAGGTCCATACCATCAAGCTGAAACCGGAGGAATCAACCTCGATAGGTTTACCTTGATATATTGCACGCCAAAGTCATCACCTAGAGTGAAACTAGTAAATGGCACGTGCCATGCACGTGTATAATCTAAAAAATATTTTAAAATGTCCTAATTTGGGTTGGAAGATGGCAATGTTTTCACTCCATATTAGATTATGAATACTCGTACACTACTGTTTTCAAGTAGTAACACGCATATACACGTGCACGTCTACACACTTGAGTGAGACGTAAGTGTTTTCTCGTGACACATATCTAGACATTGAACAAGAGAAAGTTAGAAATACACATGCACATGTGTAACTTTAATAGCCATAATTTAGACTACAATGAAAGGTGTCAAGCAAATTCATTAATTAATCAATGATTAATGGTAAATATACCAACACTTTTATACGTGTATCCATGTAATAATATTAGATTTTCAGGATTTGGTGTTTAAAAAGAAACTTGTACAGGATTCTTAATACCTAGAGAAACAATATACTCCCATCATCCTCAAATGTCTGTCTTATTAAAATTTAGTACAATATATCCTAGATTGAGCAATTGAAATAATACAAAGTTGGAAGTTTTCTTTTTTTATGGGTAACAAGTTATTCATAATTATAAATTTTTTAGGGTATAATTATAATTGAAATAGTTACTCAAACACCGCTTAGGTCTGTTTAGTTGATAAAAATAAAAAAATTAGATAAAAATATTGGAAATACAAAGTTGGAAATCAGGGTAGTGTAGTTTTGAAACGAATTTGTAAGAGAAAGTTAAATCGATTTAGTTGCTACATATATTGCACTTTTATTTTATTTGGCATTCTCTTACTTGTTAAATTGCTTGCGCGCTTATAACCGAGGCTGCACCGTATTTTCTATCTCTCTCTTGAATGGTATAGCTTGCTACAGCTGCTAGTACAACTCTAGTGACCTATCTAGAAAAAAAGTAGAACTCAGCATGTGAGCTTGCCAGAAGTTTCTAGATAGCAACTCAAGAAGCGGAAGCGCAGCTTTGCTAGCTGCTAGCTAGTAGTACTACTGTAGTGCTTCGTGTATTATATCATTCGCGCTTGCCAGAAATTTCCATATACCCACAAGAGAATCGCGCGCGACCCACATACTCCATCTGGCACTGGCAGTCTGGCTGGCAGCACAGTGACAGACTCCCAGAGCGAATCCCTGCAATAGTGGTCGTCGGATTGGCATATCGGTAGATCACACTTGATACGGATCGGTGGAGTCGTACAATTGTAAGGGCCTTTAGGGGTGTTCGGGGCTCGGTACAATGACCCATCATCTCAGACAACCCAGATAGTGTAATATGGAAACACAAACACGGGTGTAGGGTCACTGATGGGACACTAACATAACTAATCTAGGCATGCTAGGATAATAGGTAATGTATCGACGGCAGGTTACAAAAGCAGGCTATGCATCGGAATAGGAGCTATCGGAACAACAACAATAGCAAAACCTAATGCAAGAATAAGAGAGAAAAAATGGGCGATATCTGGATGATCAAGGAGGGTTCTGCTTGCCTGGTTTCTCTGCAGACAAAAACAGATCCTCAATGAAGTAGACAATCATCGAATCATCAGCGGTCTCGGAGTCTATCGGGAAGGAAGTAACGGAGGGGGAAATAATAAATAACAAAGCAATTAAATGCACCATGATACGTCTCCAACGTATCTATAATTTTTGATTGTTTCATGCTATTATATTATCTGTTTTGGATATTTTATATGCATTAATATGCTATTTTATATTATTTTTAAGACTAACATATTAACCTAGAGCCCAATGCCAATTTCTGTTTTTTTGAGTTTCGCGGAAAAGGAATACCAAACAGAGTCCAAACGGAATGAAACCTTCGCGATGATTTTTCTTGGACCTGAAGACACACCAGAGACTTGGAGATCAAGTCGGAGGAGCCACGAGGCGGCCACAAGGACAGAGGGTGCGCCCCCACCCTTGTGGGCCTCCGTGACCCTCCTGACCTAATTCTTTCACCAATATATTCCCAAATATCTCCAAACCACAAGAGGCATCCACGAAAATACTTTTCGTCCGCCGCAACCTTATGTACCCGTGAGATCCCATCTAGAGACCTTTTCCGGCACCCTATCGGAGGGGGATTCGATCACGGAGGGCTTCTACATCAACTCTATTGCCCTTCTGATGAAGCGTGAGTAGTTTACCACAGACCTACGGGTCCATAGCTAGTAGATAGATGGCTTCTTCTCACTCTTTGATTCTCAATACATGTTCTCCTCGATGTTCTTGGAGATATATTCGATGTAATACTTTTTTTGTGGTGTGTATGTCGAGATCCGGTGAATTGTGGATTTATAATCAGCTTATCTACGAATATTATTTCAATCTTCTCTGAATTCTTTTATGCATGATTTGATATCTTTGTAATTCTCTTCGAACTATCGGTTTGGTTTGGCCAACTAGATTGGTTTTTCTTGAAATGGGAGAAGTGGTTAGCTTTGGGTTCAATCTTGCAGTGTCCTTTCCCAGTGACAGTAGGGGCAACAAGGCACGTATTATATTGTTGCCATCAAGGATAAAAAGATGGGGTTTTCATCATATTGCTTGAGTTAATTCCTCTACATCATGTCATCTTACTTAATGTGTTACTCTGTTCTTCATGAATTTAATACTCTAGATGCAGGCAGGAGTCGGTCGATGTGTGGAGTAATAGTAGTAGATGCAGACTCGTTGCGGTCTACTTGACACGGACGTGATGCCTATATTCATGATCATTGCCTTAGATATCGTCATAATTTTGTGCTTTTCTATCAATTGCTCGGCAGTAATTTGTTCACCCACCGTATTATTTGCTATCTTGAGAGAAGCCTCTAGTGAAACCTATAGCCCCCAGGTCTATTTTCCATCATATAAGTTTCCGATCTACAATATTAGTTTCTGATCTACTATATTTGCAATCTTTTACTTTCCAATCTATAAACCAAAAATACCAAAAATATTTACTTTACCGTTTATCTATCTCTATCAGATCTCACTTTTGCAAGTAATAGTGAAGGGATTGACAACCCCTTTATCGTGTTGGGTGCAAGTTGTTTGATTGTTTGTGCAGGTAGTAGGTGATTTGTGCGTTGTCTCCTACTAGATTGATACCTTGGTTCTCAAACTGAGGGAAATACTTATCTCTACTTTGCTGCATCACCCTTTCCTCTTCAAGGGAAAAACTAACACAAGCTCAAGAAGTAGCACACCGCAGATGTATGTCACGACAAAATGTGTTCCGTGTTGGTGATATGCTCTAATGCATTACTAGGCATTTTAATTGAAGAGGGGAAATATTCCCAGCTCTAGGTATTATTGTCTGTAATGATTCAGGTGTAAATGTTCAAGGTTTGTTATGCTACAGGGGTGGACCAGATATGTGAATGGCATATTCAGATTCGATATATTTTTCTAGTCAACTTTCATATATAAATTATTTTCATCCGACTTATGATTTATTTATATGAATTTTCAAAATTTATTGCATTTTCTAAAATTTCTAGATTTAATAATAATTTGAGTTGACCAAGTCAATTTGACTGGTCAAAGGGAAAGGATGTGGCCCACATGTCATAGGCAGCAACTAAACTATTCTTGTTAATTAGATTAATTAGCTTGGGGTCCACATGTCATAGGGGGGTTAGTTAGTCTGATTAGTGCTAAACTAATTTGGTCGGGCCCATGTGTAGTGGCACAACCATGCTTTTGGTTGTGCACACACACACGCACAGCACATGAGGCACCGACCATGGCCACGACCACTACCTAGGCGAGCGTGGGGGCTACCATGGGAGGGCATTGGCACATGTGGGTGTGGGTGTGGACGCGCGTGAGCGGCGCGGATGGGGTGCATGCTCGCGGGCGCGGGCAGCAGCGATGCAGTAGCAGCAGGCAGCAAGAGCGGCGGGAAGTGGAAGCAGTAGGAGGAGGCCACACCAGGGCACATGCGGGCAAGGGCGGCTGTAGGGGAGCTAGCGCGTGGGCGGCCGCGAGCGATAGGAGTAGCTGGGGCAGGCGCGCACGAAAGTAGAGCTTCGGCGTCCATGGTGAGCTCGAGAGGCGGCGACTTACAGTGATGTATCTGCCGGTGCTCAGGAACGACACCTATGGGATCATAGGGAATCCCTACTACGGTTGGTGGGCGTGAGGCTGTAAAAAGAGCGGGTTTAGAAGGTCAACACGGAGGAGTTTATCCAGGTTCGGGCCGCAATTGATGCGTAATACCCTACTCCTGCTGGTTTGTGTTTATCTGGTGTTCTTGGACTAGTTACAAAGTGTGCACGGTCCAAAAAATCCGAATCCTCTCACAGTACACCGCGGGCCTCCTTTTATAGTGAAATGGGCTGCCACAGTGTCACACCGAAGGTGGAAAGTTGTACAGTAATCAAGTTTATCGCCTGACATCACGGGACAAAACGTATTAAATGTGCAACTTAGGTGTCCTCTTGCTTTATCGGGGACAGCAACGAAGCCCGTCCCGTCCTTCGCCGCTTCGTCTTGCTCCGACACACGTCTAGGCCAACGAGGCATGCAGCGCCATGTAGGTGAAGAAAATATGCCCTAGAGGCAATAATAAAGTTATTATTTATTTCCTTATATCATGATAAATGTTTATTATTCATGCTAGAATTGTATTAACCGGAAACATAATACTTGTGTGAATACATAGACAAACAAAGTGTCACTAGTATGCCTCTACTTGACTAGCTCGTTAATCGAATATGGTTATGTTTCCTAACCATAAACAAAAGAGTTGTTATTTGATTAACGGGATCACATCATTAGGAGAATGATGTGATTGACATGACCCATTCCATTAGCTTAGCACCCGATCGTTTAGTATGTTGCTATTGCTTTCTTCATGACTTATACATGTTCATATGACTATGAGATTATGCAACTCCCGTTTGCCGGAGGAACACTTTGTGTGCTACCAAACGTCACAACGTAACTGGGTGATTATAAAGGAGCTCTACAGGTGTCTCCAAAGGTACATGTTGGGTTGGCGTATTTCGAGATTAGGATCTGTCACTCCGATTGTCGGAGAGGTATCTCTGGGCCCTCTCGGTAATGCACATCACATAATCCTTGCAAGCATTGTGACTAATGAGTTAGTTGTGAGATGATGTATTACGGAACGAGTAAAGAGACTTGCCGGTAACGAGATTGAACTAGGTATTAAGATACCGACGATCGAATCTCGGGCAAGTAACATACCGATGACAAAGGGAACAACGTATGTTGTTATGCGGTCTGACCGATAAAAGATCTTCGTAGAATATGTAGGAGCCAATATGAGCATCCAGGTTCCGCTATTGGTTATTGACCGGAGACATGTCTCGGTCATGTCTACATTGTTCTCGAACCCGTAGGGTCCGCACGCTTAAGGTTTCGATGACAGTTATATTATGAGTTTATGAGTTTTGATGTACCGAAGTTAGTTCGGAGTCCCGGATGTGATCACGGACATGACGAGGAGTCTCGAAATGGTCGATACATAAAGATTGATATATTGGACGGCTATATTCGGACACCGGAAGTGTTCCGGGGAAGTTTCGGATAAAACCGGAGCACCGGGGGGTTACCGGAACCCCCCGGGGGGTTAATGGGCCTCATGGGCCTAAGGTGGAGAAGAGGAGGGACTGCCAGGGCAGGCCGCGCGCCCCCTCTCCCCCTAGTCCGAATTGGACAAGGAGGGAGGGGCGGCGCCCCCCCCCCTTTTCCTTCTCTCCTTCCACCTCTCCTACTTGGACAAGGAAAGGGAGGGGAGTCCTACTCCCGGTAGGAGTAGGACTCCTCCTGCGCGCCTCCTACTAGGGCCGGCCGCACCCCCCCTTGGATCCTTTATATACGGAGGCAAGGGGCACCCCTAGACACACAAGTTGATCCACGTGATCATATTCTTAGCCGTGTGCGGTGCCCCCTTCCACCATAGTCCTCGATAATATTGTAGCGGTGCTTAGGCGAAGCCCTGCGACGGTAGTACATCAAGATCGTCACCACGCCATCGTGCTGACGGAACTCTTCCCCGACACTTTGCTGGATCGGAGTCCGGGGATCATCATCGAGCTGAACGTGTGCTAGTACTCGGAGGTGTCGTAGTTTCGGTGCTTGATCGGTCGGGCCGTGGAGACGTACGACTACATCAACCAAACGCTTTCGTTGTCGATCTACAAGGGTACGTAGATCACACTCTCTCCCTCTCGTTGCTATGCATCACTATGATCTTGTGTGTGCGTAGGAATTTTTTTGAAATTACTACGTTCCCCAACAGTGGCATCCGAGCCTAGGTTTTATTTGTTGATATTATATGCACGAGTAGAACACAAGTGAGTTGTGGGCGATATAAGTCATACTGCTTACCAGCATGTCATACTTTGGTTCGGCGGTATTGTTGGACGAAGCGGACCGGACCGACATTACGCGTACGCTTACGCGAGACCGGTTCTCCCGACGTGCTTTGCACATAGGTGGCTTGCGGGTGACAGTTTCTCCAACTTTAGTTGAACCGAGTGTGGCTACGCCCGGTCCTTGCGAAGGTTAAAACAGCACCAACTTGACAAACTATCGTTGTGGTTTTGATGCGTAGGTAAGATTGGTTCTTGCTTAAGCCCGTAGCAGCCACGTAAAACTTGCAACAACAAAGTAGAGGACATCTAACTTGTTTTTGCAGGGCATGTTGTGATGTGATATGGTCAAGACATGATGCTAAATTTTATTGTATGAGATGATCATGTTTTGTAACCGAGTTATCGGCAACTGGCAGGAGCCATATGGTTGTCGCTTTATTGTATGCAATGCAATCGCGCTGTAATGCTTTACTTTATCACTAAGCGGTAGCGATAGTCGTGGAAGCATAAGATTGGCGAGACGACAACGATGCTACGATGGAGATCAAGGTGTCGCGCCGGTGACGATGGTGATCATGACAGTGCTTCGAAGATGGAGATCACAAGCACAAGATGATGATGGCCATATCATATCACTTATATTGATTGCGTGTGATGTTTATCTTTTATGCATCTTATCTTGCTTTGATTGACGGTAGCATTTTAAGATGATCTCTCACTAATTATCAAGAAGTGTTCTCCCTGAGTATGCACCATTGCGAAAGTTCTTCGTGCTGAGACACCACGTGATGATCGGGTGTGATAGGCTCTACGTTCAAATACAACGGGTGCAAAACAGTTGCACACGCGAAATACTCAGGTTATACTTGACGAGCCAAGCATATACAGATATGGCCTCGGAACACGGAGACCAAAAGGTCGAGCGTGAATCATATAGTAGATATGATCAACATAGTGATGTTCACCAATGAAACTACTCCATCTCACGTGATGATTGGACATGGTTTGGATCACGTGATCACTTAGAGGAGTAGAGGGATGTCTGTCTAAATGGGAGTTCTTAAGTAATATGATTAATTGAACTTAAATTTATCATGAACTTAGTCCTGGTAGTATTTTGCAAATTATGTTGTAGATCAATAGCTCGCGTTGTTGCTTCCCTGTGTTTATTTTGATATGTTCCTAGAGAAAATTGTGTTGAAAGATGTTAGTAGCAATGATGCGGATTGGATCCGTGATCTGAGGTTTATCCTCATTGCTGCACAGAAGAATTATGTCCTTGATGCACCGCTAGGTGACGGACCTATTGCAGGAGCAGATGTAGACGTTATGAACGTTTGGCTAGCTCAATATGATGACTACTTGATAGTTTAGTGCACCATGCTTAATGGCTTAGAATCGGGACTTCAAAGACGTTTTGAACATCATGGAGCATATGAGATGTTCCAGGAGTTGAAGTTAATATTTCAAGCAAATACCCGAGTTGAGAGATATGAAGTCTCCAACAAGTTCTGTAGCCAAAAGATGGAGGAGAATCGCTCAACTAGTGAGCATGTGCTCAGATTGTCTGGGTACTACAATTGCTTGAATCAAGTGGGAGTTAATCTTCCAGATAAGATAGTGATTGACAGAATTCTCTAGTCACCATCACCAAGTTAGTAGAACTTCGTGATGAACTATAGTATGCAAGGGATGACGAAAACGACTCCCGAGCTTTTCATAATGATGAAATCGATGAAGATAGAAATCAAGAAAGAGCATCAAGTGTTGATGGTAGTCAAGACCACTAGTTTCAATAAAAGGGCAAAGGGAAGAAGGGGGACTTCAAGAAGAACACCAAGCAAGTTGCTGCTCAAGTGAAGAAGCCCAAGTCTGGTCCTAAGCCTGAGACTAAGTGCTTCTACTGCAAAGGGACTGGTCACTGGAAGCGGAACTGCCCCAAGTATTTGGCGGATAAGAAGGATGGCAAAGTGAACAAAGGTATATTTGATATACAGATTATTAATGTGTATTTTACTAGTGTTCGTAGCAACCCCTCGGTATTTGATACTGGTTCAGTTGCTAAGAGTAGTAACTCGAAACGGGAGTTGCAGAATGAACAGAAACTAGTTAAGGGTGAAGTGACGATGTGTGTTGGAAGTAGTTCCAAGATTGATATGATCATCATCGCACACTCCCTATACTTTCGGGATTAGTGTTGAACCTAAATAAGTGTTATTTGGTGTTTGCGTTGAGCATGAATATGATTTGATCATGTTTATTGCAATACGGTTATTCATTTAAGTTAGAGAATAATTGTTGTTCTGTTTACATGAATAAAACCTTATATGGTTACACACCCAATGAAAATAGTTCGTTGGATCTCGATCATAGTGATACACATAATCATAATATTGAAACCAAAAGATGCAAAGTTAACAATGATAGTGCAACTTATTTGTGGCACTACCGTTTAGGTCATATTGGTGTAAAGCGCATGAAGAAACTCCATGCTGATGGGATTTTGGAATCACTTGATTATGAATCACTTGATGCTTGCGAACCATGCCTTATGGGCAAGATGACTAAGACTCCGTTCTCCGGAACAATGGAGCGAGCAACTGACTTATTGGAAATAATACATACTGATGTATGTGATCCGATGAGTGTTGAGGCTCACGGCGGGTATCATTATTTTCTGACCTTCACAGATGATTTGAGCAGATATGGGTATATCTACTTGATGAAACACAAGTCTGAAACATTTGAAAAGTTCAAATAATTTCAGAGTGAAGTGGAGAATCATCGTAACAAAAATAAAAAGTTTCTACGATATGATCGCAGAAGTAAAATATTTGAGTTACGAGTTTGGCCTTCAGTTAAAAACAATGTGAAATAGTTTCACTACTCACGCCACCTAGAACACCACAGCATAATGGTGTGTCCGAACGTCATAATCGTACTTTATTAGATATGGTGCGAACTATGATGTCTCTTACCAAACTACCACTATCGTTTTGGGATTATGCATTAGAGACAACTGCATTCACGTTAAATAGGGCACCATCTAAATCCGTTGAAACGACACCGTATGAACTCTGGTTTGGCAAGAAACCTAAGCTATCATTTCTTAAAGTTTGAGGTTGCAATGCTTATGTGAAAAAGTTTCAACCTGATAAGCTCAAACCCAAATCGGAGAAGTATGTCTTCATAGGATACCCAAAGGAGACTGTTGGGTACACCTTCTATCACAAATCCGAAGGCAAGACTTTTTGTTGCTAAATTCGGAGTTTTTCTAGAGAAGGAGTTTCTCTCGAAAGAAGTGAGTGGGAGGAAAGTAGAACTTGATGAGGTAATTGTACCTGCTCCCTTATTGGAAAGTAGTTCATTACAGAAATCTGTTCCTGTGACTACTACATCAATTAGTGAGGAAGCTAATGATGATGATCATGTAACTTCAGATCAAGTTACTACCGAATCTCGTAGGTAAACCAGAGTGAGATCCGCACTAGAGTGGTACGGAAATCCTGTTTTGGAAGTCATGTTACTAGACCATGACGAACTTGTGAACTATGAGGAAGCAATGATGAGCCCACATTCCGCGAAATGGTTTGAGGCCATAAAATCTGAGATATGATCCATGTATGAGAACAAAGTATGGACTTTGATGGATTTGCCCGATGATCGGCAAGCCATAGAAAATAAATGGATCTTCAAGAGGAAGACGGACGCTGATAGTGGTGTTACTATCTACAAAGCTAGAATTGTCGAAAAAGGTTTTCGACAAGTTCAAGGTGTTGACTACGATGAGATTTTCTCACTCGTATATATGCTTAAGTCTGTCCGAATCATGTTAGCAATTGCCGCATTTTATGAAATCTGGCAAATGGATAAACAAAACTGCATTCCTTAATGGATTTCTTAAAGAAGAGTTGTATATGATGCAACCAAAAGGTTTTGTCAATCCTAAAGGTGTTAACAAAATATGCAAGCTCCAACGATCCATCTATGGACTGGTGCAAGCATCTCGGAGTTGGAATATACGCTTTGATAAGTTG
The DNA here is from genome assembly GCF_002162155.2 of Triticum dicoccoides. NCBI lineage: Eukaryota > Viridiplantae > Streptophyta > Magnoliopsida > Poales > Poaceae > Triticum > Triticum dicoccoides. The sequence goes on along the minus strand of NC_041390.1, from coordinate 172,112,288 downwards.
ATCAAAGCATATAGTTTTATACAGACTTACGGTGAAGCCTGTATTTACAAGAAAGTGAGTGGGAGCACTACAACATTTCTGATAAGTATATGTGAACAACATATTGTTGATCGGAAATAATGTATAATTTTCTGGAAAGCATAAAGGAATATTTGAAAGGAGTTTTTCAAAGAAAGACCTCGATAAAGCTACTTACATATTGAGCATCAAGATCTATAGAGATAGATTAAGATGCTTGATAAGTTTTTTCAATGAGTACATACCTTGACAAGATTTTGAAGTAGTTCAAAATGGAACAGTCAAAGAAAGAGTTCTTGCCTGTGTTGCAAAGGTGTGAAATTGAGTAGGACTCAAAGCCCGACCACGACAGAAGATAGAAATAGAATGAAAGTCATTCCATATGCCTCAGCCATAGGTTCTATAAAGTATGCCATGCTATGTACCAGATCTATTGTATACCCTACACTGTGTTAAGCACGGGAGTACAATAGTGATCTAAGAGTAGATCACTGGACAGCGGTCAAAATTATCCTTAGTGGAATAAGGAAATATTTCTCAATTATGGAGGTGACAAAAAGGTTCGTCGTAAAAAGTTACGTCGATGCAAGTTTTGACACAGATCTGGATGACTCTAACTCTCGATCTAGATACATATTGAAAGTGGGAGCAATAAGTTAGAGTAGCTCCGTGTAGAGCATTGTTGACATAGAAATTCGCAAAATACTTACGGATCTGAATGTGACAGACCCGTTGACTAAAATTATCTCACAAGCAAAACATGATCACACCTTAGTACTCTTTGGGTGTTAATCACATAGCGATGTGAACTAGATTACTGACTCTAGTAAACCCTTTGGGTGTTGATCACATATCGATGTGAACTATGTGTGTTAATCACATGGTGATGTGAACTATTGCTGTTAAGTCACATGGCGATGTGAACTAGATTATTGACTCTAGTGCAAGTGGGAGACTGAAGGAAATATGCCCTAGAGGCAATAATAAAGTTATTATTTATTTCCTTATATCATGATAAATGTTTATTATTCATGCTAGAATTGTATTAACCGGAAACATAATACTTGTGTGAATACATAGACAAACAAAGTGTCACTAGTATGCCTCTACTTGACTAGCTCGTTAATCGAAGATGGTTATGTTTCCTAACCATAAACAAAAGAGTTGTTATTTGATTAACGGGATCACATCATTAGGAGAATGACGTGATTGACATGACCCATTCCATTAGCTTAGCACCCGATCGTTTAGTATGTTGCTATTGCTTTCTTCATGACTTATACATGTTCCTATGACTATGAGATTATGCAACTCCCGTTTGTCGGAGGAACACTTTGTGTGCTACCAAACGTCACAACGTAATTGGGTGATTATAAAGGAGCTCTACAGGCGTCTCCAAAGGTACATGTTGGGTTGGCGTATTTCGAGATTAGGATTTGTCACTCCGATTGTCGGAGAGGTATCTCTGGGCCCTCTCGGTAATGCACATCACATAAGCCTTGCAAGCATTGCGACTAATGAGTTAGTTGTGAGATGATGTATTACGGAACGAGTAAAGAGACTTGCTGGTAATGAGATTGAACTAGGTATTAAGATACCGACGATCGAATCTCGGGCAAGTAACATACCGATGACAAAGGGAACAACGTATGTTGTTATGCGGTCTGACCGATAAAAGAACTTCATAGAATATGTAGGAGCCAATATGAGCATCCAGGTTCCGCTATTGGTTATTGACCGAAGACATGTCTCGGTCATGTCTACATTGTTCTCGAACCCGTAGGGTTCGCACGCTTAAGGTTTCGATGACAGTTATATTATGAGTTTATGAGTTTTGATGTACCGAAGTTAGTTTGGAGTCCCGGATGTGATCACGGATATGACGAGGAGTCTTGAAATGGTCGAGACATAAAGATTGATATATTGGACGGCTATATTCGGACACCGGGAGTGTTCCGGGGAAGTTTCGGATAAAACTGGAGCACCGGGGGGTTACCGGAACCCCCCCGGGGGTTAATGGGCCTCATGGGCCTAAGGTGGAGAAGAGGAGGGGCTGCCAGGGCAGGCCGCGCGCCCCCTCTCCCCCTAGTCCGAATTGGACAAGGAGGGAGGGGCGCCCCCCCCCCCTTTCCTTCTCTCCTTCCCCCTCTCCTACTTGGACAAGGAAAGGGAGGGGAGTCCTACTCCCGGTAGGAGTAGGACTCCTCCTGCGCGCCTCCTATTAGGGCCGGCCGCACCCCCCCCTTGGATCCTTTATATACGGAGGCAAGGGGCACCCCTAGACACACAAGTTGATCCACGTGATCATATTCTTAGCCGTGTGCGGTGCCCCCTTCCACCATAGTCCTCGATAATATTGTAGCGGTGCTTAGGCGAAGCCCTGCGACGGTAGTACATCAAGATCGTCACCATGCCGTCGTGCTGACGAAACTCTTCCCCGACACTTTGCTGGATCGGAGTCCGGGGATCGTCATCGAGCTGAACGTGTGCTAGAACTCGGAGGTGCCGTAGTTTCGGTGCTTGATCGGACGGGCCGTGGAGACGTACGACTACATCAACCAAACGCTTCCGTTATCGATCTACAAGGGTACGTAGATCACACTCTCCCCCTCTCGTTGCTATGCATCACTATGATCTTGCGTGTGCGTAGGAATTTTTTTGAAATTACTACGTTCCCCAACAGTAGGCTGGCAGGCTGCTGAGCTGGCATGGTGGCAGGGTCTTCATGAAGACCTGCATGACACCACGTAGGTGCTTGACTGGTTGGCTTAGGAGCCACGTACTGCCATGTGGGTACCTGCTTAGTTGGTGGGTCAGCCGCTGAGCTGGGGTGGCGACGAGGCGGCAAGGCCTTGCCGCGGTCTTCCTGATCTTCCCGGCAAGGGTCTTGCCGGGGCCTGTGGGTATTATTGGCAGGAGCCTTGCCGGGGCCTTGTGGGCGCCCTCAGCAAGAGTCTTGCCGGGGCCTGTGGGTATTATTGGCAGGAGCCTTGCCGGGCCCTTGTGGGCATCCTCAGCAAGGAGCCTTGTCGTTGTCTTGTTTCTTGGTTCCTATCTAGGCCTCACAGGCCCTTTGTCTTCACAAAGGTCTGCATGCCACCATGGAGACGCCTCCCGAGCCTTGGTTCCAATGTGGTTGATGGCGTCGGAACTTTTAGACTCAAGGGTGGCAGCCTTGTTGGTGTTGGGAAAGTCGCCCCGGCAAGAGAAGGTCACCTCGGCAAGGGCCTTGCCGGGGGAGTTTCACCTCACCCCTCTGCTCTTCATGCCTCTGGCCTCCAGCATGGCTCTGGTAGTCCTGTGTCTTTGCTTCCTCTTTTGTCCCACCAAGCGCGGCCGCAGGCGTGTGGCTGCGACTGCCCGCGCACAAGTAAAGGGGTACAAAAAGGATCCCCACTTTTGTACACCAATAGGAGCCCCCGGGCCTGGGTCACATATAAGCGCAGAGCGTTATTGGGCCAGGCCAGAACGATGCGTGGGCGCGCGGGCAGCGGAGTTTTACCGTAGTAACTCCCTCGCCAGTTGCGCTTCCCATGACCCGTGTTGAATGTGTGACATGGGGGTCGTGCGCGGGGCGGTTGCTGCACGCTTGCGTCACATCGTGGTAAATGGTAAGGAAGCGGCCCGCGCCTTCCCCATAAAAAGAGCAAAACGCACGGGCGTGACTCATTTACTAAGTGGACTCGGGTCGTGGCCTTCAAGGCGCCCGCGCCCCACGATCACGGGGTGGAAAACAGTCGCTTCACTTGTCTTCTCGATCCTGGCATGCTCGCCACGTGTCCTCCATGCCCCAAGTATGGTAGGTGGTGGACGCGGAGGGCACGGGCCTTAATGACGAGGCGGGAAACCGGGTCGTCGCTGATTGGAGCACCGGGTTGGTCCCGATTCCCTGCGCCCCTGGCAGCCGGATTGGTTAAGTGGGGTGACCGAGCCCCGGCCCCGCCCCTTTATAAGAAGGGGAAGGGGATGGCACCCTTCAATCCTCCAACATCCATCTTCTTCCATCTTGACTCCTTCCTTCCCCTTGCTATGGCGAGAGGGCGCGATGGCGCTCCGATGGCAGCGACGAGAGTCTCTGCTCGATAGCGTGCCCCTCCTCCCCAAGAGCTCGTGGCGGCGGAGCCGGCCGCGAGAGGAAGAGGGAGGGGGCGAGGCCGAGGCCGCCGTGGAGGACGGGGCGGCGCACCGTCCGCACCTCCACCAGCGGCTCCTCCCCCAATGGAGGGCCATGTCGGAGACCAGCCCCGTGATTTCTTCATCAGGCTGCACAAGTCAGTGCGCGGTCGCCTCCGTCTTCCCACTCCATTCACTCGGGAGATGGAGCTCGACCCACCACAAGCTATGAGGTTGCATATGAGGGGTTGCGGGAATGGCGGCATGCGGGTCGATGTCGACTACCCCGCCCCTCATGTCATGTATCTCCGCCGCGGGTGGAAAGCCTTCGCCCGTGCCCATAGCCTGTCGGAGGGGCTCGTCCTCCACTTCAAATTGATGGCGAACGGCCTGATCTTTGTCAAGGTTTTTGGGAACTTGGGAACTCGCCTAAGGTGTTGCGTGGAGAGCTCCACTGGTGACGAAACCTCCTCCTCGAGCGGGAGTGACGAGGAAGACCGCGACAGCGGCGACAAGGGCGCCAGGCGGGAGGACGCTGACTCCGACTGACCGCGTTGCCCTCCTCCCTTGGACACGCACCCTGCCAAGGGTCTTCCTTGTCAAGCTCTCCATCGGCGCATTCACCGCTGCTTCCTTTTTGCCTTCACCTGCCGCACCTGGGAGGAAAGGGGAAAGAACGGAGATCACGGGGCACCTATCTTTCTTTTAAATTGTAGGCACTTGCCAAATCTTAATTTCTAGATAATGTAATCTCTCGAGTCCATGCTTGTGTCCTGTAACCTCTGTACTCGTATCATCATGTTAATGAAAAAGTCTAGCCTTGCCGGGAACCCATGCACGCGTGCATTCGTGTAGAGGCGAAATGCCTCCTTAGTGTAAATAAACGAGTCTTCCTGGCAAGTTGTCCTGCCGGTGCCCTCTGCACCTGCCAGAGAATCACATCTGTCCGATTACACACAAAGAGCCCAACCCCCCGTCCACCCCCTTCTAACAGGGGCTACTATGACCACTCCGACCGAAGCAGCGTTCAGGCCGGGAATGGGAGCACCCGAGTTTTTTAAAAAAGGGTGGAGAGGTTTTCTAATACACAAGTCATAGATTATGAACACGAATGGTCAAGAGGTAAACTTTATTTGTTTGGTTTGCTGGGGATCGCCGTGTCGGGCGGTCTTCTCCACTTCTTGTCAGAGCCGGGTCCTTAGCGGGATCGCACCTCCTCGCTGTGGCTGGAAAGGAGAGAGGGAAAGAGCATGGAACCTTGGCGGTCCACTAATATTTATTGGGATCAAAAAAAGTAGTACAGTACCCTGGACAAGCATGCATATACATATACACATAAACATGGAAATCGACAGGAAACTATACATACTAAGGGATTCCTTTCCCTGACTGTGCATAGGGTCTGCGCCTGGCTTTGTACATAGGATTACATGCCATTGCCGGCAAGGCTGGTACAAAATGGGGGTTGCTAGGGCTCCCGGCAACCGCACCTTAGGGGTAAAACTTGCGAAGATGTTCGATATTCCAGGAATTGCTCACTGGAATGCCATCTTTGGTCTCCAGGCGGGCTGCGTCGGGCCTGGTGACTCATATTACCTGATAAGGGCCTTCCCACTTTGGCGTCAACCTGTTTGAATTCTTGGCGGATTGGATCCTCCGAAGAACAAGGTCGCCTTCCTCAAGGCTTCGGGCATGAACCTTGTGGCTATGGTAGCGGCGCAAGGCTTGCTGGTAGCATGCGGCTCGCACAGCAGCCCGAAGACGGTCTTCCTCAAGGAGGGTCGCGTCATCTTGGTACAACTGCTCTTGCTCAAGCTCATCATAAGCGAGCACTCGAGGTGACCCGTATATGAGTTCCGTGGGGAGAACTACTTCTACCCCGTATACCAGGGCAAAGGGTGTCTGGCCAGTGGCTCGATTTGGTGTCGTCCTGATTGACCAAAGAACCATTGGCAATTCATCAATCCAACAGCTTCCGCACTTGTGCAGCTTGTCAAAAAGGTTTGGTCTTGAGGCCTCGTAGCACTTCTGCATTCACCCTCTCGGCCTAGCCATTACTTCTAGGATGAGCAACAGAAGCAAAACAGACCTTGCTGCCGAGGTCTTGAATGTACTGCATGAAGGTGCGGCTCGTGAACTGTGTGCCATTGTCGGTGATTACTCTGTTCGGCACACCAAAACGGAAGAGTAGTCCCTTGAAGAACTTGACGGCTGACTGTGTTGTCACCCTTCTCACTGGTTCCACTTCCGACCACTTTGTGAACTTGTCGATCGTGATGTACAAGTACTCAAAGCCCTCGACAGCACGGGGAAAGGGGCCCAGTATGTCGAGCCCCCAGACCGAAAATGGCCAGGAAAGAGGGATTGTTTGAAGAGCTTGGGCTGGTTGATGAAGCTTCTTTGAATGGAACTGGCACGCTTCACACTTGGTTACTAGGTCAGTTGCATCCTGGAGGGCGGTGGGCCAGAAGAAGCCTTGCCGGAATGCTTTGTCGGCAAGGGCTCTCAACCCTATGTGGGAGCCACACATGGCTCCATGTATCTATTCCAACAGCCTCAGTCCGTCTTCCCGAGGAATGCACTTTAACTTCACGCCATTCGGTCTCCTTCTATATAGGGCATCATCCACAAACTGGTACATGCTGGACCGACGGGCTACTTTCTCTGATTCTTCTTGTTCCTCAGGAAGCTCCCCTGTTTGGAGGAAACGGATGGTGTGTTGTGCCCATGCCGGAGCCTGAGGCTCGACGGCAAGGGCTAAAGGCACATCTTCGGCCACAAGGGCAGCTGCCTCTACGGTTAGAGCTCGAGGCTCCACCGGGGGTTGCCGCTCTCCGGCAAGCTTGGGGCACCCGGCAACGTCCTTGTCGGCGGCTCCTGGGAGCTTGGCGGGAAAGTACTTGCTAGGGCCTACCTTCCTTCGCTTGTCCTGTCCTGCTGATGGCTTGACAGAAGGTTGAGTTAATTGAAGCACAAAGGTACCTAGTTCCACAGGCAACTTCAGGGCAGCGCGCTTCGACAGGTTGTCAGCAATGCCGTTCTCCGCTCGAGGAACATGCTCTGCTTGCAATCCGTCAAAACGCTCTTCCAACTTCCTCACTTCATCCATGTAGGCCTCCATCAACAGGCTCTGGTAATCCTTGTTGACTTGCTTAACGACGAGCTGTGAATCACCTCTGATGATGAGCTTCTTGATTCCGAGGTCTGCCGCGATCCTGAGACCGGCAAGCAATCCCTCATACTCCGCCATGTTGTTCGTTGATTTTTCCTGGGGAAAGTGCATCTACACTACGTACTTGAGGTGCTTTCCGGTGGGCTCGACAAGTAGCACGCCGACACCAGCACCTTGCAATGAGAAAGCACCATCAAAGTATATAACCCAATCGCGGCAGGTCTCCTTGCCGGGAAGGGTGGTTTCTTGAACCTCTTCGTCGAGTGTTGTGGTCCATTCCACTATGTATTCTGCCAAGGCTCTGCTTTTGATCATTGAAGTACTTTCAAACTTGAGGACAAAGCTCGACAGCTCCAATGCCCACTCCACAATCCTCCATGTCGCATCTGGGTTGTGCAAAATCCGTTGCAAAGGGAGGCGGGTGACGACGGGATATCATGTACTTGGAAATAGTGACGCAACTTTCTTGAGGCCATGAGGAGGCCAAAAAGTAGCTTCTATATACCAGAATATCTTGATCTAGCCCCCTGTAAGAGGGAACTGACAAAATAATCGGGGTGCTGCACCACCTTCTTCTTCTATCCCACTTCGCCCATCTGCTCAGACTCTGCCTTGCCGGGATCGGGCCTTGCCGGGGGTTCCACCTTGCCAGCATCAGGCTTTCTCGGGGAAGGCCCCAGCCCGCCATCCGACGGCTCTGCTGCTACTCCTGCTTCTTCCTCAAGTTCCCTCTGCGCCACCAGTGCAGCACTGACCACTTGATTCGTTGCTGCTAAGTACAGCAGCAACGACTCTTGTGGTTTAGGCGCGACTAGTATTGGCGTGGAAGAGAGGTACCTCTTCAAATCTTGCGGCGCTGCCTCTGCCTCCGGAGTCCACTTTCTGGACCCGCCTTTTTCATTGAAAAAGGGGAGTGCGCGCTCAGCAGATTTGGAGATGAACCTACTCAGGGCAGCAACGTAGCCGGCGAGCCTACGGACGTCTGTGTCGGTTGGCCTTCTCTTGCTATAAAAGGGGAGGGGGCAGAGCCCCCGTCACCCATTCCTTCCCATTCCGCTCGCTTCTCCCCCTTTGCTCCATTGCCAACTGCGACACCAATGGCGCCGTCGAAGAGGTTCTCCGCCGCGGAGAAGGGGAAGGCCCCTCGCGAGGGGCCCGGCTCTCCGGTGCCCAAGCATGGATGCGGCCATCCCTGCAAGAACACCGCGACCCCCGCCATGGCCCCGTGCAGCCGCGGAGGTGCCGCTTCGCGTGGTAGGGGTCGCTCCAGTCATGGCAGTCCTATTGATGAAGGGAGACGTGCCGTGGTCGTGCAGCCTCCCTGGCCGCGCTTCCACTCGGCGGAGGTGCTGCCGGAGTTCGTCATCTGGTCGGAGAACCCGGCCGGCAACTGGCTTCAGCTCCAGCGCTTCTTCACCGATGAGCTACCGGCCTCAGGCCCAGGAGGGCTCTGGCTACAGGCGGACGGCTGCAGTAGCAGGGCTTCCTAGGTCGTGGTTGAGGTCTCTGTCGCAGGCAAAATAGCCCTGGCCCGCGGCTAGCAGACGTTTGCCCGCGCGCGCGGCCTGGGCAGGCGGTGCACCCTCCATTTCAGGTACGACGGTGACGCGACCCTCTATGTGAGGGTGTTTGGGGAAGATGGTCATCGCGCTGGGTGCTGCCCCGAGGTCAACGACGGCGAGGAGGTGCTCGGCCTTGGCGATGGTCGTGATGAGGATGAGGGCGAACCCGCCCTTGGGGCCGACCTTGTCTCGTCCAGCTACGACGGCTCTTCCTCCGGCGACAGCTCCAGCAGCGGCGATTACGACCAGCCGCCGCACCCGCTTAAAAGGTGGTAGCGGGTCGTCTCGTCGTCGTGCCTCCGTGAAGCACGGGGAGGGGTCCGGCTGAGCTCAGGACGGCGTCAGGAGCCTGCCCCCGTGGACCGCTGTAGGGGCAGGCGCCGCTTTTATTTTGCTCTTCCTTTCCTTCCTGCATCAAAAGGAAACTAGAATGGGCCCCGGAGGGGCGTGTATCGAACTATGATCTCAATCATTATGCTATGTTTGTTGTTCCTGTGCTGTGTCGCAACATCGTCGTTTTATGCAGGGATAACTTAGCTTGACTTGCTCGGAGTAGCCTCCTCCTCACGAGGCGCTTGCTTCCTGGTGCTTGCCGTGGCCTCCTTAGCCTGGTAGGCGCTTAGGAACTGCAAAAAATTCGTTAAGAGCCATGTCGTTCACCCGAGCCTTGGTCACAGGCTCCGCTGGCCTTGACCCAGCGCTTCGTATCGCGGTACCCGTGGAGCACGGATTAGGAGAGGTGCGCCAGCTTGTGAGCTCGAACGAGGGTGCCTCGCGAAAAGCAGACAAAAGACAGAAAAGGAAAAATGCTCACGAGGGTACCCATCCAGCCCCCTCGCGAGGAATGAGAGAGAGAGTATAGGCTAAACTGAAGACGGAAACGGAGGCAGAAGGCGACGGAACCAAATCAGCGAGGAACACCAGAAGCAGACTTCAATTGAAAAGAGGCGAGCCAAATATGGAAAGCAAATGAAAAGTTGCGTCCGGCACCTAGTCTAGTCTTCAAGTCTTCTCACCAGCGCGGAGCTAAGTGCTGCCACTTGGACGTGGGAGGGAGCCCCCGAGGCCCGAGGGCGGCACTCCTGAGACTCCGGGGCGTGTACAGCCCCACTCGTTATTACATGAGAGTGTCACGGGCGGCGATTCTTCACAGGCACGGGGCCTTGCTTCACACGCGCTGGGCCTTGCTTCATGAGTAGAACTTCTGGAGGTGCTGGATGTTCCACGTATTCTGGATGGGTACCCCGTCCTGTGTCTCCAGGCGCGCGGCGCCAGGCCTGGAGACATGTACGACCTTGAATGGGCCCTCCCACATGGGTGAGAGATTATGCAGCCCTTCCCTGGAGAGCACCCGCCTCAGGACGAGGTCACCCACCTCGAGCGTCCTAGAGCAGACGCTGCGACAGTGGTACCACCCCAACGCCTGCTGGTATCTTGCCGCCCATAGTGCAGCTTCGCAGCGACGTTCCTCCCCCAGCACGAGGTCCATCCCCCGCCTAGCGTCCTGCTGCATTTCATCGAACGCCAGGACCTATGCGGAGCGATGTCTGACCTCATGAGGGAGGACTACTTATGCTCCATAGACGAGGAAGAACGGGGTCTCGCCCGTCGGCCTGGTGGCGGTGGTGCGGATGGACCATAGCGCGGACTGGAGCTCATCGTGCCAGCCCCTGCCGCATGCCTCGAGCTTCTTCTTGAAGGTCCTGGTCTTGAGGCCTCTCAGGACCTCCGCGTTCGGCCTGGCCATTGCTCCTGGGGTGCGCTACCGAAGTGTAGCAGATCTGCATTCCAAGGTTAGCACGGTACGTTTTGAAGAGATTACTGGTGAACTGCGAACCATTATCGGTGATGATGTGGTTGGGGACCACGAAACGGCTCACGAGACCCTTGATGAACTTGACCGCAGAGCCAGCTAGGATGGTGCGGACGGCTTCCACCTCCGCCCACTTAGTTAACTTGTCGATGGCGACGTAGAGGTATATATAGCCCCAGGCGCCCGAGGGAACGGGCCCAGGATGTCCAGTCCCCAGACCGCGAATGACCATGAGAGTGGAATGGTCTGGAGGCCCTGAGCTGGCTGATGGATCTGCTTGGCGTGGAATTGGCAGGTCTCGCATGACTTCACCAGCTCGGCTGCGTCATTGAGCGCCGTAGGCCAGTAGACTCCGCTGCGGAATGCCTTGCCTACGAGGGTTCATGACGATGAGTGGTGCCCGCACTCCCCACCGTGTATGTCGACTAGCAGCTCCTTCCCCTGCTCCCTGGAGATGCAACACAGCGAAACGTCATTTGGGCACTTCCTGTATAACTCGCCGTCCTGGATGCAGTATGTTGTGGCTTGTCGGGCCACACGCTCCGCGTCATCCTCCTTCTCTGGCAGCGTCCCTTGCATCAGGTATTCCTTGAATTCCTTGGTCCAGCATCGCTCCTGAGGCTCGAGCACCAAGAGTGGGCATGCTCCCGAGGTCGGGCCAAAAGCTAGGGCTCCTATGGCAGGCGGCTGCGGGAGTTCCTCCCGAGGCTGCGCTGTTCTTGAAAGTGGTGGCGTTGCTGATGGCTTGAAGAGCCGCTCCTTGAAGACGCCAGGCTCTTGGGGCTGCCACTTGGATGCCCTTCTGGCGATGTCATCAGCTTCCTTGTTGGTGCCACGGGGCACATGCTGCAACTCCAGGCCCAGGAATTACTTCTCCATCTTGCGCACCTTCGCGAGGTATGCTTCCATGTGCTCGTCCTTCGGCTTGTATACCTTGTTGGAGAAGTTCACGAGGAGCTGCGAGTCGCCCCTAGCGGTGAGGCGCTTCACCCCCAGAGCTACCGTAGCTTTCAGGCCAGCTATGAGGCCTTCGTATTCTGCAATGTTGTTGGAGACCTTCTTGTCTTGCTGGAAGCAGAGCTGCACGGCGTAGTAGAGCTTGTCCTGAGTGGGTGAGATGAGCACTGCTCCAGCCCCCGTGCCTTGGCGCGCGAAGGCACCATCGAAATACATGACCCAGCCATCAGGCGCCTCGCTTCCTGGCGAGAGGGACCGGTCCTCGCCTATTTCAAGCGCCTGGGCGTCCGTCCATTTTGCCACAAAATCGGCGAGCGTGGCCCCCTTGATGACCTTGGTGGTGCTAAACTCCAACTAGAATGCATGCAGCTCGATGTTCCACTCGGCGACCCTCCTGGCGGAGTTGGGGCTCCTGAGCACCCTCTCCAGTGGGTAGGCCGAGATGACCTTGATAGGGTGGCCTTAGAAGTAGTGCCGCAACTTGCACGAGGCCACCAGGAGCGCAAGTAGGAGCTTCTGAGGCATGGAGTACCGTGCTCTTGCATCCCGCAACACCGTGTTGATGAAGTATACCGAGTACTCGATGAGGGTAGGCGCACTGATGAGGCATGTGCCTTCCGGGAGTTGGGGTGCCTCCTGAGGTGGTGGAGCCCCCAATGCTTGATCGCTTGTCGGGGCCTTTGCGGGTTTGGGGTGTCATCCTGCTGACCTTGATCCTCTGTTGTCGCTGTTGCGGCCCTTGTGGCGCCCTCCTGGTCTTGTGTCGTCCCTGCTGGTGGCGTAGCTCGGCGCGATGCGCCCTTGGCTTGGTGTTCTTCCCGAACCGCCACTAGAGCCGCGCTGGCGGAGTAGGGAGTGGCGGAAAGATAAAGCACTAGGGGCTCAAGAGGTCCCGGCACCACCATCACTGGAGGGTTGGTCAGGTACCTCTTGAGGTCTTGAAATGCCTGGTCGGCCTCCAAGGTCCACTCAAATGGGCCCTTCTTCTTCATCTGCTTGAAAAAGGGTAGGGCACGCTCTCCCAGCTTGGAAATAAAGCGTCCCAACGCAGTCACCCGTCCAACAAGCTTATGCGTTTCCTTGAGGGTTTGTGGTGGACTCATGTCTTCAATGGCCTTGACCTTCTCTGGGTTTGCCTCGATCCCCCTGTGGGACACAAGGAAGCCCAACAGCTTCTCGGAAGGGACGCCAAACACGCACTTCTCCGGGTTGAGCTGCAAGTCCACCTGGTGGAGGCTTTCAAAGGTCTCCTCCAGGTCTTGGATCAAGGTCCTCGCCTCCCGAGACTTCACCACGATGTCATCGACATAGGCGTCAGCGTTCCTCCCGAGCTACCGACCCAAGGCGATGTGCATGAGCCGCTGGAAGGTTGCGCCTGCGTTGCATAGTCCAAAAGGCATGCAAGTGTAGCAATACACCCCACACGGGGTCAGGAAGGCTGTCTTCTCCACATCTTCTACCGCCATCATGATCTGGTGATATCCTAAGAACGCATCCAGGAAGCATAGCAAGTCGCACTCGACAGTGGAGTCGATGATCTGGTCGATGCGTGGAAGCGGGAACGGATCTTGAGGGCAGTCCTTGTTGAGGTTGGTGAAGTCGACGCACATCCGCTCCTTCCCGCCTTTCTTGGGGACGACGACGGGGTTTGCCAGCCACTCGGGGTACCGAACCTCGCAAATGACACCCGCAGCCTCCAACTTGCGGGTTTCTTGGACGATGAAAGCTTGCTTCTTCGTGGACTGCCGCCTCGCCTTCTAGTTCACGGGGCGTGTACGTTGGGGCACACCTTCAAGTGTTGCTCTATCACCCCTCTTGGGACCCCCACCAGCTAATCGGGCTCCCAAGCGAACACTTCCTTGTTTGCGCGCAAGAACTTCACCAACACCTCCTTCTCACCGGCTCGAGGTTGGCGCCTATGGTAAAGGTTGCCCCTGAGGACCCGTCCTCCTCAACTGGCACTCGCTTGGTTTCTGCCTTGTCCTGAGTGAAAAACTGCTTCTTCTTGGTTGGTGCGGCTCCCTTGGACTTGGAGGTATCCGCGTAGACGAACTGCGCTGTTGCGGCAGTCTTGAGGGCGAGCTTGAGCATCATCAAGGCTTCCTTGGTGTCCCCCTTGATGGTGAGGATACCCTCACTCCCCGGCATCTTCATGAGGTTGTAAGCCGGATGGGTTGCTGCCATGAACTGGGCCAAAGCTGGGTACCCGAGGATGGCATTGTACGGGAGGCCGATGTGGGCGATGTCGAAGTCGATGAGCTCGGTGCGGTAGTTGTTGCGCGTGCCGAAGGTCACGGGGAGGCGGATCTGTCCCAGGGAGCAAGCAGAGCCCCCACCAACCCCCGAGAAAGCCTTACTAGGGCGGAGCCGCTAGAGAGGTACGTGAAGAAGGCTGAAGGCCTCGACGGAGAGCATGTTAAGGCCGGCGCCGCCATCGATGAGCATCTTGGTGATGGACGTGTGGCAGATGGTGGGCGTGCAAAGCATTGGGAGCGCACCAGAGCCGACGGTAGAGGCGGGATGATCCTCTGAGTCGAAGGTGAGATCAGCCTCGGGCGCGGCCCAGCCCGGCGGAGCCCCCGGGCGCTTGGAAGTGGCGCCGATCTGGCGAAAGAACGGCTTGACTTGACGATCCGAGGGTGGTCCTTGCGAGCTGCCGAGGAGGGCCGCAACCGCGTGGTGCTCCGGCGCCGCGTCGCGCGCGGCGAAGAGGCCACACAACTCCTCCCAAGACGCCACCGTGGATCTGGGGAGGTTGAGCAGCCAGGCGCGCGGTGCGCCAGTGAGGGCCATGGGAAGCCAGTTGGCCATGACCTTGTCGTCGCCCCCAGCCTCAAGGACGGCCTCCTCATATGCCAACAGGAAAGTCGTCAGGTCCGCCGCGCCATCGTAGCGCGGCGGCATCTCCGGCTTGAACTTGGGTGGCCAATGAACCTGCCGCAAGGAAGGAGCCCCCGAGCGCCACTGTGGGCACCCATAGATCTAGCCGGAAGGGCGGCGCCAGCCATGGGGAATGGGCGCGAAGATGGTGGAGCGCGAACCGACGGAAGGAAAACTCCGGCGCACCTGAAAGTGCAACTATCCCTGGGTGGTTTTGGTAATTCCTAACAACATATAGCTCATTGAGCTAACATTATTCCAAGATTAATATTTCAGGAAAAGCTCAATGAATGGCATGGCATGGATGAGGAAAGTGGATCCCTCAAAATTCTAAGGACAAAAAGTTTGGCTCAAGCTTGAAGCTCAAGACTCTACATTTTATATTTTAGTGATCCAAGATCACATTGAGTCTATAGGAAAAGCCAATACTATCAAGGAGGGATGAGGTGTTGCTTAATGGCTTGCTTGCTCAAAATGCTTAGTGATATGCTCCAAAACCCTCAACTACCTTCTCACACCCACATATGACCTAAACCAAATGTCAAACTCGGCCCCACCGATTCTTTCTATCCGGCGCCACCGAGTTTCAAATGTCATAGCCACTGCCACAAACCCTAGGCAAATCGGTCTCACCGATAGGGATCTCGGTCTCACCGAGATGGGATTGCAATCTCTCTGTTTCCCTTCGTAACGTTTCGGTCTTACCGAGATGAGCGATCGGTCCCACCGAGATTACAATGTAAACTCTCTGTTTCCCTTTTGTAACATTTCGGTCTCACCGAGATGAGCGAATCGGTCCCACTGAGTTTACCTGACCAACTCTCTGGTTAGATTATTACCAAAATAGGTTCCACCGAGTTTGTGTAATCGGTCACACCGAGATTACGTTATGCCCTAACCCTAACCATATCGGTCCTACCGAGTTGCATCTCAGTCCCACCAAAAATCCTAACGGTCACTAGGTTTGCTGAATCGGTCCGACCGAGTTTAACCATTCGGTCCCACCGAGTTTGGTAAATTGTGTGTAACGGTTAGATTCTGTGTGGAGGCTATATATACCCCTCCACCCACTCTTCATTCGTGGAGAAAGCCATCAGAACATACCTACACTTCCAATACACATTTTCTGAGAGAGAACCACCTACACTTGTGTTGAGGTCAAGATATTCCATTCCAACCATATGAATCTTGATCTCTAGCCTTCCCCAAGTTGCTTTCCACTCAAATCTTCTTTCCACCAAATCCAAATTCTGTGAGAGAGAGTTGAGTGTTGGGGAGACTATCATTTGAAGCACAAGAGCAAGGAGTTCATCATCAACACACCATTTGTTACCTCTTGGAGAGTGGTGTCTCCTAGATTGGCTAGGTGTCACTTGGGAGCCTCCGACAAGATTGTGGAGTTGAACCAAGGAGTTTGTAAGGGAAAGGAGATCGCCTACTTCATGAAGATCTACCGCTAGTGAGGCAAGTCCTTCGTGGGTGACGGCCGTGATGGAATAGACAAGGTTGCTTCTTCGTGGACCCTTCGTGGGTGGAGCCCTCCGTGGACTCGCGCAACTGTTACCCTCTGTGGGTTGAAATCTCCATCAACGTGGATGTACGATAGCACCACCTATCGGAACCACGACAAAAACATCCGTGTCTCCAGTTGTGTTTGAATCCTCCAAACCCTTCCCTTTACATTCTTGCAAGTTGCATGCTTTACTTTCCGCTGCTCATATACTCTTTTGCATGCTTGCTTGAATTGTGTAGAGATTGCTTGACTTGTGCTAAGATAGCTAAAATCTGCCAAGAACTAAAATTGGGAAAAGGCTAGATTTTTATTTGGTCAAGTAGTCTAATCACCCCCCTCTAGACATACTTTCGATCCTACAAGTGGTATCAGAGCTTTGTTCTCCATTTGCTTTGATTTCCATAGCTTTTGGTGATCATAGCCTTGGTTTCACAACCTAGGAGAGTATGGCGTCTAGCGAGGGAAATTATCGCCGTAGAGGTCCTTACTTTGATGGCACTAATTTTGCTAGTTGGAAGCATAAGATGAAAATGCATATTCTTGGACATAACCACGCAGGCCCGCGGCGCACTGGGAGAGGATTCGGACTTTTTGGACCCTGCACACTTTGTAGCTAGTCCAAGAACACCAGATAAACACAAACCAGTAGGAGTAGGGTATTACACATCACTTGCGGCCAGAACCTGGATAAACTCCCCTGTGTTGACCTTCTAAACCCGCTCTTTTTACAGCCCCGCGCCCGCCAACCGTAGAAGAAGGCCGACAAGACCCCTTCCGGCGAGACCTCTTCCGACAAGACCTCTTGCACCCACTCTGGCAAGCGCGCCTCTTTGGAGTGCTACGCTCCCGTTGAGGACGTGCCAGAGAGCTCCACCGGCAAGAGCAAGATGTCCAAGGCTGCACCACCAGAAACCAAGAAGGTGTCCGTCAAGGAGGACGACACGGGCGGGGCTTTCACTATAAGCTCCACCCTCGATAGCAAATAGGAAAGCGCGCTTGTCGCCTTCCTGCTGGCGAATGTCGATGTGTTTGCATGGCAAGCATCCGACATCGCCGGCGGTCCTAGGGAGGTGATTGAGCACGATCTTGCTGTTTGTCCTCATGCGCGGCCCGTCAAGCAGAAGGTTAGGAAGAAAGCTTTGGAGCGACAAGAGTTCATCATCGAGGAGATCAGGAAGTTGGAGGCGGCAGGCCTGGTTAGAGGAGTGCTCCACCCTACGTGGTTGGCCAATCCGGTGGTGGTGCGTAAGGCAAATGGGAAATGGAGGTTGTGTATTACCTAACAGATGTCAATAAAGCCTATCCAAAGGATCCTTTCCATCTGCCACGCATCGACCAGATTGTGGACTCCACTGCCGGGTGTGACCTGCTATCATTCCTCGACACTTATTCAGGATACCACCAAATCTTCATGATGAAGGAAGACGAAGAAAAATCGCATTCATCACCCCATGTGGTACGTACTGTTTTGTACGAATGCCTTTCGGGTTGAAGAGCGCTGGTTCAACATTTGCCGGAGCAGTCTAGATTGGTTTTGAGCCCTAGCTACATAGAAATATGGAAGCTTATATGGACGACATAATGGTCAAAACCAAGGACAGGGCCACGCTCGTGCAAGATTTAGAATAAACATTTGCAAATCTACGCAAGATCAACCTCAAGATCAACCCAGAGAAGTGTGTGTTCGGTGTCCCCTCTGGCAAACTTCTTGGGTTCTTTGTGTCTCAACGCGGAATCGAAGCAAATCCTGACAAGATCAAGGCAATCGAGCAGATTGAGGCGCCAAAACGTGTCAAAGACGTCTGTAGGCTCGTCGGCTACGTTGCTCCCCTGAGTAGGTTCATCTCCAAATCTGCTGAGCGCGCACTCCCCTTTTGAAAGTTTTGAAAAAGGCGTGTCTAGTAAAGTGGACTCCGGAGGCAAAGGCAGCGCTGCAAGATTTGAAGAGGTACCTCTCTTCCATGCCAATACAAGTCGTGCCTAAACCACAAGAGCCGTTGATGTTGTACTTAGAAGCAACGAATCAAGTGGTCAGTGTTGCGCTGGAGGCGCAGAGGGAACTTGAGGAAGAAGCAGCAGTAGCAGCAGAGCCGTCGGATGGCGGGCCGGGGGCCTCCCCGGCATAGCCTGACGCCGGCAAGGCGGAACCCCCGGCAAGGCCCGATCCCAAAAAGGCAGAGTCTGAGCAGATGGGCAAAGTGGGACAGAAGAAGAAGGTGGTGGAGCACCTACTTTATTTTGTTAGTTCCCTCTTGCAGGGGGCTAGATCAAGATATTCTGGTATACAGAAGCTACTTTTCAGCCTCCTCATGGCCTCGAGAAAGCTGCGTCACTATTTCCAAGCACATGAGATCACCATCGTCACCTGCCTCCCTTTGCAATGGACTTTGCACAACCCAGATTTAACATGGAGGATTGTGGAGTGGGCATTGGAGCTGTCGAGCTTTGGCCTCAAGTTTGAAAGTACTTCAACGATCAAAAGTCGAGCCTTGGCAGAATTCATAGCGGAATGGATCGCAACGCCTGACGAAGAGGTTCAAGAAACCACCCTTCCCAGCAAAGAGACCTGCCGCGATTGGGGTACGTACTTTGATGGTGCTTTCTCACTGCAAGGTGCTGGTGCCGGCGTGCTACTCGTCGTGCCCACCGGAGAGCACCACAAGTACGTTGTCCAGATGCACTTTCCCCGGGAAAAATCAATGAACAACACGATGGAGTACAAGGGATTGCTTGCCGGTCTCAGGATCGCGGCAGACCTTGGAATCAAGAAGCTCATCATCAGAGGTGATTCGCAGCTCGTCTTTAAGCAAGTCAACAAGGATTACCAGAGCCCATTGATGGAGGCATACGTGGATGAAGTGAGGAATTTGGAAGAGCATTTTGACGGATTGCAAGCAGAGCATGTTCCTCGAGCGGAGAACGGCATTGCTGACAACCTGTCGAAGCGCGCTGCCCTGAAGTTGCATGTGGAACTAGGTACCTTTTTTCTTCAATTAACTCAACCTTCTGTCGAGCCATCAGCAGGACAGGACAAGCGAAGGAAGGTAAGCCCTAGCAAGTACTTTCCCTCCAAGCTCCCAGGAGCCGCCGACAAGGACGTTGTCGGGTGCCCCAAGCTTGCCAGAGAGCAGCAACCCCCAGCGGAGCCTCTAGCTCTGACCGTAGAGGCAGCTGCCCTTGCGGCCGAAGATGTGCCTTTAGACCTTGTCGTCGAGCCTCAGGCTCCGGCATGGGCATTGCACACCGTCTGTTTCCTCCAAACGGGGGAGCTTCCTGAGGAACAAGAAGAAGCAGAGAAAGTAGCATGTCGGTCCAGCATGTACCAGTTTGTGGATGATGCCCTATACAGAAGGAGATCGAATGGCGTGAAGTTAAAGTGCATTCCTCGGGAAGACAGAATGAGGCTGTTGGCAGAGATACATGGAGGCATGTGTGGCTCCCACATAGGGTCGAGAGCCCTTGCCGGCAAGGCTTCTTCTGGCCCACCACCCTCCAGGATGCAACTGCCCTAGTAACCAAGTGTGAAGCGTGCCGGTTCCCTTCAAAGAAGCTTCATCAATCAGCCCAAGCTCTTCAGACAATCCCTCTTTCCTGACCATTTTCGGTCTGGGGGCTCGACATACTAGGCCCCTTTCCCCATGTTGTCGGGGGCTTTGAGTACTTGGACGTCACGATCGACAAGTTCACAAAGTGGTCGGAAGTGGAACCAGTGATAAGGGTGACAACACAGTCAGCCGTCAAGTTCTTCAAGGGGCTAGTCTGATGTTTTGGTGTGCCAAACAGAGTCATCACCGATAACAGCACACAGCACACGAGCTGCACCTTCATGCAGTACATTCAAGACTTCGGCAGCAAGGTCTGTTTTGCTTCTGTTGCTCATCCCAGAAGTAACGGCCAGGCCGAGAGGGTGAATGCAGAAGTGCTGCAAGGCCTCAAGACCAGAACTTTTGACAAGCTGCACAAGTGTGGAAGGCGCTGGATTGATGAATTTCCAACGGTTCTTTGGTCAATCAGGACAACACCAAATTGAGTCACTGGCCAGACACCCTTTGCCCTGGTATACGAGGCAGAAGCAATTCTCCCCACGGAACTCATATACGGGTCACCTCGAGTGCTCGCTTATGATGAGCTTGAGCAAGAGCAGTTGCACCAAGATGATGTGATGCTCCTTGAGGAAGATCGTCTTCGGGGTGCTGTGCGAGCCGCTCGCTACCAGCAGGCATTGCGCCACTACCATAGCCGCAAGGTTCATGGCCAAAGCCTTGAGGAAGGCGACCTTGTTCTTCGGCGGATCCAATCCGCCAAGAATTCAATCCAGTTGACGCCAAAGTGGGAAGGTCCATATCGGGTAATACGAGTCACCAGGCCTGGCGCAGTCCGCCTGGAGACCGAAGATGGCATTCCGGTGAGCAATTCCTGGAATATCGAACATCTTCGCAACTTTTACCCCTAAGGCGCGGTTGCCGGGAGCCCCGGCAACCCCCATTTTGTACTATCCTTACCGGCAATGGCATGTAACCCTATGTACAAAGCCAGGCGTAGACCCGGTGCACAGTCAAGGAAAGGAATCCCTTAGTATGTATAGTTTCCTGTCGATTTCCATGTTTATGTGTATATGTATATGCATGCTTGTCCAGGGTACTGTACTACTTTTTTGAACCCAATAAATATTAGTGGACCGCCAAGGTTCCATGCTCTTGCCCTCTCTCCTTTCCAGCCACGGCGAGGACACGCGATCCCGCTAAGGACCCGGCTCCGACAAGAAGTGGAGAAGACCGCCCGACACGGCGATCCCCAGCAAACCAAACAAATAAAGTTTACCTCTTGCCCATTCGTGTTCATAACCTATGACTTGTGCATTAGAAAACCTCGCCACCCTTCTTTAAAAAAAACTCGGGTGCTCCCATTCCCGGCCCGAACGCTGCTTCGGTTGGAGTGGTCGTAGTAGCCCTTGTTAGAAGGGGGTGGACGGGGGGCTGGGCCCTTTGTCTGTAACCAGGCAGATGTGATTCTCCGGCAGGTGCAGAGGGCACCGGCAGGACAGCTTGCCGGGAAGACTCGTTTATTTACACTAAGGAGGCATTTCGCCTATGCACGAACGTACGCATGCACGGGTTCCCGGCAAGGCTAGACTTTTTCATTAACATGCTGATACAAGTACAGAGGTTACAGGACACAAGCATGGACTCGAGAGATTACATTATCTAGAAATTAAGATTTGGCAAGTGCCTACAATTTAAAAGAAAGATAGGCGCCCCGTGATCTCCGTTCTTGCCCCTTTCCTCCCAGGTGCGGCAGCTGTAGGCAAGAAGGAAGCAGCGAGGAATGCGCCAATGGAGAGCTTGACGAGGAAGACCCTCGGCAGGGCCCGTGGCCGAGGGAGGAGGGCAGCACGGTCAGTCGGAGTCGGCGTCCTCCCGCCTGACGCCCTCGTCGCCGTTGTCATTGTCCTCCTCATCACTCCCGCTCGAGGAGGAGGTTTCATCGTCAGTGGAGCTCTCCACGCAACACCTTAGACGAGTTTCCAAGTGCCCAAAAACCTTGACGGATGATACGTCCATTTTGCATCATGCTTTTATATCGATATTTATCACATTATGGACTGTTATTTCACTTTATGTCACAATACTTATGGCCATTCTCTCTTATTTTACAAGGTTTACATAAGGAGGGAGAATGCCGGCAGCTAGAATTCTGGGCTGGAAAAGGAGCAAATACTAGAGACCTATTCTGCGCAACTCCAAAAGTCCTAAAACTCCATGGAACATCTTAAAACAAATAAAGAAAAATCCTCGCCAAAGATGAAGCCCAGGGGGCCCACACCCTGCTCACGAGGGTGGGGGAGCCCCCCCCCTAGGGCACGCCCCCTACCTCGTGGGCCCCCTGGTGGCTCTCCGACGCCCATCTTCTCCTATATGAAGTCTTTCAATGAGAAAAAAAATAGGAAGAAACTTTTCGGGACGAGACTCCGCCGCCACGAGGCGAAACCTTGGCGGATCCAATCTAGAGCTCCGGCAGAGCTGTTTTGCCGGGGAAACTTCCCTCCGAGAGGGGGAAATCATCACCATCGTCCAAGTAGATTTGCTGCACAAGCTCAAGTGAAGGAGGAAGCAGGGGTGGCGAACAAAATGTTGGTATGGAAGATCTCTTGCTCCCCCCCCCTGAAGGGTTCTTAGATTACCAAGTAAGGGAGGGAGGTAGGTACCATCACCAACGCTCCTCTCATCAGGAGAGGGCAATCTCCATCAACATCTTCACCAGCACCATCTCATCTCCAAACCCTTGTTCATCTCTTGTATCCAATTCTTGTCTCAAAGTTCGGGATTGGTGCTAGTAGGTTGCTAGTAGTGTTGATTACTCCTTGTAGTTGATGCTAGTTGGTTTATTTGGTGGAAGATCATATGTTCAGATCCTATATGCATATTATTACCCCTCTGATTATGAACATGAATATGCTTTGTGAGTAATTACGTTCGTTCCTGAGGACAAGGGAGAAGTCTTGCTATTAGTAGTCATGTGAATTTGGTATTCGTTTGATATTTTGATAAGATGTATGTTGTCTAGCCTCCAGTGGTGTTATGTGAACGTCGACTACATAACACTTCACCATTATTTGGGCCTAGAGGAAGGCATTGGGAAGTAATAAGTAGATGATGGGTTGCTAGAGTGACAGAAGCTTAAACCCTAGTTTATGCGTTGCTTCGTAAGGGGCTGATTTGGATCCATATGTTTCATGCTATGGTTAGGTTTACCTTAATACTTCTGTTGTAGTTGCGGATGCTTGCAATAGAGGTTAATCATAAGTGGGATGCTTGTTCAAGTAAGAACAGCACCCAAGTACCGGTCCACGCACATATCAAATTATCAAAGTATCGAACGCGAATCATATGAACGTGATGAAAACTAGCTTGACGATATTCCCATGTGTCCTCGGGAGTGCTTTTCCTATTATAAGAGTTTGTTCTGGCTTGTCCTTTGCTACAAAAGGATTGGGCCACCTTGCTGCACTTTATTTACTTTTGTTACTTGTTGCTTGTTACAACCTATCTTATCACAAAACTATCTGTTACCACTTATTTCAGTACTTGCAGAGAATACCTTGCTGAAAACCGCTTATCATTTCCTTCTGCTCCTCGTTGGGTTCGACACTCTTACTTATCGAAAGGACTACGATAGATCCCGTATACTTCTAGGTCATCAAGACTCTTTTCTGGCGCCGTTGCCGGGGAGTGTAGCGCCTTTGGTAGGTGGAATTTGGTAAGGAAAAATTTATATAGTGTGCTGAAATTTACTGTCACTTGCTACTATGGAAAGTAATTCTCTGAGGGGCTTGTTCGGGGTATCTTCACCCCGTCCAGTAGAGCAAAGAGTTGCTCCTCAACCTATTGAACCTATTGAAAATGAAACTCCTTTTGAATTTCCTTCGGGTATGATGGAAAAACTGCTAGCTAACCCTTTTATAGGAGATGGAACAAAGCATCCTGATGAGCACTTAATATATGTGGAATATTTAAGCTTGCAGGTATACCCGATGATGTTGCTAAGAAGAAGGTCTTCCCTTTATCTTTGAAGGGAGACGCATTGATATGGTATAGGCTATGTGATGATATGAGATCATGGGACTATAAAAGATTGAAGTTGGAATTTCATCAAAAGTATTACCCTATGCATCTTGTTCATCGTGATCGCAATTATATATATAATTGCTGGCCTCGCGAAGGAGAAAGCATCGCTCAAGCTTGGGGGGGGGGCTTAAATCAATGCTATATTCATGCCCCAATCATGAGCTCATGAGAGAAATAATTATGCAAAGTTTTTATGCTCGGCTTTCTGATAACAATCGCACCATGCTCGATACTTCTTGTGTTGGCTCTTTTATGATGAAGACTACTGAATTCAGATGGAATTTATTGGATAGAATTAAACGCAACTCTGAAGATTGGGACCTCGACAAAAGTAAGGAGTCAGGTATGACACCTAAGTTTGATTGTGTTAAACCTTTTATGGACACCGATATTTTCTGTAAGTTTAGCACTAAATATGGACTTGACTCTGAGATGGTAGCTTCCTTCTATGAATCTTTTGCTACTTATGTTGATCTCCCTAAGGAGAAGTGGTTTAAATATCATCCTCCCATAGAAGTAAAAGTAGCTGCACCTATTAAAGTTGAAGAAAATACTGTCACTTATAATGATCCTATTGTTCCTACTTCTTATATTGAGAAACCACCTTTCCCTGTTAGAATAAAGGATCATGCTAAAGCTTCAACTATTGTTCGTAAAAGCAATATTAGAACTTATACACCTCCTGAGCAAGTTAAAGTAGAACCTAATATTGCTATTGTTAAAGATCTCTTGTCTGATAATATCGATGGGCACGTTATTCAGTTCGAAGGTGAAACTGCTAGAATTGTTAAACCTTGTGCTAAAGATAAACATAGACCTGTGGTAGGCGTGCCTGTTATTTCTGTTAAAATAGGAGATCATTGTTATCATGGCTTATGTGATATGGGTGCAAGTGCTAGTGTTATACCGCATACTTTATACGAAGAAATTAAGAATGAAATTGCACCTGCTGAGTTAGAAGGTATTGATGTCACAATTAAACTTGCCAATAGAGATACTATTTCACCAATTGGAATTGTTAGAGATGTTGAAGTCTTGTGTGGGAAAACTAAATATCCTACTAATTTTCTTGTTCTTACTTCTCCGCAAGATAGCTTTTGTCCCATTATATTTGGTAGACCCTTCTTAAATACCGTCAGTGCTACCATAGATTGCATAAAGAATGTTGTTACTGTTGGCTTGGATGATATGGTTCATGAGTTTAATTTCTCTAAATTTAGTAAACAACATCGTGAGGAAGAATTACCTAGTAAGGATGAAATTATTGGTCTTGCTTCTATTGCCGTACCTCCTAATGATCCTTTAGAACACTATTTGCTAGACCATGAAAATGATATGTTCATGAATGAAAGAAAGGAAATAGATGAAGTGTTCTTTAAACAAGAACCTATTCTGCAACACAATTTGCCTGTCGAAATTTTAGGGATCCACCTCCACCCAAGGGTGATCCCGTGTTTGAGCTCAAACCGTTGCCTGATAATCTTAAATATGCTTATCTTGATGAAAAGAAGATATATATCCTGTTATTATTAGTGCTAACCTTTCTGAGCATGAAGAAGAAAGATTATTGAAAACTCTGAAGAAGCACCGTGCTACTATTGGATATACTCTTGATGATCTTACGGGCATTAGTCCCACTCTATGTCAACATAAAATAAATTTGGAAGCAGATGCCAAACCAGTTCGTAATCCTCAATGACGTCTGAATCCTAAAATGAAAGAAGTGGTAAGAAAAGAAATACTAAAGCTTCTGGAGGCAGGTATAATCTATCCCGTTGCTGATAGTGAGTGGGTAAGTCCTATCCATTGTGTCCCTAAGAAGGGAGGTATTACTGTTGTTCCTAATGATAAAGATGAATTGATTCCACAAAGAGTTACCACAGGTTATACGATGGTAATTGATTTCCGCAAATTAAATAAAGCTACTAAGAAAGATCATTACCCCTTACCTTTTATTGATCAAATGCTAGAAAGATTATGCAAACATACACACTATTGCTTTCTAGATGGTTATTCCGGTTTCTCTCAAATACCTGTGTCGGCTAGAGATCAATCAAAGACTACTTTTACATGCCCTTTTGGTACTTTTGCTTATAGACGTATGCCTTTTGGTTCATGTAATGCACCTGCTACCTTTCAAAGATGCATGATGGCTATATTCTCTGGCTTTTGTGAAAATATTTGTGAGGTTTTCATGGACGACTTTTCCGTCTATGGTTCCTCTTTTGATGATTGCTTGAGCAATCTTGATCGAGTTTTGCAGAGATGTGAAGAAACTAATCTTGTCTTGAATTGGGAAAAGTGCCACTTTATGGTTAATGAAGGTATTGTCTCGGGGCACAAAGTCTCTGAAAGAGGTATTGAAGTTGATAAAGCCAAGGTTGATGCTATTGAAAAGATGCCATGTCCCAAGGACATCAAAGGTATAAGAAGTTTCCTTGGTCACGCTGGATTTTATAGGAGGTTCATTAAGGACTTCTCAAAAATTTCTCGGCCTCTGACTAATTTATTGCAAAAAGATATACCATTTGTCTTTGATGATGATTGTGTAGAAGCATTTGAAATACTTAAGAAAGCATTAGTCTCTGCACCTATTGTTCAACCACCTGATTGGAATTTACCCTTTGAAATTATGTGTGATGCTAGTGATTATGCTGTAGGTGTTGTTCTAGGGCAAAGAGTTGATAAGAAATTAAATGTTATTCATTATGCTAGTAAGACTCTAGACAATGCTCAAAGAAATTATGCTACTACTGAAAAAGAGCTTTTAGCAGTTGTATTTGCTTGTGATAAGTTCAGATCTTATATTGTTGATTCTAAAGTAACTATCCAAACTGATCATGCTGCTATTAAATATCTTGTGGAAAATAAAGATGCTAAACCTAGACTTATTAGATGGGTTCTCTTGCTACAAGAATTTGATTTGCATATTGTTGATAGGAAGGGAGCTGAGAACCCCGTTGCAGACAACTTGTCTAGGTTAGAAAATATTCTTGATGACCCACTACCTATTAATGATAGCTTTCCTGATGAACAATTAAATGTTATAAATACTTCTCGTAGTACTCCATGGTATGCTGATTATGCTAATTATATTGTTGCTAAATTTATACCACCTAGCTTCACGTACCAGCAAAAGAAAAAGTTTTTATATGCTTTAAGACATTACTTTTGGGATGACCCACATATTTATAAGGAAGGAGTAGATGGTGTTATTAGACGTTGTGTACCTGAGCATGCACAGGAATAGATCCTACGCAAGTGTCATTCCGAGTCTTATGGAGGACACCACGCTGGAGATAGAACTGCACATAAGGTATTGCAATCTGGTTTCTATTGGCCTACTCTCTTCAAGGATGTCCGTAAGTTTGTCTTGTCTTGTGATGAATGACAAAGAATTGGTAATATTAGTAGACGTCAAGAAATGCCTATGAATTATTCACTTGTTATTGAACCGTTTGATGTTTGGGGCTTTGATTATATGGGACCTTTTCCTGCCTCTAATGGATATACACATATTTTAGTTGTTGTTGATTACGTTACTAAGTGGGTAGAAGCTATTCCAACTAGTAGTGCTGATCACAACACTTCTATTAAAATGCTTAAGGAAGTTATTTTCCCGAGGTTTGGAGTCCCTAGATATTTAATGACTGATGGTGGTTCACACTTTATTCATGGTGCTTTCCGTAAAATGCTTGCTAAATATGATGTTAATCATAGAACTGCATCTCCTTATCACCCATAGTCTAGTGGTCAAGTAGAGTTGAGCAATAGAGAGCTCAAATTAATTTTGCAAAAGACTGTTAATAGGTCTAGAAAGAATTGGTCCAAGAAACTTGATGATGCATTATGGGCTTATAGAACAGCATACAAAAATCCTATGGGTATGTCTCCGTATAAAATGGTCTATGGAAAAGCATGTCACTTACCTCTCGAACTAGAACATAAGGCATATTGGGCTATTAAAGAGCTCAACTATGATTTTAAACTTGCCGGTGATAAGAGGTTATTTGATATTAGCTCACTTGATGAATGGAGAACCCAAGCTTATGAAAATGCCAAGTTGTTTAAAGAAAAAGTTAAAAGATGGCATGACAAAAGGATACAAAAGCGTGAGTTTAATGTAGGTGATTATGTATTGCTATACAACTCTTGTTTAAGGTTTTTTGCAGGCAAACTTATCTCTAAATGGGAAGGGCCCTATGTTATCGAAGAGGTCTATCGTTCTGGTGCCATAAAGATCAACAACTTCGAGGGCACAAATCCAAAGGTGGTAAACGGTCAAAGAATCAAACACTATATCTCAGGTAATCCCATAAATGTTGAAACCAATATTATTGAAACCGTAACCCTGGAGGAATACATAAGGGACACTTTCCGGAACGTTTCAGACTCCGAAAAGGAATAGGTATGTGGTACGGTAAGTAAACCGACTCCAAAACAATTTTTAAGGCAATATTTCTCCATTTTGGAATATTTAGAAAAATAGAAAAATAAGTAGCAGTCCGGGAAGGACACGAGGGCCCCACGAGGGTGGTGGGCGCGCCCTACCCCCCTGGGCGCGCCCCCTACCTCGTGAGCACCTCGTGTGCCCTCCAGACTCCGTTTTCTTGCACGTTACGTATTTTGGTCGGTAAAAATTCATTATATATTCTCCCGAAGGTTTTGACTCCCGTATCACGCAAACCTCCTCTATTCTTGTTTCGAGCTGTTTTTCTGACAGATCTAGATTATCATGACGTCCCCAAGTGCTTCCAAGGACAAGTCCTTCGAGAAGGTCATCAACCCTTACCTCGTGGAGGTGCTGCGACACCCTCAAACCATTGAGATGCGTGATGGGTTGTTGCATATCCGCGATGGTTAGGGACCAAAGGGAACTAGAAGCGTGGAGATGAGGCTCGAAGCAATGGAGCAACAAGTTTTCAAGTGCCAGGGGATGGTGGAGCGTGGAATCAACGCTAGCCACACAATGCTCGCGGAATTCACCAACAACTACAAGCCGGATGCCAAGAACACCGAGGAGGCCATCTTCAAGCTATATGAGAAGATCGAGCACCTCCAAGCCCAAATCTATGACCTGCAAAACCAAAACTGTGAGTATGAATATAGATTCAAAAGAATGAGTTTGGCTGCAAATTCGAGGATTCCAGGGACTCGATCATCCTTCTATGATGGTGAACCTATGCCTTGGAAGATGGATGACAAGCCCGCGTCATCAACAACACCACCTTCTTCACCAACCAAGGAGATATAATCACATGGGAATGGGCACTCCCCTTGGCAACTGCCAAGCTTGGGGGAGGTGCCCCAGTATCATATCACAATCACAACTCCTATCTTTACCGTTTTTCTTAGTTTGATCCTATTAGTAGTATCTTGATCTAGTAGAATAAAGTTTATGGCATGATCTAGTTTTGAGTTTTGCTTTATGATCTCTCTATGTAATCGAGTCCGTGAGCTATATATAATAAAGATTAGTGTTGAGTCAAGGGCTTGATTATTTTGCCATGATCTTGGGTGAATAAAAGAAAAAAGAAGAAAAGAATAAAAAGAAACAAAAAGTTCATATTGATCTTATTGAGAGTAATGACTTCACATAGAAAGAGTATGATGATTAAAAGTTGTTGGGAGTTGGCAAGCATAGCTTTGGTCATTGTTGCAATTAATAGGAAGTAATAAGGAAAGAGAGGTTTTCACATATAGAAATATTATCGTTGACATCTTTTATGATTGGGAGCACTCATTAAAATATGACATGCTAAAGAGTTGATGTTGGACAAGGAAGACAACGTAATGAGTTATGTATTTCTTATATCTGAGATAAAGTATGTTGTCATGGATCCTCTAACTTGTTGAGCTTGCCTTTCCCCCTCATGCTAGCCAAATTCTCAGCACTAAGTAGAAATACTACTTGTGCTTCCAAAATCCCTAAACCAGTTTTGCCATGAGAGTCCACCATATCTACCTATGGATTGAGTAAGATCCTTCAAGTAAGTTGTCATCGGTGCAAAGCAATAAAAATTGCTCTAAATATGTATGATTGATTGGTGTGGGAAAAATAAGCTTTATACGATCTTGTGCTGTGGAAGTAATAAAAGTGACGGACTGCATAATAAAGGTTCATATCACAAGGGGCAATATAAAGTGACGTTCTTTCGCATTGAGATTTTATGCATCCAACCATAAAAGCGCATGGCAACCTCTGCTTCCCTCTACGAAGGGCCTATCCTTTATTATTATATTCTACCTTCTGCAAGAGTCATGGTGATCTTCACCTTTTATTTTTCATTTTATCCTTTGGCAAGCTCAGCATGTTGGAAAGAACATGATATATATCTATATATATATCTAATTGGATGTAAGGGAGCATGAACCATTATTGTTGGCATTACCCTTGAGGTAAAAGGTTGTGGGGCAAAACTATAAGCCCCTATATTTCTCTGTGTACGATTAAAACTCCGTAACCACAGGTATCGTGTGAGTGTTAGCAATTATGGGGGACTAAATGATAGTTGAGTATGTGGACTTGCTTTTTAGCTTTGACATAGACTCTTTTCGATGTTATGATAAATTGCAATTGCTTCAATGACTGAGATTATAGTTTGTCGGAGCCCAATAAGGTTTATGATTTATACTTTTGCATTGTGAATAGATCATCACTTGAACATAAGTAATCATATGACAAAAGCTATATATGTTGCTACTATGAGAATAATCATGATGCCTTCATGTCCGTATTTTATTTTTATCGACGCCTCTACCTCTAAACATGAGGACATATTTATTGTTATCGGCTTTTCGCTTGAGGACAAGCGAGGTCTAAGCTTGGGGGAGTTGATACGTCCATTTTGCATCATGCTTTTATATCGATATTTATCGCATTATGGACTGTTATTTCACTTTATGTCACAATACTTATGGCTAGTCTCTCTTATTTTACAAGGTTTACATGAGGAGGGAGAATGCCGGCAGCTGGAATTCTGGGCTGGAAAAGGAGCAAATATTAGAGACCTATTCTGCGCAACTCCAAAAGTCCTGAAACTCCATGGAACATCTTAAAACAAATAAAGAAAAATCCTCGCCAAAGATGAAGCCCAGGGGGCCCACACCCTGCTCACGAGGGTGGGGGCGCCCCCCCCCCTAGGGCGCGCCCCCTACCTCGTGGGCCCCCTGGTGGCTCTCCGACGCCCATCTTCTCCTATATGAAGTCTTTCGATGAGAAAAAAAATAGGAAGAAACTTTTCGGGACGAGACTCCGCCGCCACGAGGCGAAACCTTGGCGGATCCAATCTAGAGCTCCGGCAGAGCTGTTTTGCCGGGGAAACTTCCCTCCGGGAGGGGGAAATCATCACCATCGTCATCACCAACGCTCCTCTCATCGGGAGAAGGCAATCTCCATCAACATCTTCACCAGCACCATCTCATCTCCAAACCCTAGTTCATCTCTTGTATCCAATTCTTGTCTCAAAGTCCGGGATTGGTGCTAGTAGGTTGCTAGTAGTGTTGATTACTCCTTGTAGTTGATGCTAGTTGGTTTATTTGGTGGAAGATCATATGTTCATATCCTATATGCATATTATTACCCCTCTGGTTATGAACATGAATATGCTTTGTGAGTAATTACGTTCGTTCTTGAGGACAAGGGAGAAGTCTTGCTATTAGTAGTCATGTGAATTTGGTATTCGTTTGATATTTTGATAAGATGTATGTTGTCTAGCCTCTAGTGGTGTTATGTGAACGTCGACTACATAACACTTCACCATTATTTGGGCCTAGAGGAAGGCATTGGGAAGTAATAAGTAGATGATGGGTTGCTAGAGTAACAGAAGCTTAAACCCTAGTTTATGCGTTGCTTCGTAAGGGGCTGATTTGGATCCATGTGTTTCATGCTATGGTTAGGTTTACCTTAATACTTTTGTTGTAGTTGCGGATGCTTGCAATAGAGGTTAATCATAAGTGGGATGCTTGTTCAAGTAAGAATAGCACCCAAGCACCGGTCCACCCACATATCAAATTATCAAAGTATCGAACGCGAATCATATGAACGTGATGAAAACTAGCTTGACGATATTCCCATGTGTCCTCGGGAGCGCTTTTCCTATTATAAGAGTTTGTTCCGGCTTGTCCTTTGCTACAAAAGGATTGGGCCACCTTGCTGCACTTTATTTACTTCTGTTACTTGTTGCTCGTTACAACCTATCTTATCACAAAACTATCTGTTACCACTTATTTCAGTACTTGCAGAGAATACCTTGCTGAAAACCGCTTATCATTTCCTTCTTCTCCTCGTTGGGTTCGACACTCTTACTTATCGAAAGGACTATGATAGATCCCCTATACTTCTGGGTCATCAACGGAGAGCAGGCTGTTCTCCATCAATTTGAAGTGCAAGACAAGCCCCTCTGATAGGCTATGGGCACAGGCGAAGGCTTTCCACCCGTGGCGGAGATACATGACATGAGGGGCGGAAAAGTCGACATCGACCCTCATGCCGCCATTCCTGCAGCCCCTCATATGCAGCCTCAAAGCTTGTGGTGGGTCGAGCTCCATCTCTCGAGTGAACAAAGAGGGGAGACGGAGGTGACCGTGCACTGACTTGTGCAGCCTGATGAAGAATTCGCGGGGCTGGTCTCCGACATGGCCCTCCATTGGGGGAGGAGCCGCTGGCAGAGGCGCGGCTGTTGTGCCGTCCCGTCCTCCACGGCAGCCTCGGCCTCGCCCCCTCCCTCTTCCTCTCGCGGCCGGCTCCGCCGCCATGAGCTCTTGGGGGGGAGGGGCACGCTATCGAGCATAGACTCCCGTCGCTGCCATCGGAGCGCCGGCGCGGCCTCTCGCCATAGCGAGGGGAAGGAAGGAGTCAATATGGAAGAAGATGGATGTTGGAGGATTGAAGGGTGCAATCCCCCTCCCCTTCTTATAAAGTGGTGGGGCCGGGGCTAGGCCGCCCCACTTAACCAATCCGGTCACCAGGGGCACAGGGAATCAGGACCGACCCGCTGCTCCAATCAGCAACGACCCGGTTTCCCGCCTCGCCATTAAGGCCCGTGCCCTCCGCGTCCACCACCTACCATCCTTGGGGCATGGAGGACACATGGTGAGCAGGCCAGGATCGAGAAGACAAGTGAAGCGATTGTTTTCCACCCCATGATCGTGGGGCGCGGGTGCCTTGAAGGCCACGACCCGGGTCCACTTAGTAAATGAGTTGCGCCCCTGCGTTTTCCTCTTTTTATGGGGAAGGCGTGGGCCACCTCTTTACCTTTTGACACGACGTGACGCAAGCAGACCGCAACCGCCCCACGCAAGACCCCCACGTCACGCATTCAACGTGGGTCTTGGGGAAGCACAACTGGTGAGGGAGTTACTATGGTAAAACTCCGCTGCATGCGCGCACGCGCACCGTTCTAGGCTTGGCCCAATAACGCTCCGCGCTTATATGTGACCCAGGCCCAGGGGCTCCTGTCGGTGTACAAAACTAGGGGTCCTTTTTGTACCCCTTTACTTGTGCACAAGCAGTCGCAGCCACACGCCTATGGACGCGCTTGGCGGGACAGAAGAGGAAGCAAAGACACAAGACTACCAGAGCCACGCTCGAGGCAAGAGGCATGAAGAGCAGAGGGGTGAGGTAAAACTCCCCCGGCAAGGCCCTTGCCGTGGTGACCTTCACGACCCCGGCAAGAGCCTTGCCGGGGCGACTTGCCCAACACCAACAAGGCTGCCACCCTTGAATCTAAGAGTCCTGACACCATCAACCACATCAGAACCAAGGCTCGGGAGGCGCCTCCATGGTGGCATGCAGACCTTTGTGAAGACAAAGGGCCTGCGAGGCCTAGATAGGAACCAAGAAACAATACAACAGCAAGGCTCCTTGCTGAGGATGCCCACGAGGCCCCGGCAAGGCTCCTGCCAAAGATACCCACGAGGCCCCGGCAAGACTCTTGCCGAGGGCGCCCACAAGGCCCCAGCAAGACCCTTGCCAAGAAGATCTACAAGACCGTGGCAAGGCCTTGCTGCCCCGTCGCCACCCCAGCTCAGCGGCCGACCCACCAACTAAGCAGGTACCTACGTGGCAGTACGTGGCTCCTAAGCCAACTAGTCAAGCACCTACGTGGTGGCATCCAGATCTCCGTGAAGACCCTGCCACCACGCCAGCTCAGCAGCCTGCCAGCCTACATGGCGCTGCATGCCTCGTTAGCCTGGGCGCATGTCGGAGCAAGGCGAAGGGGCGACGGACGGGACGGGCTTCATTGTCGTCCCTGATAAAGCAATAGGACACCTAAGTAGAGCTTTTAATGCATTTTGTCCCGTGATGTGAGGCGATAAACTCGACTACTGTACAACTTTCCACCTCCTGTGTGCCACTGTGGTAGCCCCTTTTACTATAAAAGGAGGCCTATGGCATACTGTGAGGGGATTCGGACTTTTTGGACCCTGCACACTTTGTAGCTAGTCCAAGAACACCAGATAAACACAAACCAGTAGGAGTAGGGTATTACGCATCACTTGTTGCCCGAACCTGGATACCCCCCCTCCCTCGCGCGCGCGTTGATCTTCTAAACCCGCTCTTTTTACAGCCCCGTGCCCGCCAACCGTAGTAGGGATTCCCTGTGATCCCATAGGTGTCGTTCCTGAGCACCGACACTTTGACAGCCAATATGTTTTGAATATTCAGATCCAAAATGATATGTGTTTCTCAGAAAATATTTTCAACATGTTATAATTTTACTGGGTATTATATTTACATATTATACCATAACAAAAACAAGTTTCCAAAGTTACATTTCGTGTAAAAGACACCACTTTTTCGTGAGCTAGAGGGAGTACTTCACTAACTGAATTTGCCCCAGTAATTATTTTGCAAATGGTATATACATATTTGTTCGCATTTGGGTAGTCCCTTCTTCGTAACCAAACATTTTGGTACAGCCAAAACAATACAATCTTGACTCTCGAGAAAAAAATAAATGGGCCTTGTAAGCAACTTACTATACCTTTCATCTCAGCTATCCGGTCCATTGTTTTCTCTGAATAAGCGGGGGACTGGTAAGCATCTATCAGAATCTCTATTGCTTCAGCTGCCATTTTTCTCCTAGCTTTGGAACTCTCTACAATTCCTGCATGTATATGGGATCACATAGCCAAAGTAAAGATGGTGTACTTCTTGTTCAAAGTATCATATAATGAAATGACAAGGAAAAACAGGTACTTGATACGTCTCCAACGTATCTATAATTTTTGATTGTTCCATACTATTATATTATTTATTTTGGATGTTAATGGGCTTATTTATACACTTTTATATTATTTTTGGGACTAACCTACTAACCCAAGGCCCAGTGCAAATTGCTGCTTTTTTGCCTATTTCAGTGTTTCGCAGAAAAGGAATATCAAACGGAATCCAAACGGAATGAAACCTTCAAGAGAGTTATTTTTGGAACAAACGTTATCCAGAGGACTTGGAGTGGACGTCAAGAAATCAAGGAGGAGGCCACGAGGCAGGGAGGCGCGCCTGCCCCCTGGGCGCGCCCCCCACCCTCGTGGCTCCACCGACCTACTTCTTCCTCCTATATATGTCCATATACCCCGAAAACATCCAAGAGCACCACGAAACCCTATTTCCACCGCCGCAACCTTCTGTACCCAAGAGATCCCATCTTGGGGCCTTTTCCAGAACTCCGCCGGAGGGGGAATCGATCACGGAGGGCTTCTAGATCAACACCATAGCCTCTCTGATGATGTGTGAGTAGTTTACCTCAGACCTTCGGGTCCATAGTTATTAGCTAGATGGCTTCTTCTCTCTCTTTGGATCTCAATACAAAGTTCTCATCGATCTTCTTGGAGATCTATTCGATGTAACTCTTTTTTGCGGTGTGTTTGTCGAGATCCGATGAATTGTGGGTTTATGATCAAGATTATCTATGAACAATATTTGGTTCTTCTCTGAATTCTTATATGTATGATTGGTTATCTTTGCAAGTCTCTTCGAATTATCAGTTTGGTTTGGCCTACTAGATTGATCTTTCTTGCAATGGGAGAAGTGCTTAGCTTTGGGTTCAATCTTGTGGTATCCTTTCCCATTGATAGCAGGGACAGCAAGGCACGTATTGTATTGTTGTCATCGAGGATAAAAAAGATGGGGTTTATATCATATTGCTTGAGTTTATCCCTCTACATCATGTCATCTTGCCTAATGTGTTACTCTGTTCTTATGAACTTAATACTCTAGATGCATGCTGGATAGCGGTCGGTGTGTGGAGTAATAGTAGTAGATGCAGAATCGTTTCGGTCTACTTGTCGCGGACGTGATTCCTATATACATGATCATGCCTAGATATTCTCATAATTATGCACTTTTCTATCAATTGCTCGACAGGAATTTGTTCACCTACCGTAATACTTACGCTATCTTGAGAGAAGCCACTAGTGAAACCTATGGCCCCCGGGTCTGTTCTCTATTATATTAATCTCCCGTCAAGTAGCTATTTCTGGCGCCGTTTATTTTGCAATCTTTATATTCCAATATATATCATAAAAATACCAAAAATATTTATCTTATTATTATTATCTCTATCAGATCTCACTCTCGTAAGTGACCGTGAAGAGATTGACAACCCCTTTATCGCGTTGGTTGTGAGGTTCTTATTTGTTTGTGCAGGTACGAGGGACTTGCGTGTAGTCTCCTACTGGATTGATACCTTGGTTCTCAAAATTGAGGGAAATACTTACGCTACTTTGCTGCATCACCCTTTCCTCTTCAAGGGAAAACCAACGCAGTGCTCAAGAGGTAGCAAGAAGGATTTCTGGCGCCGTTGTCATGGAGATCTACCACAAGTCAAGACATACCAAGTACCTATCACAAACTCTTATCCCTCTCATTACATTATTTGCCATTTGCCTCTCATTTTCCCCTCCCCCACTTCACCCTTGCCGTTTTACCCGCCCTCTTTTTCCGTTCCCCTTCTCTTTTCTGTTCGTCTCTTTTCGCTTGTTCCTTGTGTCCCGTGTGCCGTCTTGGCCAGTCCTTTATCTACTCCTTTGTCTCCTGAGAATGAAGTTCTTAATTTTAAATAAAGGGAGGGAGAAAATCTAGAAGATGCTTGGTACAGAATTTGCAATGCTCAAAATAGATCTACTAGGAAGCAATCTACATCCGTCCTTCTTCGCAATTTTTATGTAGGCATCACCCCTTGGAATAGATATATTCTTGACACCATTACCGGAGGGAATTTCTTAGGTAGCCATACTTCTGATTCTTATAATGCTATGTTGGATCTGTTTGTCCCACCACCTCTTTTTGTTAATGGAACTGTTTTAACTTTGGAACATGTTATGCAAAGGCTGGAAGTTATTGAAAATAAAGTTGCCACTATAGAGTTGATTGAAAATTTGGATAAAAAGATCCACAACCAGATTATCCAATACGGATCTAAGGTAGGAGTTGCTCTTAAATTTTTTAAAGAAAAGGAACCCATAGTTAACGAAAAGATAGATCAAGATTCCACAAGAATTGATAAAATTGAGGATATTATTACCAACTTAGGGTCTGCCTTTTCTTCAGTGAAAAATACTCCAAAACCTTCTAATGCTAAATTTGCCAAATTGATGTACGTTCCTAAAAATAAGGGTGAAACTTCTAGTAAGGGAAATGCGGATCTCAAATCCGTAAGTGTTCACCCCAACTTTCTCGCTATCATTAAGGAACCTCTTGCTACAAATGATTTTCTCGATTTCTTGCCTAGGAGTTTGATCGTTAATAAAAAGAAGGAAACTCCTAAGGGTTATTAGTGTTCCACTGAAGAATTGCATACCAAAGATGATAACACCTAGATATATTCTTGCTTTTATGCCTATCAAGGGGCGTTAAACGATAGCGCTTGTTGGGAGGCAACCCAATTTTTATTTTTGTTTCTTGCTTTTTGGTTCTGTTTAGTAATAAATAATTCATCTAGCCTCTGTTTAGATGTGGTTTTATGCTTTTAATTAATGTTTGTTCCAAGTAGAACCTTTGGGAAGACTTGGGGAAAGTCTTTGTGATCTTGCTGTAAAAACAAAAACTTTAGTGCTCACGAGATTTGCTGCTATTTTTTACTGGAGAGTGCGATTAGGTTGATTCTTTTTGAAGATGATTAATAGATAAATTACGCACGTCCAGAAATTTATTTTAGAATTTTTGGGGTTATATAAGTATTATAAACCTACAGATTACTACAGACTGTTCTGTTTTTGACAGATTCTGTTTTTCGTGCGTTGTTTGCTTATTTTGATGAATCTATGGCTAGTATCGAAGCTTATGAACCATAGATAAGTTGTAATACAGTAGGTTTAACACCAAAATAAATTAAGAATGAGTTCATTACAGTACCTTAAGTGGTGATTTGTTTTCTTATACTAATGGAGCTCATGAGATTTTCTGTTTAAGTTTTGTGTTGTGAAGTTTTCAAGTTTTGGGTAAAGATTTGATGGATTATCGAATAAGGAGTGGCAAGAGCCTAAGCTTGGGGATGCCCAAGGCACCCAAAGGTAAAATTCAAGGACAACAAAAAACCTAAGCTTGGGGATGCCCCGGAAGGCATCCCCTTTTTCGCCTTCTTCTATCGGTAACTTTACTTGAGGCTATATTTTTATTCACCACATGATATGTGTTTTGCTTGGAGCGTCTTGTATGATTTGAGTCTTTGATTTTTAGTTTACTACAATCATCGTTGCTTTACACACTTTTTGGGAGAGACACACATGAATTGGAATTTATTAGAATACTCTATGTGCTTCACTTATATCTTTTGAGCTAGATAATTTTGCTCTAGTGCTTAACTTATATCTTTAGAGCACGGTGATGGTTTTATTTTATAGAAATTATTGCTCTCTCATGATTCACTTATATTATTTTGAGAGTCCTTTAGAACAGCATGGTAATTTGCTCTGGTTATAAAATTAGTCCTAATATGATAGGCATCCAAGATGGGTATAATAAAAACTATCATAAAGAGTGCACTGAATACTATGAGAAGTTTGATACTTGATGATTGTTCTGAGATATGAAGATGGTGATATAGAGTCATGATAGTTGAGTAGTTGTGAATTTGAGAAATACTTGTTCTAAAGTTTGTGATTCTCGTAGCATGCATGTATGGTGAACCATTATGTGATGAAGTCGGAGCATGATTTATTTATTGATTGTCTTCCTTATGAGTGGCGGTTAGGGATGAGTGATGGTATTTTCCTACCAATCTATGCCCCTAGGAGCATGCGCGTTGTACTTTGTTTCGATAACTAATAAATTTTTGCAATAAGTATGTGAGTTCTTTATGACTAATGTTGAGTCCATGGATTATACGCAGTCTCATCCTTCCACCATTGCTAGCCTCTCTAGTACCGCGCAACTTTCACCGGTACCATAAACCCACCATATACCCTCCTCAAAACAGCCACCATACCAACCTATTATGGCATTTCCATAGCCATTCCGAGATATATTGCCATGCAACTTTCTACCGTTCCGTTATTATGACACGCTTCATCATTGTCATATTGCTTTGCATGATCATGTAGTTGACATCGTATTTGTGGCAAAGCCACCATTCATAATTCTTTCATACATGTCACTCATGAGTCATTGCATATCCCGGTACACCGCCGGAGGCATTCACATAGAGTCATATTTTGTTCTAAGTATTGAGTTGTAATATTTGAGTTCTAAGTGAATAAAAGTGTGATGATCATCATTATTAGAGCATTGTCCCAAGTGAGGAAAGGATGATGGAGACTATGATTCCCCCATAAGTCGGGATGAGACTCCGGACGAAAATAAAAAAATGAGGCCATAAAAAAGGAAGAAGAAGGCCCAAATAAAAAATGAAAAAAATGAGAGAAAAAGAGAGAAGGGACAATGCTACTATCCTTTTACCACACTTGTGCTTCAAAGTAGCACCATGATCTTCATGATAGAGAGTCTCCTATGTTGTCACTTTCATATACTAGTGGGAATTTTACATTATAGAACTTGGCTTGTATATTCCAATGATGGGCTTCCTCAAAATGCCCTAGGTCTTCGCGAGCAAGTGAGTTGGATGCACACCCACTTAGTTTCTTTTTGAGCTTTCATACACTTATAGCTCTTGTGCATCCGTTGCATGGCAATCCTTACTCACTCACATTGATATCTATCGATGGGCATCTCTATAGCCCGTTGATACGCCTAGTTGATGTGAGACTATCTTCTCCTTTTGTCTTCTCCACAACCACCATTCTATTCCACCTATAGTGCTATATCCATGGCTCACGCTCATGTATTGCGTGAAGATTGAAAAAGTTTGAGAACATCAAAAGTATGAAACAATTGCTTGGCTTGTGATCGGGATTGTGCATGATTAAATACTTTGTGTGATGAAGATAGAGCATAGCCAGACTATATGATTTTGTAGGGATAACTTTCTTTGGCCATGTTATTTTGAGAAGACATGATTGCTTTGTTAGTATGCTCGAAGTATTACTATTTTTATGTCAATATTAAACTTTTGTCTTGAATCTTTCGGATCTGAACATTCATGCCACAATAAATAAAATTACATTGAGAAATATGCTAGGTAGCATTCCACATCAAAAATTCTGTTTTTATCATTTACCTACTCGAGGATGAGCAGGAATTAAGCTTCGGGATGCTTGATACGCCTCCAACGTATCTATAATTTTTTATTGTTCCATGCTATTATATTATCTGTTTTGGATATTAATGGGCTTATTTATACACTTTTATATTATTTTTGGGACTAACCTACTAACCCAAGGCCTGGTGCAAATTGCTGCTTTTTTGCCTATTTCAGTGTTTCGCAGAAAAGGAATATCAAACGGAATCCAAACGGAATGAAATCTTCGAGAGAGATATTTTTGGAACAAACGTGATCCAGAGGACATGGAGTGGACGTCAAGAAATCAACAAGGAGGCCACGAGGCAGGGAGGCACGCCTGCCCCCTAGGCGCGCCCCCCACCCGCGTGGCTCCACCGACCTACTTCTTCCTCCTATATATGTCCATATACCCCGAAAACATCCAGGAGCACCACGAAACCCTATTTCCACCGCCGCAACCTTCTGTACCCAAGAGATCCCATCTTGGGGCCTTTTGCGGAGCTCCGCCGGAGGGGGAATCGATCATGAAGGGCTTCTACATCAACACCATAGCCTCTTCGATGATGTGTGAGTAGTTTACCTCAGACCTTTGGGTCCATAGTTATTAGCTAGATGGCTTCTTCTCTCTCTTTGGATCTCAATACAAAGTTCTCCTCGATCTTCTTGGAGATCTATTCGATGTAACTCTTTTTTGCAGTGTGTTTGTCGAGATCCGATGAATTGTGGGTTTATGATCAAGATTATCTATGAACAATATTTGGTTCTTCTCTGAATTCTTATATGTATGATTGGTTATCTTTGCAAGTCTCTTCAAATTATCAATTTGGTTTGGCCTACTAGATTGATCTTTCTTGCAATGGGAGAAGTGCTTAGCTTTGGGTTCAATCTTGTGGTGTCCTTTCGTAGTGACAGCAGGGGCAGCAAGGCACGTATTGTATTGTTGCCATCGAGGATAAAAAGATGGGGTTTATATCACATTGCTTGAGTTTATCCCTCTACATCATGTCATCTTGCCTAATGCGTTACTCTGTTCTTATGAACTTAATACTCTAGATGTATGTGGGATAGCGGTCGATGTGTGGAGTAATAGTAGTAGATGCAGAATCGTTCGGTCTACTTGTCGCGGACGTGATGCCTATATACATGATCATGCCTAGATATTCTCATAATTATGAACTTTTCTATCAATTGCTCGACAGTAATTATTTCACCTACCGTAATACTTATGCTATCTTGAGAGAAGGCACTAGTGAAACCCCTGGCCTCCGGGTCTATTCTCTATTATATTAATCTCCCGTCAACTAGCTATTTCTGGTGTCATTTATTTTGCAATCTTTATATTCCAATCTATATCATAAAAATA
The DNA here is from genome assembly GCF_002162155.2 of Triticum dicoccoides. NCBI lineage: Eukaryota > Viridiplantae > Streptophyta > Magnoliopsida > Poales > Poaceae > Triticum > Triticum dicoccoides. Next base: position 172,070,650 of record NC_041390.1, on the reverse strand, counting down.
CCAAAAATATTTATCTTATTATTATCTCTATCAGATCTCACTCTCGTAAGTGGCCGTGAAGGGATTGACAGCCCATTTATCGCGTTGGTTGCAAGGTTCTTATTTGTTTGTGCAGGTATGAGGGACTTGCGTGTAGTCTCCTACTGGATTGATACCTTGGTTCTCAAAAACTGAGGGAAATACTTACGCTTCTTTGCTGCATCACCCTTTCCTCTTCTAGGGAAAACCAACGGGGTGCTCAAGAGGTAGCAAGAAGGATTTCTGGCGCCGTTGCTGGGGACATCTACCACAAGTCAAGACATACCAAGTACCTATCAAAAAGATCGATATATTGGAATCCTATGTTTGGACATCGGAATTGTTCCGGGTGAGTTCAGACATTTACCCGAGTACCGGGGGGTTACCGGAACCCCACGGGGAGTATATGGGCCTTATTGGGCCTTAGTGAGATAGAGAAGAGGAAGGCCAGGGAGGAGGGCGTGCCCCCTAGCCCAATCCGAATTGGGTTGGGGGCCGTCCCCCCTTCCTTCCTTCTCTCCTACTCCTACTAGGGAAAGGGGAAATCCTACTCCCGGTAGGAGTAGGACTCCCCCTAGGGCATGCCATAGAGAAGGCCGACCCTCCCCTCCTCCACTCCTTTATATGCGAGGGAGGGGGCACCCCATTGTAACGCCCCAGATGTAACTTTCCATATTTGTATCCAACTCTTGCCGTTTTCGGTGTCAAGTTATATTTATTTCTCGGGTTCGGGTCCTTGTCTCCGTGTGTTGTTTTCGTTTTCATGCATCTCATACCATGTCATCACGTGCATTGCATTTGCATACATGTTCATCTCAGGCATTCGAGCATTTTCCCCGTTGTCCGTTTTGCATTCCGGCGCTTCGTTCTCCTCCGGTGGTCATTTCTAGTCTTTCTTTCTTGTGTGGGGATTAAACATTTCCGGATTGGACCGAGACTTGCCAAGCGGCCTTGGTTTACTACCGGTAGACCGCCTGTCAAGTTTCGGGTCATTTGGACTTCGTTTGATACTCCAACGGTTAACCGAGGGACCGAAAAGGCCTCGTGTGTGTTGCAGCCCAACACCCCCCAAATTTGGCCCAAAACCCACCAAACTCTGCTCCATGTCCTAGAGCGTTCGATCACGATCGTGTGGGCGAAAACCGCACCTCATTTGGACTCTCCTAGCTCCCTCTATGCCTATATATACACCCCTCCGTTTTCGGATCTCTCCCTCTCCCCGAAACCCTAAAAAAAAACAGATCTCCTTCCTCCGCCGCCGACGGACGTGTCCGGCCCGCGCCGGACAGCGTCCGCTCCACCCAGCCGCCCGCCTCAGCCAACGCCGCCGCGCCACGTGTCCCGGACGGGCGCCCACATCGCCGCGGTCGCGCCGGCCCGCCCGAGCCCGCGGGGAGCCCGCCTCCTCGTCCGACCGGGCCACTCCCCTCCGCCGCGCCCCGCTTCTTCTCCCTCGTCGCCGGGCCACCGCCGCCTGCGTCGCCGGCGCCCCACCGCCGCCGCGCTCCGGTCGCCGCCCCCCGACCGGCTGCCGCCTCCTCGCCGCGTCTCCGGCCAGATCCGGCCGCGGGAGTGCCGGATCCGGCGACCCCGACCTCCCCGGCCTCTTCCCCGAGCTCCGGCGAGCTCCTGGGCCTCTCCGGCGCAACTCCGGCGAGCAGCTACAGTGTTTCCGGCGAACTCCGTAAACCGCGCCAGATCTGAGATCTAATCCTCTAGGTTGACTTTTCATCCCCGTAACCCTAATTTTTATGCGATGTTTGACTGCTCGTATCTCCGCAACCGTAGATCCGTTTTAGGCGTATGATATATCAAAATCTTCGTCTCGACATGTACATCATTTCATTCCATTGCATCATTTGCATTTGAGGTCATCTTGATACCCAAAATGCTGTTAGAAGGAGGCTTCGTGAGTTAAATTGCAGAACCGTTAGTTCATCATGCACTTTTGTCATTTTTGCTATGTTTAATCCGTGCATGATATGCCTGTGCCCCTTTGGGATGTATTGTGAAGCATTTTGTCTTCTTTCCAGAGGTGCCACCCATGCATTTTTAGGATGTGTGTGTTGTCTTGTGCAAGCTTGCGAAGAGAGGTACCTGAGATTGCAGATTTCAGGGACTTAGTGATTTTCGCTAAGTCTGGGATATTTTAGTTCATGATGCTATATGTCCAGCTTGTTTCCTAGCGATCCGTGCCTCTTTTGAGGATGATCAGTAAGGGAGTTTTGATATTTATGTCATGCTCTATCCATCCATGTCTTTGTTGGCATTTGTAGAGTGCTCTAGGTTGACTCAATCGAGCTCAACTTTTGCTTCGTTGTTAATCTGGGCAGATCGTCAACTTGTTTGCGATTTCGCCGATGCTACCGTTAGTGTTCCATGCATGCTATGCCTTCGTTCTTGCCATGTGTAGCTAGCACTTTGTGCCTTCTTGCTGGTTATATGCTTTCCTTGCCATGACTTGCACCGTAGTGAGTGCATCGAGCTTGTTTACATGCCTTCGTGAGTTAAATTTCAGCATGTCTCAGTTTTCACTAAGTCTGAAAACTGATTGTGTTCGAGCGATGTTCGTGAGCTCGGTAGAGTATTTTGTGAACCCTTTTGGCCCCAGGTCACTTTGGGTGTTTTGTTAAGCTTGTTGAGTAGCTCCATGTCATATTCTTACTTGTCATGTTCAGGTTTTCTATCATGTTGTTTTGCTGCTCCGAAGAGAGCATCGTGATCTGAAATTTCAGACTAGTGTTAATTTCACTAAGTCTGAAATCTGTTTTGCATTTGGGTTTTAGCCATGCTTGTTTGAACCTCTTAATGGATGAATTTGCCTATGGCTCAGTGCTAGTGTTTTGTCAACCATCTTGTGTACATCACTGCCATGTATTTTGTTTTCATGTTTGGTGGCTGTAGCATGTTCATTTCGTTGCATTTAGATGCCTACTTGCTGTAAATCGCAGACCGGTGTCATATCTTAAAACGCTCGCCATTTCCAAACCGTAGCTCCGATTCCAATGATCTTTATATCGTTTTCAAGAGATTTCATCCCCTCTATCCAGTGGCACACTTGGTTTTCCAAGTTGATGCCAGGTTCATGCATTTCCTGTCATATCTTGCATTTTGCATCCCGCATCGCATCCCGCATAGCATATCGTCATTTCATCATATTGCTTGGTCTTGCCCGTGGTTGATTGTATCCTTGTTGCTTGTTTGTCTTGTTGGGTAGAGCCGGGAGACGAGTTCGCTACCGAGGAGCCCGTTGAGTTTGCTTGTGAGGATCCAGTCAACTCTGACAACTGTGCAGGCAAGATGATCATACCCTCGACATCACTACTATCTTTGCTATGCTAGTTTGCTCGCTCTTTTGCTTTGCCACTGCTACGATGCCTACCTTTTGCTTGTCAGCCTCCCAATTGCCATGTTGAACCCCTAACCCACCATTGTCCTAGCAAACCGTTGATTGGCTATGTTACCGCTTTGCTCAGCCCTTCTTATAGCGTTGATTAGTTGCAGGTGAAGATTGGAGCCGTTCCTCGTGGGAACATTTATTTACTTGTTGGGATATCATTATATTGCTATGTTATCTTAATGCATCTATACACTTGGTAAAGGGTGGAAGGCTCGGCCTCTCGCCTAGTGATTTGTTCCACTCTTGCCGCCCTAGTTTCCGTCATACCGGTGTTATGTTCCCGGATTGTGCGTCCCTTACGCGGTTGGGCTATAATGGGAACCCCTTGATAGTTCGCCTTGATTAAAGCTTTTCCAGCAATGCCCA
>NC_041390.1:172059130-172064983 GCF_002162155.2 Triticum dicoccoides | reverse complement strand
CGATGGTTTTGTGACGAGAACATTGTTCTTGGTGCCTCCTGTCTTTAGGGGTTGTGGCAGTGTCCCGGGGAGTTGAGCTCCGAGGTGTTGTCGTCACAATTTTATCGTTGCAATTCTGGTATACTTGAGATATGTTCGCCGACATCGAAAATCTCTTTTATGCAGTTCGTTGGTGAGATAACCTCGACGCCACCCAGTACTGGGGCGGGAGTTCGGGAGTATCGCCATAACTTGTATAGCGGATGCTTTTCGAAGGTTGAGGTAGATGGTTTCCGAAGTTTTCTTGGTTATGTGTTGAAGGATGGATACAGCTGGATGTAGGATTTGCTAGTTTGGGTGAGATATTGTGCTTCCCCTGTATCCCCAACACCTGATTGCATAACCGGAAAGGTTCGGGAATTTCATAGGTGGGAATTCTAGTAGCTCTAGTTCTTCTTCCACGAATATTGGTGTGAGATTGGGATTTCTTACCGATTATTCGTTCTTGATCCGTACCTTGTTGATTTATTTCTCTACTGTAATTCTACGTGGCTTCTCAATTTATGGATATGTGATCATTTGAAGAGGAATGCATTCGTTCATTTTGTTCGGATGTGAAGACTATATGTTGCAATTTTCATTCCGTTGGATTCAGCTTCTATATTGTTGTCTATCTATGTGCTAATGGTGGTCAACCTCTTCAGGATGGCTCCTCCAACGCGCACGACTCCGAATCCTAATCCGCCTCCACCTCCGCCTCCTCCGGAAGCATGGCAAGCTGTGATGGCCGCTACTAATGCAAACACACAGTTGATCATGCAAATCCTCCAAGAGCGCAATCAAGGCAGTCAAGGGAATCAAGGCCATAATCAGCACCACTTTGCTACTCTGAACCAGTTCCTCGCAAATGGCCCAAAGACATTCAGCAGTTGTGTTGAGGCTACCGATGCTGACGATTGGCTAGTGGATCTGGGCAAGCATTTTGAATGCAGCAACGTCAGGCCTGAAGATTTCGTCAAGTTCGCTTCTTTCCAGCTCAAAGATCAGGCTGCAGAGTGGTTCCAGCAGTACAAGGATTCCAGAGGTGGACGTCTGATCACTTGGGACGATTTCCGTCAAGATTTCCGCGATCATCACATCCCTCAAAGTGTGGTTGAGAGTAAGCGTCAGGAATTCCGCAATCTGAAGCAAGGCTCTTTATCTGTCTATGACTACAACAAGTTGTTCCAGAAGCTCGCCCGTTTTGCCAAGCAGGATGTTCCTGATGAGAAGAGCATGATCTATCAGTTCAGGGGTGGTCTTCGTGAGGAGATTCAGCTCGCTCTTGTCCTCTTTGAGCCGTTGAGATACGATGAGTTCTACAACATGGCACTGAAGCAAGAGGCTGCTCAGATGAGATGTGATGCTTCCAGGAAGCGTGCCAGAGATGCTACTCCGTCTTCCTCTACTCAAGTAGTCAAGCAGCAGAAGTATTGGCTTCCTCCTCCTCCGTTCCGTCAGCCGTATCAGCAGAAGAGTAAAGGTGGCAGTGGTTTCTCCCACCCACCCAACCCAGGCTTTCAGAACAAGGCTTCGTCTCAAGCTCCAAGATCGAGTGCTCCGTATCACCGTCCGCTTTCAGAGGTCACGTGCAACAAGTGCCAACAGAAGGGTCACTATGCCAACAAGTGTACCAACCAGAGGCGTCTTCCTCCTCCTCCTCCTGTCAGATCGGCAAGTACAGCGGTGGTCAAGCACAATCCCAAGCACGCCAAGGTCAATATGGTGAATGCAGCTCAGGCAGAGGATTCTTCAGATGTGATCATGGGTAACCTTCCTGTTAATGATATTCCTGCAAAAGTTCTTTTTGACTCTGGTGCATCGCATTCCTTCATGTCATTTCCATTTGCATCGGAGAACAATTTTAGCACTAGGGCATTACCTAGAGCTATGCAAGTCGTCTCTCCAGCTAAGCGACTAAGTTCCAGTATGGAGGTGCCGGATATTTCAATCTTGATGGGCGATTTCAAGTTTCTTGCTTCTCCTATGGTTCTTGGCAACTCGGATATCGATCTTATTCTCGGGATGGACTGGCTCTCTAAGCATAAAGCTCAGCTTGATTGTGCAGCCAGGCAGATTCAACTGACTCATTCGTCTGAGGAGGTCATTGTCTTTGCCGCTCGGGATAATTCCGTCCGGTTGTTTTCTCTCAATGAGAAGGGTGAATTGGATGCTATTTCGCAGATTCCGGTTGTTTGTGAGTATCAAGGCGTCTTTCCAGAAGAGCTTCCAGGGATGCCTCCGCACCGGCCAGTTGAATTTGTTATTGAACTTGAGCCCGGTACGGAACCTGTGTGCAAACGTCCTTACAAGCTCGGCCCCGAAGAGTTGAAGGAGTTGAAGAAACAACTCGATGAGCAAGAAAGATTGGGTCTCATTCGGCCTAGTACTTCTCCGTGGGGTTGTGGTGTTCTTTTTGTGAAGAAGAAGGATGGATCGAGTCGACTTTGTGTTGATTACCGTCCAGTAAACAAGAAGACCATCAAGAACAAATACCCACTTCCCAACATCAATGAGCTGTTCGAACAACTCAAGGGTGCTCAAGTATTCTCCAAGCTTGATCTCCGTATGGGTTATCATCAGATTCGTATTCGTGAGCAAGATATTCCCAAGACGGCGTTCAGAACAAGCTTTGGTTCATATGAATACACCGTCATGTCTTTTGGTCTCGCCAACGCTCCTCCGACGTTCTCTCGCATGATGAACTTCATCTTCAACCCCTACACCAATGAATTCGTTTTGGTCTATCTCGACGACATTCTGGTTTTCTCGAAGAACAAGGAAGATCATGCCAAGCACTTGCGTTTGGTACTTGACAAGCTCAGAGAACATCAGTTCTACGCCAAGTTCTCCAAGTGTGAATTTTGGCTCGATGAGGTTCTTTATCTTGGTCATATCATCTCTGCCAAGGGCATTTCCGTGAATCCTGAGAAGGTGTCTGCAATCGTGAATTGGGAACCTCCTCAGAACGTAAAGCAACTCCGCAGTTTCCTCGGTCTCGCAAGCTATTGCAGAAGATTCGTTGAAAACTTTTCTAAGATCGCCAAGCCTCTCTCAAATCTTCTTCAGAAGCACGTCAAGTACGCTTGGTCTCCGGAGTGTGATATTGCTTTAACACTTTGAAAGAGAAATTGATCACTGCTCTAGTTCTGACTCCGCCTGATGAAACCAAGCCGTACGAGGTCTTTTGTGATGCCTCTCTCCAAGGTCTCGGTGCTGTACTGATGCAAGAGAAGAAAGTTGTTGCTTATACCTCTCGCCAGTTGAAACCTAATGAGAAGAACTACCCCACTCATGATCTCGAGTTGGCGGCAGTTGTGCACGCTTTGTTGACTTGGAGACATCTTCTATTGGGAAGGAAAGTGGATATTTTCACTGATCACAAGAGTCTCAAGTACATCTTCACTCAGCCTAATCTCAACCTCAGGCAGACTCGATGGGTCGAAATGATTCAAGAGTACAATCCGAGTATCGAGTATACTCCAGGCAAGGCTAATGTGATTGCTGACGCTTTGAGCAGAAAAGCATATTGCAACAGTCTGATTCTCAAGCCTTATCAACCCGAGCTTTGTGAAGCTTTCCGCAAACTGAATCTGCAAGTTGTTCCTCAAGGTTTCCTCTCTAACCTTCAAGTCTCTCCTACCTTAGAAGACCAGATTCGCCAAGCCCAACTTCTTGATGCTATGGTGAAGAAGGTGAAGATTGGTATTGCAAAGAGTCAGTCCAAGTACAAGTGCTACCGACTTGATGACAAGGACACTCTCTTTTTCGAGGATCGAATTGTTGTGCCCAAAGGTGAACTTCGTAAGGTGATCATGAACGAGGCTCACAACTCTCTCCTCTCCATCCACCCTGGTAGTACGAAGATGTATCAGGACCTCAAGCAAGCTTATTGGTGGACTCGAATGAAGCGCGAGATCGCTCAATTCGTGAACGAGTGTGATGTCTGCAGAAGAGTGAAGGCAGAACACCAAAGGCCAGCAGGTCTCCTCCAACCTCTTGCCATTCCAGAATGGAAGTTTGACCACATTGAAATGGACTTCGTGACTGGGTTTCCAAAGTCCAAGCGTGGCAATGATGCTATTTTCGTCGTCATCGACAAGCTCACCAAAGTGGCTCACTTTCTGCCTATCAAAGAGTCAATCACTGCAGCTCAATTGGCGGAACTCTATACCTCTCGCATTGTCTCTCTGCACGGTATTCCTCAAGTGATATCTTCAGACCGTGGCAGCATCTTTACCTCCAAGTTTTGGGATTCTTTTCAGAAGGCCATGGGCACCAACATCCGCTTCAGCACAGCTTTCCATCCTCAAACAAGCGGTCAAGTCGAGCGTGTCAATCAGATTCTTGAAGATATGCTCAGGGCTTGTGTGATTTCTTTCGGCATGAAGTGGGAGGATTGTCTTCCTTATACTGAATTCTCATACAACAACAGCTTTCAAGCAAGTTCGGGCAAGGCCCCCTTTGAAATTCTATATGGCAGGAAGTGTCGTACCCCTCTCAATTGGTCTGAAACCGGTGAACGTCAGCTGCTGGGTAATGACTTAATCACAGAGGCAGAAGAAATGTGCAAAGTCATTCGTGATAACCTCAAAGCAGCCCAGTCCCGCCAGAAGAGCTACTATGATAGTAAGCATCGTGATCTGGCTTTCGAGATCGGAGATCATGTTTACCTCCGTGTCTCCCCCATGAAAGGAACTCGTCGCTTCAGTATCAAAGGGAAGCTTGCCCCTAGATACGTGAGACCTTTCAAGATTGTCAGCAAGAGAGGCGACCTCGCCTATCAACTCGAGCTTCCTTCAAACTTTGCAAATGTTCATGATGTGTTCCATGTCTCTCAGCTTCGAAAGTGCTTCAAGACTCCTGACCGCACCGTCAACTTCGAGGACATTGAGCTCCAAGAAGATTTCTCCTTTCGTGAGCACCCAGTTGCTATTCTCGAAGAGACTGAACGCAAGACTCGCAACAAGTCAATCAAATTTCTCAAAGTCAAGTGGTCACACCATTCCGACCGTGAAGCTACCTGGGAACGCGAGGATCACCTCCGTTCTGAGTACCCGGAGTTCTTTCAGTCCTAGATCTCGGGGCGAGATCTTTTCGTAGTGGTGGAGTGTTGTAACGCCCCAGATGTAACTTTCCATATTTGTATCCAACTCTTGCCGTTTTCGGTGTCAAGTTATATTTATTTCTCGAGTTCGGGTCCTTGTCTCCGTGTGTTGTTTTCGTTTTCATGCATCTCATACCATGTCATCACGTGCATTGCATTTGCATACATGTTCATCTCAGGCATTCGAGCATTTTCCCCGTTGTCCGTTTTGCATTCCGGCGCTTCGTTCTCCTCCGGTGGTCATTTCTAGTCTTTCTTTCTTGTGTGGGGATTAAACATTTTCGGATTGGACCGAGACTTGCCAAGCGGCCTTGGTTTACTACCGGTAGACCGCCTGTCAAGTTTCGGGTCATTTGGACTTCGTTTGATACTCCAACGGTTAACCGAGGGACCGAAAAGGCCTCGTGTGTGTTGCAGCCCAACACCCCCCAAATTTGGCCCAAAACCCACCAAACTCTGCTCCATGTCCTAGAGCGTTCGATCACGATCGTGTGGGCGAAAACCGCACCTCATTTGGACTCTCCTAGCTCCCTCTATGCCTATATATACACCCCTCCGTTTTCGGATCTCTCCCTCTCCCCGAAACCCTAAAAAAAAAACATCCTCCGCCGCCGACGGACACGTCCGCCCCAGCGCCGGACGCGTCCGCCGCCGCCCGCCTCCGCCACTCAGGCGCTGCCACGTGGGCGCGCGCCCACTTCGCCGCCGCCGGCCCGGGAGGCCCAGGA
>NC_041390.1:172040329-172057767 GCF_002162155.2 Triticum dicoccoides | reverse complement strand
CTCCCCCGCGCCCGGCGACGCCCTCCGCCGCCGCGCCGCCGCGGGCCCTCGTCGCCGGCGAGCTTCCCCGGGCGCCCGAGCCGGCCTCCTCGCCCGGCGCCGCCCCGCCCGGCGCCCTCCGCCGCCACGCGCCGCCCCGGGTCGCCGGATCCGGCCCCCGGCGACCGCCTCCTCCACGCCCGGCCCCCTCTCCGGCGACCTCCCGGAGCCCGGTGTCCCTCTCCACTCCGGCGAACAGTGTCTCCGGCGCCGCCTCGGGAAGCGTGCCGATCCAAATCTGGATCTGGGCTAGGTTGACTTTTCATCCCCGTAACCCTAATTTTTATGCGATGTTTGACTGCTCGTATCTCCGTAACCGTAGATCCGTTTTAGGCGTATGATATATCAAAATCTTCGTCTCGACATGTACATAATTTCATTCCATTGCATCATTTGCATTTGAGGTCATCTTGATACCCAAAATGCTGTTAGAAGGAGGCTTCGTGAGTTAAATTGCAGAACCGTTAGTTCATCATGCACTTTTGTCATTTTTGCTATGTTTAATCCGTGCATGATATGCCTGTGCCCCTTTGGGATGTATTGTGAAGCATTTTGTCTTCTTTCCAGAGGTGCCACCCATGCATTTTTAGGATGTGTGTGTTGTCTTGTGCAAGCTTGCGAAGAGAGGTACCTGAGATTGCAGATTTCAGGGACTTAGTGATTTTCGCTAAGTCTGGGATATTTTAGTTCATGATGCTATATGTCCAGCTTGTTTCCTAGCGATCCGTGCCTCTTTTGAGGATGATCAGTAAGGGAGTTTTGATATTTATGTCATGCTCTATCCATCCATGTCTTTGTTGGCATTTGTAGAGTGCTCTAGGTTGACTCAATCGAGCTCAACTTTTGCTTCGTTGTTAATCTGGGCAGATCGTCAACTTGTTTGCGATTTCGCCGATGCTACCGTTAGTGTTCCATGCATGCTATGCCTTCGTTCTTGCCATGTGTAGCTAGCACTTTGTGCCTTCTTGCTGGTTATATGCTTTCCTTGCCATGACTTGCACCGTAGTGAGTGCATCGAGCTTGTTTACATGCCTTCGTGAGTTAAATTTCAGCATGTCTCAGTTTTCACTAAGTCTGAAAACTGATTGTGTTCGAGCGATGTTCGTGAGCTCGGTAGAGTATTTTGTGAACCCTTTTGGCCCCAGGTCACTTTGGGTGTTTTGTTAAGCTTGTTGAGTAGCTCCATGTCATATTCTTACTTGTCATGTTCAGGTTTTCTATCATGTTGTTTTGCTGCTCCGAAGAGAGCATCGTGATCTGAAATTTCAGACTAGTGTTAATTTCACTAAGTCTGAAATCTGTTTTGCATTTGGGTTTTAGCCATGCTTGTTTGAACCTCTTAATGGATGAATTTGCCTATGGCTCAGTGCTAGTGTTTTGTCAACCATCTTGTGTACATCACTGCCATGTATTTTGTTTTCATGTTTGGTGGCTGTAGCATGTTCATTTCGTTGCATTTAGATGCCTACTTGCTGTAAATCGCAGACCGGTGTCATATCTTAAAACGCTCGCCATTTCCAAACCGTAGCTCCGATTCCAATGATCTTTATATCGTTTTCAAGAGATTTCATCCCCTCTATCCAGTGGCACACTTGGTTTTCCAAGTTGATGCCAGGTTCATGCATTTCCTGTCATATCTTGCATTTTGCATCCCGCATCGCATCCCGCATAGCATATCGTCATTTCATCATATTGCTTGGTCTTGCCCGTGGTTGATTGTATCCTTGTTGCTTGTTTGTCTTGTTGGGTAGAGCCGGGAGACGAGTTCGCTATCGAGGAGCCCGTTGAGTTTGCTTGTGAGGATCCAGTCAACTCTGACAACTGTGCAGGCAAGATGATCATACCCTCGACATCACTACTATCTTTGCTATGCTAGTTTGCTCGCTCTTTTGCTTTGCCACTGCTACGATGCCTACCTTTTGCTTGTCAGCCTCCCAATTGCCATGTTGAACCCCTAACCCACCATTGTCCTAGCAAACCGTTGATTGGCTATGTTACCGCTTTGCTCAGCCCTTCTTATAGCGTTGATTAGTTGCAGGTGAAGATTGGAGCCGTTCCTCGTGGGAACATTTATTTACTTGTTGGGATATCATTATATTGCTATGTTATCTTAATGCATCTATACACTTGGTAAAGGGTGGAAGGCTCGGCCTCTCGCCTAGTGATTTGTTCCACTCTTGCCGCCCTAGTTTCCGTCATACCGGTGTTATGTTCCCGGATTGTGCGTCCCTTACGCGGTTGGGCTATAATGGGAACCCCTTGATAGTTCGCCTTGATTAAAGCTTTTCCAGCAATGCCCAACATTGGTTTTACCATTTGCCACCTAGCCCCTTTTTCCCTTGGGTTTCCGGAGCCCAAAGGTCATCTTTATTTTAGCCCCCCACGGGCCAGTGCTCCTCTGAGTGTTGGTCCGAACTAGAGCCCTGTGCAGCGCCACCTCGGGGAAACTCGAGGTTTGGTTTTAGTTGTACGGATTGCTCATCTGAGTGTGCCCTGAGAAAGAGATATGTGCAGCTCCTATCGGGATTTGTCGGCACATTCGGGCGGTGTTGCTGGACTTGTTTTAACCTGTCGAATCATCTTGTTGTACCGAGATACCGAGTCTGATCGGTGTGTCTTGGGTGGAGGTCTATTCCTTCGTTGACCGTGAGAGCTTGTTATGGGCTAAGTTGGGACCCCCCTGCAGGGATTGATCTTTCGAAAGCCGTGCCCGCGGTTATGGGCAGATGGGAATTTGTTAATGTCCGGTTGTAGATGACTTGAACTAAACTTAATTAAAATGAATCAACCGTGTGTGTTACCGGAGGGCCCCTTCTCGGCGGAGTCCGGGAAGTGGACACGGTGTTGGAGTTATGCTTGCGCAGGATGTTCCTTTAGCTTCTCGCTCGTGCTTCGCCTTCTCTTCTCGCTCTCTTTTGCGTATAAGTTAGCCACCACATATGCTAGTCGCTTGCTGCAGCTCCACATATATTTGCCTTATCCATTCCTATGAGCTTAAATAGTTTTGATCGCGTGGGTGTGAGATTGCTGAGTCCCTGTGGCTCACAGATACTACAACTCCAGATGCAGGTCCAGGTGATACTGCTCCAGTTGACGATTACGAGCTCAGGTGGGAGTTCGACGAGGACTCTCAGCGATACTACGTGTCCTTTCCAGATGATCAGTAGTGGTGCCTAGTTGGGGTTATCGATTCAGGACCTTGTCGCATGTTGGGGGGTCTTTTCTATTTTTGGCGCCGTAGTCGGGCCATGAGTGTTTGTTTGATGGATGTTATTTATGTACTCTGATGTGACGTGGCGAGTGTAAGCCAACTATGTTATCTCCCCCTCTTATTATATATTACATGGGATGTTGTAATGATTGCCCAACTTGCGACATTGCTTTCAATGCGGTTATGCCTCTAAGTCGTGCCTCGACACGTGGGAGCTATAGCCGCATCGAGGGCGTTATACCCATAGACACACACGTTGATCTCTTAGCCGTGTGCGGTGCCCCCTCCATAGATTTCCACCTCGGTCATATATCGTTGTAGTGCTTAGGCGAAGCCCTGCATCAGTAACTTCATCATCACCATCATCACACTGTCGTGCTGACGAAGCTCTCCCCCGACACTCAGCTGGATCTAGAGTTCGTGGGACGTCACTGAGTTGAACGTGTGCAGATCGTGGAGGTGTCGTACCTTCGGTGCTAGGATCGGTCAGATCGTGAAGACGTATGACTACATCAACCACGTTGTCATAACGCTTCCGCTTACGGTCTACGAGGGTACGTAGACAACACTCTCCCCTCTCATTGCTATGCATCACCTAGATAGATCTTGCGTGTGCATAGGATTTTTTTTGAAATTACTGCATTACCCAATAGTGGCATCCGAGCCAGGTCTATGCGTAGATGTTATATGCACGAGTAGATATACATATTTCTTGCCGTCACTAGTTGATTCTTGATTCAGCAGTATTGTTGGATGAAGCGGTTCGGACCGACATTACGCGTACGCTTGCGAGACTGGTTCTACCGACGTGCTTTGCACACAGGTGGCTGGTGGGTGTCAGTTTCTCCAACTTTAGTTGAATCAGATTCAATGAACAGGGTTCTTTCTGAAGATCAAAAGTCAATCACTATACCGCGTTCTGGTTTTTGATGCGTAGGTAAGAACGGTTCTTGCTCAGCCTGTAGCAGCCACGTAAAACTTGCAACAACAAAGTAGAGGACGTCTGACTTGTTTTTGCAGGGCATGTTCTGATGTGATATGGTCAAGACATGATGCTAAATTTTATTGTATGAGATGATCATGTTTTGTAACAGAGTTATCGGCAACTGGCAGGAGCCATATGGTTGTCACTTTATTGTATGAAATGCAATCGCCATGTAATTGCTTTACTTTATCACTAAGCGGTAGCGATAGTCGTAGAAGCAATAGTTGGCGAGATGACAATGATGATTTGATGGAGATCAAGGTGTCAAGCCGGTGACAATGGTGATCATGACGGTGCTTTGGAGATGGAGATCAAAGGCAAAAGATGATGATGGCCATATCATATCACTTATATTGATTGCATGTGATGTTTATCCTTTATGCATCTTATTTTGCTTAGTTCGACGGTGGCATTATAAGATGATCTCTCACTAAATTTCAAGGTATAAGTGTTCTCCCTGAGTATGCACCGTTGCTATAGTTCGTCGTGCCGAGACACCACGTGATGATCGGGTGTGATAAGCTCTACGTTCACATACAACGGGTGCAAGCCAGTTTTGCACATGCGGAATACTCGGGTTAAACTTGACGAGCCTAGCATATGCAGATATGGCCTCGGAACACTGAGACCGAAAGGTCGAGCGTGAATCATATAGTAGATATGATCAACATAGTGATATTCACCATTGAAAACTACTCCATCTCACGTAATGATTGGACATGGTTTAGTTGATATGGATCACGTGATCACTTAGATGATTAGAGGGATGTCTATCTAAGTGGGAGTTTTCAAGTAATTTGATTAATTGAACTTTAATTTATCATGAAGTTAGTACCTGATAGTATTTTGCATCTCTATGTTGTTGTAGATAGATGGCCCGTGCTATTGTTCTGTTGAATTTTAATGTGTTCCTAGAGAAAGCTAAGTTCAAAGATGATGGTAGCAATTACACAGACTGGGTCCGTAACTTGAGGATTATCCTCATTGTTGCACAGAAGAATTACATCATGGAAGCACCACTAGGTGACAAACCCGCTGCAGGAGCAACGCCAGATGTTATGAACACCTGGCAGAGCAAAGCTGATGACTACTCGATAGTTCAGTGTGCCATGCTTTACGGCTTAGAACCTGGACTTCAACGACGTTTTGAACGTCGTGGAGCATATGAGATGTTTCAGGAGTTGAAGTTAATATTTCAAGAAAATGCCCGGATTGAGAGATATGAAGTCTCCAATAAGCTCTACAGCTGCAAAAATGGAGGAGAATAGTTCTGTCAGTGAACATATACTCAGAATGATGCAAACATAGGTGATGTTAGTGATGTCGGGAAATTAATAAGACAACATACTTATGCTCCTAGTTATTGTCAGTTGAGTAAAGATAATGGAGTGGACAAAGTTTTGGTTAGTATTTGTACGCAAGAAGCTGCATGTATGTTTGATCAAGGCGTGCAAGAATTTGGTTATTTTTTCTGGTTGTCACGTACAAAACATGGCCCGGCTATAGATGCACAAGAGATATTTTTTATTGAGACTAATCAAAGAATCCTAACCTGCTACTATTTCTCGCAGTCAAGACCGTCGGAGCAACAAGAGTACGTCAACAGATTTAAATGGTGGCAGTTGCTTTCCTTGAGAGATATAGGTTGGGGGCCACCTAATAAATTGTGTTTTGTTATTTTAGGTATTTATTTTGTAATGATTACCTGCTAAAATAAAGCACGTGATCAGTTTTACTTTCCTTAGTTATTTTGATCGAGAGTTAGAGATAGAAAGAAAGTTGTTTCGGTCAACTTCTTAGGCAAGTTTGAGTCCGCAGGTATACTAGTATATATAGTCAGAGTATGGTCAATGTAAAAGGTTAGGTTATATTTGGATATGAAATAAACAGATGTGTTTTCGAGGGTAGACTCCCGTATCAAGTTTTTGAGGTAGCTTTAGAAAACCTCTGTGTTGCGATTTCTTCGAGGAAATTGTTTTGTGCGTGAGGTGTCGTCGTCCAGATTGTTTCTCACGTGCTGAGCCGCAAGGTTCAAACCCTCTATTTCGTGTACATCGCGTGCACGAGCGAGAGGTTACTACTGCTGAAGGTGGAGTGTCATGAAAGATCGGACCGTAACAACAGATCAGATCTCGCAACGAGGTTCAGTCTACATCAGTTGGTATTCAGAGCAAAGGTTATTCACGATACAATATTTTTCTTCGAGTTATTATTGAACTTGTTTATCATGAGGAAAGATTGTAGCTCGCAAATGATGATGTCGGTGGAGAAGGATCCATTGCGTGCTTTGCCGTGGTACCAATGCTTCACGCGTGTGCGTGTAGGGCCGGCGAGCTTTGCAGCTTTGATGAATTGCTATTCTGGGATGAATTTAGTGAGTCGGACTATGGTTGATGCTTTGAACCTGCCGTTGATTGAACATCCAGAACCGTATGAGCTTTGGTGGAAGGATAAGTTTGTCAAGATTATGCATCGCGTCGAGGTGCGGTTTACTTTATGCGGATATGGTGATCTGGTTATGTGTGATGTCCTTCCTATGCACATGCATACATGTTCGATACTGTTAGGAAAAACATGGATAGATAAAAGACAGTTAACATATCATTCAGTTGGAGAATTTTCTTTTGTTCATGGAGGATAATACGTACCAGTTGACACGTACACTTTTGATCACTATAGGGTGGACCGTCAGAAGCGGGATATTGCTCATGCTGCATCAGAAGTAAAGAAGAAGAAAGTTGAAGCTCCTGAAAAAAATTTGGTCATTGCTCAGTCTGCTATTGTTGAAGAGATTGACTTGAAACCGAGGACGGTTTCGTTTCAAGGAGAGGATGATGCAAACATAGGTGATGTTAGTGATGTCGGGAAATTAATAAGATGACATACTTATGCTCCTAGTTATTGTCAGTTGAGTAAAGATAATGGAGTGGACAAAGTTTTGGTTAGTATTTGTACGCAAGAAGCTGCATGTATGTTTGATCAAGGCGTGCAGGAATTTGGTTATTTTTTCTGGTTGTCACGTACAAAACATGGCCCGGCTATAGATGCACAAGAGATATTTTTTATTGAGACTAATCAAAGAATCCTAACCTGCTACTATTTCTCGCAGTCCAGACCGCCGGAGCAACAAGAGTACGTCAACAGATTTAAATGGTGGTAGTTGCTTTCCTTGAGAGATATAGGTTGGGGGCTACCTAATAAATTGTGTTTTGTTATTTTAGGTATTTATTTTGTAATGATTACCTGCTAAAATAAAGCACGTGATCAGTTCTACTTTCCTTAGTTATTTTGATCGAGAGTTAGAGATAGAAAGAAAGTTTGTTCGGTCAACTTCTTAGGCAAGTTTGAGTCCGCAGGTATACTAGTATATATAGTCAGAGTATGGTCAATGTAAAAGGTTAGGTTATATTTGGATATGAAATAAATAGATGTGTTTTCGAGGGTAGACTCCCGTATCAAGTTTTTGAGGTAGCTTTAGAAAACCTCTGTGTTGTGATTTCTTCGAGGAAATTGTTTTGTGCGTGAGGTGCCGTCGTCCAGATTGTTTCTCACGTGCTGAGCCGCAACGTTCAAACCCTCTATTTCGTGTACATCGCGTGCACGGGCGAGAGGTTACTACTGCTGAAGGTGGAGTGTCCTGAAAGATCGGACCGTAATAATAGATCAGATCTCGCAACGAGGTTCAGTCTACATCAGTTGGTATTCAGAGCAAAGGTTATTCACGATACAATATTTTTCTTTGAGTTATTATTGAACTTGTTTATCATGAGGAAAGATTGTAGCTCGTAAATGATGATGTCGGTGGAGAAGGATCCATTGTGTGCTTTGCCGTGGTACCAATGCTTTACGCGTGTGCGTGTAGGGCCGGCGAGCTGTGCAGCTTTGATGAATTGCTATTCTGGGATGAATTTAGTGAGTCGAACTACGGTTGATGCTTTGAACCTGCCGTTGATTGAACATCCAGAACCGTATGAGCTTTGGTGGAAGGATAAGTTTGTCAAGATTATGCATCGCGTCGAGGTGCGGTTTACTTTATGCGGATATGGTGATCTGGTTATGTGTGATGTCCTTCCTATGCACATGCATACATGTTCGATACTGTTAGGAAAAACATGGACAGATAAAAGACAGTTAACATATCATTCAGTTGGAGAATTTTCTTTTGTTCATGGTGGACAATACGTACCAGTTGACATGTACACTTTTGATCAGTATAAGGTGGACCGTCAGAAGCGGAATATTGCTCATGCTGCATCAGAAGTAAAGAAGAAGAAAGTTGAAGCTCCTGAAAAAAATTTGGTCATTGCTCAGTCTGCTATTGTTGAAGAGATTGACTTGAAACCGAGGACGGTTTCGTTTCAAGAAGGAGAGGATGATGCAAACATAGGTGATGTTAGTGATATCGGGAAATTAATAAGATGACATACTTATGCTCCTAGTTATTGTCAGTTGAGTAAAGATAATGGAGTGGACAAAGTTTTGGTTAGTATTTGTACGCAAGAAGCTGCATGTATGTTTGATCAAGGCGTGCAGGAATTTGGTTATTTTTTCTGGTTGTCACGTACAAAACATGGCCCGGCTATAGATGCACAAGAGATATTTTTTATTGAGACTAATCAAAGAATCCTAACCTGCTACTATTTCTCGCAGTCAAGACCGTCGGAGCAACAAGAGTACGTCAACAGATTTAAATGGTGGCAGTTGCTTTCCTTGAGAGATATAGGTTGGGGGCCACCTAATAAATTGTGTTTTGTTATTTTAGGTATTTATTTTGTAATGATTACCTGCTAAAATAAAGCACGTGATCAGTTTTACTTTCCTTAGTTATTTTGATCGAGAGTTAGAGATAGAAAGAAAGTTTGTTCGGTCAACTTCTTAGGCAAGTTTGAGTCTGCAGGTATACTAGTATATATAGTCAGAGTATGGTCAATGTAAAAGGTTAGGTTATATTTGGATATGAAATAAACAGATGTGTTTTCGAGGGTAGACTCCCGTATCAAGTTTTTGAGGTAGCTTTAGAAAACCTCTGTGTTGCGATTTCTTCGAGGAAATTGTTTTGTGCGTGAGGTGTCGTCGTCCAGATTGTTTCTCACGTGCTGAGCCGCAAGGTTCAAACCCTCTATTTCGTGTACATCGCGTGCACGGACGAGAGGTTACTACTGCTGAAGGTGGAGTGTCGTGAAAGATTGGACTGTAACAACAGATCAGATCTCGCAACGAGGTTCGGTCCACATCACAGAATGTCTAGGTACCACAACCACTTGACTCAGTTGGGAGTTAATCTTACTAATGATAGTGTCATTGACAGAGTTCTTCAATCACTGCCACCAAGCTACAAGAGCTTCGTGATGAACTATAATATGCAAGGGATGGATAAGACAATTCCCGAGCTCTTCGCAATGCTAAAGGCTGCGGAGGTAGAAATCAAGAAGGAGCATCAAGTGTTGATGGTCAACAAGACCACCAGTTTCAAGAAAAAGGGTAAAGGGAAGAAGGGGAACTTCAAGAAGAATAGCAAGCCAGTTGCTGCTCTAGTGAAGAAGCCAAAGTCTGGACCTAAGCCTGAGACTGAGTGCTTCTACTACAAAGGGACTGGTCACTGGAAGCGGAACTGCCCCAAGTATTTGGCGGAGAAGAAGGATGGCAAAGTGAAAGGTATATTTGATATACATGTTATTGATGTGTGCCTTACTAATGCTCGCAATAGCGTCTGGGTATTTGATACTGGTTCTGTTGCTAATATTTGCCACTCGAAACAGGGGCTACAGATTATGCAAAGATTGGCTAAGGACAAGGTGATGATGCGCGTGGGAAATGGTTCCAAAGTCAATGTGATCACCGTCGGCACGCTACCTCTACATCTACCTTCGGGATTAGTTTTAGACCTAAATAATTGTTATTTGGTGCCAGCGTTGAGCATGAATATTATATCTGGATCTTGTTTGATGCAAGACGGTCATTCATTTAAATCAGAGAATAATGGTTGTTCTATTTATATGAATAATATCTTTTATGGTCATGCACCCTTGATGAGTGGTCTATTTTTACTAAATATTGATAGTAGTGATACACATGTTCATAGTATTGAAGCCAAAAGATATAAGTTTAATAATGATAGTGCAACTTATTTGTGGCACTACCGTTTAGGTCATATTGGTGTAAAGCGCATGAAGAAACTCCATGCTGATGGACTTTTGGAATCACTTGATTATGAATCACTTGGTACTTGCGAACCATGCCTCATGGGCAAGATGACTAAAACTCCGTTCTCCGGAACAATGGAGCGAGCAACAGACTTGTTTGGAAATAGTACATACTGATGTATGTGGTCCGATGAGTGTTGATGCTCGCGGCGGGTATCGTTATTTTCTTACCTTCACAGATGATTTAAGCATATATGGGTATATCTACTTGATCAAATATAAGTCTGAAACATTTGAAAGGTTCAAAGAATTTCAGAGTGGAGTGGAAAATCATTGTAACAAGAAAATTAAGTTTCTACGATCTGATCGTGGAGGTGAATATTTGAGTTATGAGTTTGGTCTTCATTTGAAACAATGCGGAATAGTTTCGCAACTCACGCCACCTGGAACACCACAACGTAATGGTGTGTCTGAACGGCGTAAGCGCACTTTATTAGATATGGTGTGATCTATAATGTCTCTCACTGATTTACCGCTATCGTTTTGGGGTTATGCTTTAGAGACGGCTGCATTCACGTTAAATAGGGCACCATCTAAATCCTTTGAGACGACACCTTATGAACTGTCGTTTGGCAAGAAATCCAAGTTGTCATTTCTTAAAGTTTGGGGATGCGATGCTTATGTGAAAAAGCTTCAACCTGATAAGCTCGAACCCAAATCAGAGAAATGTGTCTTCATAGGATGCCCAAAGGAGACTGTTGGGTACACCTTCTATCACAGATCCGAAGGCAAGATATTCGTTACTAAGAATGGATCCTTTCTAGAGGAGTCTCTCTCGAAATAAGTGAGTGGGAGGAAAGTAGAACTTGACGAGGTAATTGTACCTACTCCCTTATTGGAAAGTAGTTCATCATAGAAATCAGTTCCAGTGATTCCTACACCAGTAAGTGAGGAAGCTAATGATGATGATCATGAAACTTCTGATCAAGTTACTACCGAACCTCATAGGTCAACCAGAGTAAGATTCGCACTAGAGTGGTACGGTAATCCTGTTCTGGAGGTCATGTTACTTAACCATGACGAACCTACGAACTATGAGGAAGCGATGATGAGCCCAGATTCCACAAAATGGCTTGAGGCCATGAAATCTGAGATGGGATCCATGTATGAGAACAAAGTGTGGACTTTGGTTGACTTGTCCGATGATCGGCAGGCCATAGAGAATAAATGGATCTTCAAGAAGAAAACTGACGCTGACGGTAATATTACTGTCTACAAAGCTCGACTTGTTGCGAAAGGTTTTCGACAAGTTCAAGGAGTTGACTACAATGAGACCTTCTCACCCGTAGCAATGCTTAAGTCCGTCCGAATCATGTTAGCAATTGCCGCATTTTATGATTATGAAATTTGGCAAATGGATGTCAAAACTGCATTCCTTAATAGATATCTTAAAGAAGAGTTGTATATGATGCAACCAGAAGGTTCTGTCGATCCAAAAGGTGCTAACAAAGTGTGCAAGCTCCAACGATCCATTTATGGACTGGTGCAAGCTTCTCGGAGTTGGAATATACGCTTTGATAGTGTGATCAAAGCATATGGTTTTATATAGACTTTTGGAGAAGCCTGTATTTACAAGAAAGTGAGTGGGAGCATTGTAGCATTTCTGATATTATATGTAGATGACATATTGTTGATCGGAAATGATATGAATTTTTGAATAGCATAAAAGGATACTTGAATAAGAATTTTTTAATGAAAGACCTTGGTGAAGCTGCTTATATATTGGGCATCAAAATCTATAGAGATAGATCAAGACGCTTAATTGGACTTTCACAAAACACATACCTTGATAAAGTTTTGAAGAATTTCAAAATGGATCAAGCAAATAAAGGGTTCTTGCCTATGTTACAAGGTGTGAAGTTGAGTTAGACTCAATGCCCGACCACTTCAGAAGATAGAGAGAAAATGAAAGTCATTCCCTATGCTTCAGCCATAGGTTCTATCATGTATGCAATGTTGTGTACCAGACATGATGTGTGCCTTGCTATTAGTTTAGTAGGGAGGTACCAAAGTAATCCAGGAGTGGATCACTGGACAACGGTCAAGAACATCCTGAAATACCTGAAAAGGACTAAGGATATGTTTCTCGTTTATGGAGGTGACAAAGAGCTCGTCGTAAACGGTTACGTCGATGCAAGCTTTGACACTGATTTGGATGACTCTAAGTCACAGACCGGATACGTATTTTATTAAATGGTGGAGATGTTAGTTGGTACAGTTCCAAGCAGAGCGTCATGGCGGGATCTACATGTGAAGCGGAGCACATAGCTGCTTCGAAAGCAGCAAATGAAGGAGTCTGGATGAAGGAGTTCATATCCGATTTAGGTGTCATACCTAGTGCATCGGTTCTAATGAAAATCTTTTGTGACAATACTGATGCAATTGCCTTGGCAAAGGAATCCAGATTTCACAAGAGAACCAAGCACATCAAGAGACGCTTCAATTCCATCCGCGATCAAGTCAAGGACTGAGACATAGAGATTTGCAAGATACATACGGATCTGAATGTTGCAGACCTGTTGACTAAGCCTCTCTGACGAGCAAAACATGATCAGCACCAAGACTCCATGGGTTTAGAATCATTACAGTGTAATCTAGGTTATTGACTCTAGTGCAAGTGGGAGACTGGAGGAAATATACCCTAGAGGCAATAATAAAGTTGTTGTTTATATTTCCTTATATCATGATAAATGTTTATTATTCATGCTAGAATTGTATTAACCGGAAAATTAGTACATGTGTGAATACATAGACAAACAGAGTGTCACTAGTATGCCTCTACTTGACTAGCTCGTTGATCAAAGATGGTTAAGTTTTCTAGCCATGGACAAAGAGTTGTCATTTGATAAATGGGATCACATCATTAGAGAATGATGTGATTGACTTGACCCATCCATTAGCTTAGCATGATGATCGTTTAGTTTGTTGCTATTGCTTTCTCCATAACTTATACATGTTCCTATGACTATGAGATTATGCAACACCCGAATACCGGAGGAACACTTAGTGTGCTATCAAATGTCACAACGTAACTGGGTGACCATAAAGATGCTCTACAGGTGTCTCCGATGCTGTTTGTGGAGTTCGCATAAATCGAGATTAGGATTTGTCACTCCGTGTATCGGAGAGGTATCTCTGGGCCCTCTCGGTAATGCACATCACTATAAGCCTTGCAAGCAATGTAACTAATGAGTTAGTTACAGGATGTAGCATTACGGAACGAGTAAAGATACTTGTTGGTAACAAGATTGAACTAGGTATTGAGATACCGACGATCGAATCTCGGGCGAGTAACATAGCGATGACAAAGGGAACAATGTATGTTGTTATGCAGTTTGACCGATAAAGATCTTCGTAGAATATGTAGGAACCAATATGAGCATCCAGGTTACGCTATTGGTTATTGACCGGAGATGATCTTAGTCATGTTTACATAGTTCTCGAACCCGTAGGGTCCGCACGCTTAACGTTCAGTGACGATCAGTATTATGAGTTTATGTGTTTTGATGTACCGAAGGTAGTTCGGAGTCCCGAATATGATCACGGACATGACGAGGAGTCTCGAAATGGTCGAGACATAAAGATCGATATATTGGAAGCCTATGTTTGGACATCGGAATGGTTCCGGGTGAGTTCGGGCATTTACTGGAGTACTAGGGGGGTTACCGGAACCCCCCGGGGAGTATATGGGCCTTATTGGGCCTTAGTGGAATAGAGGAGAGGAACGCCAAGGAGGAGGGCGCCCCTCCCCCCTAGCCCAATCCGAAGTGGGTGCCCCCCCCCCTTCCTTCCTTCTCTCTTCTCCTTCCTTCTCTCCTACTCCTACTAGGGAAACTGGGGGAATCCTACTCCCGATGGGAGTAGGACTCCTCCTAGGGCGCGCCATAGAGAAGGTCGGCCCTCCCCTCCTCCACTCCTTTATATACGGGGGAGGGGGCACCCCATAGACACATAAGTTGATCTCTTAGTCGTGTGCGGTGCCCCCTCCATAGATTTCCACCTCGGTCATATCGTTGTAGTGCTTAGGCGAAGCCCTGCATTGGTAACTTCATCATCACCGTCATCATGCCGTTGTGCTGACGAAGCTCTCCCCCGGCACTCAGCTGGATCTAGAGTTCGTGGGACGTCGCCGAGCTGAACGTGTGCAGATCGCGGAGGTGCCGTACCTTCGGTGCTAGGATCGGTCGGATCGTGAAGACGTACGACTACATCAACCGCGTTGTCATAATGCTTCCGCTTACGGTCTACGAGGGTATGTAGACAACACTCTCCCCTCTCATTGCTATGAATCACCTAGATAGATCTTGCGTGTGCGTAGGAAATTTTTTGAAATTACTGCGTTCCCCAACAGCATTGGGAGAGGGACGGGAGGGAGAGAGAAGTGTACCTGGTCGCCCAGGAACGCCTCGCTAGAGCCAGAGATGCAGCGAGGCCTGGGACGGTTCTTGGTGCCGGGAGGCCAAGCACGCGCCATGGCCAGCGGGAAGCGGAGCCGCACGTGGGGGAGAGGGAGGAGACGGAGAGGAGCCGCCGGAATCCACCGGCGACGAAGGCGATGCCCAACCCAAACCCCTAGCCACAGCTAAGAGGCCTTGCTCCGCGAATCTGGCTTGATGGGAGAAAGAGGCGGGTCAAGGGGAGGTCTTTGGGGTGGTGCGCGCTGCCGGGAGTGGGAGTGGAGGAGGAGTAGGCGAAGGTGGCGGCCGATGGATGAAGGAGATGGAGGCGGCGTGTGGTCACGGGAGGGGTGGAGGAGGAGTGAGTGCGGGCGCGGTTCTAGGGTTCTCTCCACGGGCGTGCTCCTGTTTTATATAACTGTGTGCGAAATGACAAAAATGCCCTTGGAAGGGCACGGGAACTACAGGCGGTGGCACGGGCGAGAGTGGCACTACTCATAGCGAGAAATATCGGACGACTCACGTCAATCAGGTAAATATCCGACGGCCGAGGTCATCTGGGCGTGAGATCGGACGGCCCAGATCCCATCAGAGAAATGATCCGACGGCCAGCAGACACTGAGCTCTGAGAACGCTCGGTTTCCCCTTGGTTTCTTGTTTCTAGATGTTGAAATCTCAAAAGTGGGCTTATATTTAAGAATGGGGGAGCGGCTGATTTTTTTTCTTTATCTAAAAAACTGATTTTTAACTGAGGTAAATAATAGAGAATAGGGTTTGTTACAAGTACAAAGAACACGTTATAACTCTCGCAAAATTATTCACCCCAATTTTTTACTCCGACGATGACCCAAAGGTTGGGTTTGGTCGAGATAATGGTAAGTAAGATTGTCGGTGGAGTGCTTTTAAGCCTGAAAACTCTTGTGTTTCGTTCATTCCAAATTGTCCACAAGATAAGCATGGTGAGGGAGGATTGTTCGTTCTGTTGTTGGATCGAACCACTAAGCTAGCGCAGTTGGGACTTAGAGTACCATGCATGAAACAAAAGAGTATTTTCATTCCTCCGCTCTACCAGCCAAAACCTAAAAGGACACTTCACACCCAATTTGAGACAGCAGACTGGAAACACCTTGCTTGTCGGTTTGGCATGCCGTCAACGCAGGTACTTGCCCACCAAGCCTCGACCAGTCCATGAAGAGCCAAGTGGAAGTGACCAACCCAAAGATGTGAAGTTTTTCGATGACCAAGAACCAAGGCCTTAGAGTGTAGCGACATGCAAAGTAGGTAAATACCGCAATTTGGCCACCCACGCTTGGCTAATCTATGGGCGGTCCAAATTTTATCTTGAAGTACCAACCATGCAAAGAACTTGACTTCTGGAGGGAGCCCAAGCCTTCCAAACCATTTGGTCCATGGGTGAGTGCACCATCCCTAGGAATTGCGCCCCGTAGGAGGAGGCCACCGCGTAGTGCCCACTAACCGTATGTTTCCACATAATGTCATCCTTAGCGAGCTTGTCAAGATGCACCTCATGCAAGAGCATCCAAATGGTGAAAAATTGTGTGTTATGCTCAATGGAAACGGTGGTGGAGGGTTTGATCTTGAGAATCCACACATTGTGCTTGAGGCCTCCCGCGCCTTCCAATTCTTTTCATGAGGAAGCTTTGTGGATGGGCATGGAAATGTCTTTAGGCTTGCACCCAAGGAGCCAATGTGAACCCCAAAAAGAGGTCTCCGCGCCATTATCAACAGTGATGGTGGTGGATGCATAGAAAAAATTGAGGTCCTCCTCATCACACGAGTTTCCTATCCCCCACCCACATCTTGGTAGGCTCTTTCCATTCATACCAAGGCCACCGCAAACAAAGAGCACGCGCAAACTTGTTAGTGTTGAGAACCTCATGCCCCCATAGTCAAGTGGCCGACAAACAATCTCTCAATTCAGCTTGCATTTTTTTCCATCATCTTGTCCGAGCCGGACCATAGGAAAGCTCTTTCAAGTTTGTTTACATTAAGAAGGGTGCTTGGCGGGATGACCAATGATGTGATGAAATAGACCACTTGGGAAGTGATCACGAACTTGATAAGAGCCATGTGTCGAATGGTGTTGATGTTTGGCCCTCATAAGTTGTCAACTTGCTTGCAACCTTGTCCATAAAAAAATGTAGATCCAACAACTTCAATTGCCAAACTAAGAGATGAAGTCCCAAGTACCGCAAAGGGAAGGAAGCCCTAGTCGTTGGGAAACTTTGGGTTATATGATCAAAGTCAAGATGATTGCAACGAGTGGGAACATTGAACTCTTGTGGAAGTTGGTGTAAAGGGCAAACTAAGGTGTAGCCTAGTGGTGGGAAGGGGTTGATGCCTTCCCACCCATCCAGGTTTTAGGCATAGTACTTGCAATTTGGATTTGTTGGACCAATTATACTGTAGGGGTTTCCTTACAGTCTTTTTATCAAAAAGAAGTTGGTGCAAAGGTCCGTGACCTCCCCAAAGCATCGCAAGATTATCAACATCTTTTTATTGATAGGAGCCATGAACACAGCCGCATCGTCCGCATAAAGAGACACTAGTGTAGAATCGGGTTATAATCCCGGTTCGTAAGG